>NC_135770.1:37543526-37636026 GCF_052425735.1 Oculina patagonica
CCGCTCGATCGACCCAAAGTCCAGTGCACTACTGAGCCATTAGCCACCGCGCCTCCCACATGCTGGACACAAGATAGCTTACTCTGTAAAAGTCCTTGTATCATTTCTCTTATTGTTTTTTTTTTCTTAAAATCCTTTTGAATTCAAAAATTTTATTTTTATTTTTCTCTCTTTTTGTTGATGAAGGGATTTTGCTGTTGGTGTAGCGAACAGGACAAATGGCGTGGCTCTTTTGCAGACAAAACACCGTTCAGCCGAGCTGGACTCTCGTGCAAAGTATTTACCAAAGCACAGGCTGCTGCTCACTGCATGAAATACGATGACCTCTGGTACGTGACAATTGAATAATTCTTGTTAGTGTTACTGTCTGTATATACAGCTGCCAATCAAAACGTGATAAACCAATCAGAATTCAGAACTCAAAAAGTGTAGCCACTGCTGCCAAGCGCGGGAAACGCCAACAGCAGCTTCGCTCTGATTGGTAGATAGCGAGTTTTATGAACCATTCACACAAGATGTGTTTCACGATCGCAAGCTTCATTTTTAAAGTCGGGCAAACAGACCGCGCAATGAAAAATTTCCGTAATTTTACTACTACGTATACAGTTCTTAGACTTGAAATTCCTGGCAAAAGATTCCATCATAGTTAGTAGTTAGTTACTATACTTACCATGATTCAATTGATGAAATTTGAGGGATGATGTTAATTGTAGATATGCTAGAATGCTTGCAGTCATGCATTTTCCGTTATGAAGTCTTGACTGCTTCGTTTTACAGACCGTAAGGGACTGTGCAATAATTACCTGGAGGGGGTGGGGGTGGGAAATGGGTTGTCTTATAGTCATATGTGTAGCAAACTGAAAACAGAATTGCATGTCTGTTCCCAGACACGCGCAGATCTCTAAAGATTTGATCAGTAAAGTCCGCTTCCCTTCGTCTTTAGATTACAGCCACTGACCGTTTTGAGGTATTTGACCGCCCGTTGTGACTTATATTGTCCTCAATGCGTTTTTCTTTTTGCGCCCGATAGGCAGGAAAGTGAGACAACGTGTTTGTCAGTTAATTGAGGTATAATACTTGTAGCAAGCCAAGCAGAAGGTCGAGACTGCAACTACATAATGGATGGTCCTGAAAGGTGGAAGGGTGTAAATCCCGTTTCCCAGCTTATGCTTTGCCCAAATACCATTCCATTCCCAATTTTTTGTTTGTGATATATTCTCAGTCCCATGCAGTGGCCCAAATCTCATTTCCCCAGTGAAAAAATCCCACTTCTCATTTTGCTCCTTCAGGCCCCTCTAAATACTCAAACTGCTCTAAATGTTTTCTTGCAGGTACACAGTTAATGAGCTTGGGAGATGGGAAATGGAATTCGGTATTCATGTGAAAACGTTTGATCAAGTAACAACGAAAGAAGGGAACGTTACGAAGCCTAAGTGGGTCCCGGGTGGGGAGATCGTGATAGGGCCTCATGTTAGGATGGGAAGAGGAAAATACGGGAGAGTGAGTATATTGCGTGACATATAACTAGTGTTACGTTAGGTTACAATCCCTACATACAATGACTAGTATTACTTGTCACGTTATGTACGACTTAGTGAGAGTATATATCGAGACGGCAGTGATAAAAGTTAACTCGCCCGCCTTTGTTGTATGCATTTCACTAACGTGCATACTAGTGTCAGAATCCCAATAGCTCGATAATATAAATAGAAAATCATAAGTACCTCGATTTCATTAAATTGACATTAAAATGTCATTCTGCTGATAGACATCCAGTAGTTTAGCAAATCAGATTGCCCCGTTTGTATCAAAACAGTAGTTGATTTCTTTTTTAATACTGTGTAATTTTCCAGCTCCTCGCAAGTTACATTGGTGAGTTCCAGTCCCACAGACAGTTTCCCACCCTGACTGAGAAGCTCCTACTTATTCCGTATGTCAACGATAAAGTTGACCCCAAGACTCACCCACAGTTAGTGGTAAGAAAATTTCCTTGCTGGTCAGATCACTACATACAAGCTAGAATGGCTGTAAAATACGTGAGTACGTACATACAGCCGTGCATACAATAACATAAAACGCTATGCTAGATTAATTCACATAAAATTTTAAAATAAAACTATAGAGGCTCGGGATCGCAATTTCCATCATTCTGGGTATGTTGACTGCAGAAAATAGCTTGGGTTTGCAATACAACGCATAATGATTGGTTTACAAAACTCGCGCCAATTTCTCAACCAGTCAGGAGTAAATCCAAATCAATCGTGACTTGCTCAAACAGGGTTTTCCCATCCTCGGAGACCCAGGGGCAGTAAGTGGGGCAGTAATGGATGGGTTTTCCGCACTTCGTGCCGGCTTTCTTCGCGATTTGGTTGGTTCACCGGATTGAGTGATTACTTCGGTTTTGGTTTAATGCCATTCAATCAAAACTCGCTCTAAAAAAACAACAGCTTTGTAGCTGGCGGCGAGAGGCAACATGGACGGCGGTATGCCTCCTGTAGCCGGTTTTTCAAGGAAACTCTGATTATTTATCACTTGCAGAACGGACCGATAGATTATATGATAATCGACAAACATGAAGTGAACTACAAACCCAGTGGGCCTCATGAATGCGATAAGATCGGCGTCACTTACACGGCGTTTCGGAATCAGCAACCTGCCGGCTGTCGGCAGAAGAAAGGAGCGTAAGTACCCTAACTAGGTTTACGGTTGGCGGTATATATGAAAAAGAGACGATAACTTTAATATCAGGGTCGGTCAGGTATACTAAGTGATATACCAATATCCCTGAAAAACATGTACGCAGTATGCCCAAAATTTTCCCTCAAAATCATGCAAAATATCAAAATTTGGAAAAACACAGTATACTTTATACCCATAAAAGGTCCAATTTTAGCGTAAAAATACTGTATACACCCTATTTAAAATTCCCCTGTATACCGTTTACCCAAACTAGCCAAGTAATATACACTAATTTTTTTTTTGTATGCATTATTTTTTTTGTTTAGGTGTCTGAATAATCAGCCCAAAGATTACTTTGAAGAAGACCAGGTAATTCAGACAGTGTTATAATATGTATGACCTTCAGATCTTCAAACGTTGTTTTAAACTGAGCAGAGGGGTTGTTTTATTCTGGTTGTAATGTAACTTATGTCTTTATTTCCTGTTTAAGCAACGTCGCAATTTAGGTCAAACACCATATTACTTTCCTGAGAAGTTTGGCAAGCTGATAGGCGTCAAAAATCGCCCGGAAAAAGACAGCAAACAGGAGTTTATGCTGACGTATGAAATCGACGAGGTTATGACGAGTATGGTGACGCTTCAAATCAGCGCCGATGACATCATTCTTATTTACAACAGGTTGGTACAATGAATGATTTAGTCGGGGACAAGTGCGGTTTTCGGAAAAATACGTAGAAGCATCCGAGTTCTATATGATTCTTAATTTCCAATCAGAAATATGCGAGTATTTATCGAGTTACTAGGATATGTCTGTTTCTAAGCAACGTTTCTGACGAAAACCGTGGGCTCAGTCATTTTAACACGAGGAGGGATTATGACCGAGAAACCTCGTACCCGTTCCATCCAGTCTATTACCCAGGCACTCTTCGAGCTTACTCATCACGTCACGACTGTTCCCGCCAAAAAAACATTCCAAAGATCTCGCTCGCGCCACACGTACGGCTAAGAGAGGACGCCTGGGGTCGATAAGGTGACCACTGATTTACGAAAGTATGGTTTTAGTTTAACCAAGAATTACTCGACCGTATGTAACGTCGGGGGAAGGCAGGGAAGGTTGAAGTTAACAAAATGTTTTATCTTGTTTAGGGCTTCTGGTAAAATACTGAAAGCGTACGCCCAGGATTTCGAAACTCTGTCTAAAGATGGCCACATGTTTGTTGTTGTTCAGAACACTGGCTATGTCACGGCTGATTTCTCTGTAAGTTTAATTTCAAATCAATGTTAACTACTTAGGTGGACAGCCTTGTCAACTGGCGTTAAAGAAACGCTATACCGCGTGTCTACTCAATTTAATCAGGTCCAAACAAAAACTTGCAACCAAACACTTTTTTTTATTTCTTTTACATGTTTTCAAGTTTGTTCATGCATATTGCAATTCATTTCCGTTTCACGCCATCGTCACATTCGAATGGGTTCATGTGATTTTTTAGTATTGTTCTACAAGATTAAACAATAATAATTGAGTTTTTGCGATATAAGTACCGTACGTTTTGAAGCGTTACAAATTAAATTATGATAAAAAAAGAAAACGGCATTTCCAACTTCATTCTTAAAACTCCGATCATTTCCTTTGTTTGATTTAAGTTCAATTAATTTAGTAAATGGCCCAGCTCACTACGAGTCTCTCATAGCTCAGTTGGTTAGAGCGGCCAACTGGTATCTGGGAGGCCATGGGTTCGATTCCCGTCGGGTAGTAAGAATTTTTCTTTGTCCCGTGCTGTGTCATTTTTAAAAAAAATACATCGAAATTTTTTTTATAACTTACAAACTGTTTGGTTCTTTAAATAGGTGGTTATATCAGAATGCTCTGGCGCAATAGGAAAGTTCCGGGAGAAGTCTCTCTCTATAAATCCTCAGAAAACACACATGTTCAAGTTTGGTATCCATGCGTATGGTTTTAAAGGCGGCAATAATTACTGTGTTGGTAAGGAGCGCGATCAATACAGCAGTTGTTTTCTGTACACTTCACCTATCGCCTGCAGTAATCTCTTCTGGTTGTAGCACCATTCTGAAAAAGTTTGTCAGCTACAACCCCTGGACAGCCGTCTCCCTTCCCCCACTCAGAAGACGTTTAAGATGCGACCCAACAAAAACTCCATGCTGTTATGATGTAGTTCAATCCGTGCAGTGTTTCTGATTGGTTGTTACTTTCGCGCGAAAATTTCAACCCGTGAAACAACCAATCAGAGACACGACAAGGATCTTTATAGAAGTACGTCATCAGTATGGAATTTTTTCCGGTTGATAATTAGAACTTTCTGGTTGAGAAAATGGCGCGAGTTTTTTTTAACCAATCAAGAAGCCCAGTAATGCAAATGCGAATTACTTTCGACACTCAAGGGTAAACAGCTCTAAGAGAGACATCCATTTAATAATTATTCCACAAGCGCGCGTTGGATATGAGTTGGCTATAACGATCTCATATCCAACAGGCGCCAGTGGAATAATTGTTTTATTAAAAACGCCCAAAGAATTGCAATATTTGAGCTCCCCAACTGTTTTCGTTGACGTGTATCAGCTACCATTTTTGTGGTCAATGGTATATGAGCTCATATACCATTGTCTCTTAACCAATCAAAACTCAGGAATTGCAGTATACCATTGCTAGTTTTTAATAATTATAGTTCTCTCACCGCACTTTCTGTTCCTTGTTTTTCAGTGAAACTTTTTGACGCACGTCATAAGATGGTTGATACTGCTAACGTGACCTTCACTACCACAGCGCCATGTGTGTGTGCTACAGGATGCGGCTGTAGTGTATGTAATCTTTGTTAACCACTCGGAGAAACATGTCTTTGGTCGTTGACGTATCTTTTAGAAATAACCGAACAGTCCTGCCTCGTCCCCAGGCGCCAATCGACGGGATGGTTAAGGCGGGAGAACAGGGAGCGCGAGGGTTGATGGTCCGCATTAGGCCCACAACGCCAAGCGAACCGCGCACGACCAAGGAGGAGGACGCCTGGAACGAGGCAGCAAACACTCATCGTTGCAACACATCATGTGTGCCATTTTCAGATATAAAATGTGCGCGTTTTCTGTCATGTATGCATTAGATGTAAATTATAAACACAACTGGTTACTGTATAACGTAATTGCCCTCTTTCCCGCAGTGCTATGACACTGGATTTAAATGCGTCGAACGAGACGAGAAAGATTGGGACGAGGAGAAGCCGACCGAGAGCGGCCTGGATCTTGGTGGGGCAGTGGATATATGGACCAAAGCCAAAAATTTCTTCAAGAAAATCGGCAACATTCTCAAATTTCTTACGTCACCGGGTGGCATCGCGAGCATTGTGGGAATACTTGTGGGTCTTGGAGCTCTGAAGGCCTTCATGGGCCTCAGAAAGAAGGGGGCTGCCGTGGCAAAGTTCGGAATGGGCGGTGTTAAAAAGGGTAAAAAGGAAAAGAAGGACAAGACGGGTCAGATTGTTGTGGTGGAATACAATGAAGAAGGAGAGGAAATCGACCCAGTCACGTGAGTAGATCAGGTCGACAATCTTTGGTCAAGAAAAATTTCTGGGATCAATCGATCAGTAAATCAATCAATCAACCAATCAAACAGTTAGCTATATAGTCAGTCAGTCAGTCAGTCAGCTGTCATGATAAGTCAGTCGCTCGGTCGGTCAGTCCGTCGGTTGCTTATTTGCTTATAAATCGTTCAAAGATTGCTGTTTTAAAAAGACGAATATTTATTTATTTATTTTTTGTTTGCTTGTTTGTTTATTTTTATTTATTTATTTATTTTACAGCAAGGACGTCACCAAACCACGAAACAAGAAAAAAGAATTTTTCTTCAACTTGGTTTTCTTTCTCGTTCTTCCCTTCTTGCTGTTGTTGAAGCTTGGCAAAAAGATCATAAAATGCTGCAAAAAAGATTCTGATATCAAAAAGGACACAGAATCACATGTAGAGGACAAGGGCGAACAAGATGATGACAAAAAAGGCCCAGAAGTAGAGATTTTTAAGGATGGAGACATTTTGAAAGACGGGAGCCCCCGCGCTCAGAGTAGTCACAGCGCTAAAATCCTCACTGAACACGCTGAAATGAGACGAAATAGCAAAGAAAACATGGCGGGGAAGAAACGGAGCCATAGCGGTACGAGTAGTTTGATAATTAAAAAGAGTAAACATGACAGCGGAGGTAAAAGGCGCGACAGTAAGGAACCAGCGGTGGTACCCTCTAGGAGCAGGCGCACCAGCAATGACAAGGTTCAAGTCATAAGAAGTTCACACAGCCACAAAAACGTTGCCGTGGAGAAGACTGAGCCCTCCCCTCCACAGGTAGGAAATGTTCAAGCTTATCAATCTTTCGTAAGTCTTCAGACAAGTGGGCAGCGGTGTATTGATATTGTAAGAAAGATTTAGATCCTTTAATATTAGCCGCTGTGATCGCTTATGTTGGCATTCTCGTCCCCAAAGCCGATTGTCACTCTTATACATGATTTGATTGGCTAAATGTTAATAAATGGAGTTTCAAATTCAGCCAATCGAATCAACCGTTTTAAGCTCTTGTATAACAAAGGGATTTTAAAATGGTTCATTTGATTGGCTGTTCCTTTTGTTGAAATCTATCCAATCAAATCATGCGTCCCCAGAGCAGGGCTGTCACTAATTTTTCAAGTAGGTGGGGAAATGAAAAATGTAGCCGGGGGACAAGATTTTTCTGTTGTAGGTTGTTGACGGGGGGGGGGGGGGGGGGGGTAGGTAGGGTTTAGGAAACAACAAAAATTGTTCCTAATACGAATTTGTTTTTATGCAATTTTTACACCACAGTAACGTACAACTTTCTCTTTCTCTGCGGCATTCGACAAGACTCTGACGAGCTTTCGAAAGTTATCGTTTATTTTGGGATTTGAAACAGCCTGACTTGTGACTAACGGCTAGACAGAAAAGAAAAGTTGAGGAAGACTGGGAATGAGTGAAAGTAACTCGTGACCAAGAGCAAAAAAAACATGGCGTCGGGATCGTGTTGGGAACGTCAAACTGGTTTGTTTTTCTTGAACCAAAACCATTGCTTTGAGAAATTCACACAACGAAACTTTCTGCACTTATGTAGAATACGCAGACAAGCCAATGTTTTGTCATACAAAGTACGTGTAGTAACGCATACACGCCCTGTACGACTGATCTGTGTTTATTGACATGTAGCTGATTAAAACAGCATTAAAACAGGCAAGAGGAGAACACACATAATGTTGCAAGTTAACAGTTAACTGATCGCCGATTTCATTTGTGTGGAAAGTGTTCATAGTTCAACTATGGAAAGTCCATGTGTGACTATTACTGGACAACGTGAGTCTTGTGTAATTTCCTTCATGCATCATCCCGGTAGTCGATTCGAAAGAGAAATGCTGAAGCCCAAACTGTTGTTTCTTCAGTTAAACATAATCTTACCTTGAAGCACAGCCAGAAGATAAGAAGGAATCCAGTTTTATTCGTTTATCCACTTTTGTCTTCCGTCTTTTTTATGACATTTTCACGCGGAGCCGGAATCTCCGACAACAAGAGAATCCGAATGAAACTATCACTAACATGTCGTAAAATCACGCGCTTTCAAAGGAAGATGACATTGTTCAACATTTACACGTTTTCAATCACAGCCTCGGATGAAATGTCAAATAATAATTTGTATCAATAAACTATTGGTTTGTCTTTTATTCACAGTTTTGTTATTTGATGTATTTTTCACTTTCCATGTTTTGCCGGTTTTGTATCAAAGTAGCCGGGGCTCAAACTCGTTGTAGCCGGGGAAAATCCCCTGCCCCCCGGCCCTTAGTGACAGCCCTGCCAGAGCCACTTGTTTCTTGTGCACAGGGTCCGCCAGCTAAGAGAGACAAGTGGCTCTGGAGACAAGAAAGTTATTAAGGGATAAAATTTTCACGCCACACTACTTACAATATCAGTGTCTTTACTTGCTCAAGTATTTAAGTATTTATCATTTCGTATTTCTCGCCTTAAATTAATTTACTTTTTTTATCCAGGTTCCAGAAGACATCAGACCGTTTACTGAGTCCAACGCGTTAGTTTATTACAAATATTTTGGCACAGACGCTGTAGCCGACGAACTTGAGGTAACAGCTCACAGCTTGGCTAATCTGTGTTGCTCTTTCCGTAGAAACATTATTTTATAAATAGCTGACTACCTATACCTCCATTTATGTTACACCAAGCCTTATAGTTCCTTACAAAATCTTAGTTCAGTTCAAGTAAGTGGGGGCAGAAATAATTGTGGCGAGAGTGCAATTAATTGCAACAAAACACCCATCCCAACGAAAAAGTCAAGTTCGTAGAGATGTTTCTTGCAGCGTTTATAGGAGTATTTGTGACCAAAAATTAAGGCTTTGGAAGTAAAAAGGGAGGGAGGGGTGCTTGGCCTACCTCTAAATCCGCTCCTGGTACGGAATTCAGTACTTCCTCGTGACATAACTATTATTCTAAGATTGTTTTTCTCTCAACAGAATCACGGCGAGGAGTTTTGCTTGGCTGGTAAAATAACTTGTGTACCGCGGCCAACAAGCATTCAGTACAGATTTGATCTGTTAATGGCGTTACAGGTGAGAAAATTAGAGATTCACTCTGATACTAAATGTATCATAAGAGTTGAAGGTTTCTAATTGTCTGGTAATGAACCTATCCAATGGTTTTTCCCAGGAGGGGGGCGGGGGAGGGGGTGGTGCGGGCAACCCCAGGGGAATTTGACATTTTCAGGTTTTCAAATGCCAATTTGCCAACCCTTGGGTCTCCATTGAGGGACAAATTCCCACCCTTGCCCAGGCTCTCTCCACTTTCCAAGATGGGGACCAAGTAAAATTTTTCACTGAGGTGACTAATGTGGATGTCAAAATCCCTACCCAGGTAGAGTTCAAATTCCAGCTAATTCCCGTGGGTTGCACTCCACCCCCCCCCCCCCCCTATCCTGGGGCAAACCACTGATAGGTACATAAAACAATTTTGTTTTGCAGATTTGTGGAAATGAGGACGGGAAGCAAGTCCTGCTGCAAGCTCCTAGAACTCTAGATTCGTACCTTTTCTCCAAACTAATGACAGTTCAAGAAATACGAGAGCGCATTGCTTTAGAACCTCAAGCACCCTGCCTTAATCTCAAATAGTAAAAGAACACTAATAACGATAATAAACTATTTATTTTCTTTAATCTATGATAATTTTCAATTTGAAGTGACAGTGTATTCAATGAATCTCAGCACGAGAAGGGTTTATCCTGAATTTAATTGATACTCACTCGGTAACTAGACTCTTTTGTCAATTATCTTCCGAGAAATCATTCAACTTTTAAGCATTTGCCAACATCGTCACTTTATATAAAGCCGTAATATGTTACTCGTAAGCATTTATCTGTTAATCGGCCGATTCTAAAGTCGTCGAATATAAGTAGGGAGATCCTCCGTTTATCTGCATGTTGTAATCAACTTCATTTTCCCTCATGTAAGCCAAGTTTTTTGTGGTTGGTTGGTATTTTTTTTTTTTTTTTTTTGTGTGTATGTTCTTTCGGCAGGCATTCTCTTAATTTTGTTCCATCGGCATCCAGATACTAACTGATTTACATTGTCTTTAATTTCCGTTTCATAACAGTCAATAAATACTACTTTTTTACATGCAGTCTCGAATTTTTTATCAACTGATTTAGTACGACTTTTCGCGACCCGGTCAAATGGAACAAGGTCAATCATGCCAGACAGCAAAAAAAGTGTTAGTCTTCTAAGGCGGGCAAAGCAACACACACCAGTTAAGTTTGACTTCCTTATGTTTTGAGCGCCGCATTGCGTAACTATCAAGCCAAAACAGCGGACTTTGTAGTATGTGATCGTTTCAGTATAATTTTGCCATCAGCTGCTGTATTACGAGGCTTGAGTTCTGTTCTGGGACCCTAATTAAAAAACCAAGTGGCAGATACACAGGCTAATGCATACTTTATTTTTATATGTCTTTTTGTAAAAATTCGTTCGTTATTTATGGAGTAAACTCGAATCTTTCAAGCCATTGAAACCATGCCTTATACTTTTTATAGCTGTTTTCGATAACTATCATTTTCCTTTGGTTGTGTTCTCTCAGCTCCATTATTCGTCCAAGAAGGCAGCGCACCAAGCTCTAATGAAACAGTAACAAGATGCTTTTTTTACAACCAAGAACAAAATCAATCGTGCGTGGCTCGCGCAAATTTTCTCGCGCTTGCAACCGAGCATGTTTTTACTCCGGATTCTGATTGGTTTATTTCGCCATTTCCCGCCGTGTAATTGGCTCTTTAGTTTCAGTTTTAAAATGGTCACTAGGAAACACTGTGTACACCTCCTTTACTAGAGCCTTGCACATCTTTGAGAAAAAATTGAAAGGTAATTTCAAAATTTAAAATTAAAGTTTATTTCTTGAATAACATCAGTTGTATCGAGAATAAACTCACAAGGAGGCGGTTGCAGTGATATGTCCCACTCACTGTATCTTTCGTGTAAGCTCTTCTATAAATAGTTTCTCATATTTATAATATTGACGTCAATATTTACACTTTTTCTAAATTACATTGAGATGTCACTTTATACAAAGTACTGAACGTAAACTGCGCCATAGCCGCAAGCAGCAAGAAACGCGGGCGTCACGAGGTAGCGACCCAGCCGCTCTCTTTAAGGAAATTCATGATGTGCTTTCTGTGTGTCTTGTCGAGGTTTGGCGGGTAGCGAGTTTTAACCTGTACGCCTTGCCGTCTAAGAAGATTGTCCTGTAAAAAGAAAAGAGAGAAAGACATGATTGATCCCAGTTAAGTTCCCAGGTATCCAACTCTCATTTTACCCGTAAGCGAGATACTCTGGAAAAGACGACACTCCACGACACTTTGTTAAAAGGGTGTGAGAGCTGAATCATGGATTGAAAATCGAACTGAAGCATCCCTCAGAACAAAAATGGCGGCAGTTATCGCGAAATCCTCGAGATGTTAAAAATTTTGCGCGCTTTTGTCGGCAAGTGGTCAAAAATTTGTTGTCTGGGTGCCTGTTGGTTTCACCAACATCACAGCTAGCACAGAAGATCTTACAAACAACACAAGACCGCAACGCACTGGAGGCAGATCCTACTTTGTGGTTTTGAAAAGTAGAAACTAATTTTACGTCTAAATTCTAACATTTTGACAAATTTAATCTTGCGTTCCGCCCAACTTAAAAAGAGACCAACATAACGTAATTTGTAATAGTGAGATACACTTCAGCCGGGGACTGGAGATAGTGGCTATAAGGCATCTTTTTACATTTAAAAGTGTTGTTTCTATACATTTATAGATTATTTGAAATTTGTATTAGCTTACTCACCTTTAGTATGATTGTTTTTATTGTGAGGTAAAATCCCGGTTTCATATGCATTGACGCACAGAGCTGTGGATGAAAAGAACACAATCACTCAACATTCATTTGTCTACAAATGTATCTTTAATGTGCTTATTAGAGCAGGCCTATCTCCCATTTACTTTCAAACTTACATGGCGTGTAAATAAATTGTATGTCTTTTTTTTTTTTCTAGTAATGTTTGTTCATTCCGCTTATAAGCCCCCCCCCGATATCCCCCCCCCCTTTAACCCCCCCCCCCCCTTGTTAATATGGTCGATTTTCTATACAAAGATCGATTTATCATGAGAAACCTGGGTGTGCCAGAGGTTTCCTTCGCTCGGTTTCCGGTCTCGATCAAATCGTCGGCCTACGGACTAGGACACTCGACCTCCGATCGATTCCAAAGTATTCCGCTGCGCGCGAGTACAAAAAACAAAACAACAAAACTCTGGAACCCAGGGTGTATTGTGAGAATCCATTTCAAAAGATAGTTTACAGGAAAATGCGAGCCACTGTTGCACACTAACCTGTCTCTCGACCGGCGAAAGCAGTTTGTATGTGGCACAATTCTTCATCTGATCTGCGAAACTTGGCGAGGAGAGTGCACCGTCTGCAATGACAAAATAAAAGTGTAAGCGAAGACAAGACCTACCCCGCGCGGGGGAGAGATAAGCGCCCCTCCCCCCCCCCCGGGGCCCCCCCCCAAAAATCCATCAATTTCGTAATTCACCCAAGAAAATAAAATTAAAGAAGCAATTAGAAGTTACCTTTTTCATCCTTTTCTTCTGATACGTTTCTGTGAAAGTTAAAGTTCGCCAAATTAGTAAGCATAAGAAAGGGATAAAATTTAAATTATCAGCCTGATACTTTTAAGTGAGTAGTGGCGATAAGTGAAGTTCGACGATAATAAAACTACTTACTCATTCTTTTTCCCCATCGATACATTTGTTCTTCTCGGTTGTGCACCACCCTATTGCAAAAATGAAATCGTATGCCAGTGTTTTGTATCAGTATGATCACAAACTCAACACTTCTTTATCAAACATGCGCATTTATAAATTTTGGTTTTAAAGTTGCCATTTCAGCCAATCAGGTACAAAACCAAATGCAATTTGGCTCACGTACCGGATCCAGACCTTCAGCTACATGTAAGTGGGGGCCCGATAATTAAGACCCTGGAATAAAGAGGGGCCCGTTCTCGAAAAAAAAAAAAAAAAAAAAAACAATTTCTCGGCCCTACGGGGCTCTATTTTGCCTAAAAATAAGGTGGGGACCGTTGCCCCTCCCCTAGATCCGACACTGTGTACGGCAAGTTGCATGTTTTTATACAGTCTTCTGAGAGTTTCATTTGCTATTTGCTGTCAATTAAGCGACTGGATCTGTGACTTCTTCCATTTGTAAACCTTTACCATCAAATTAGCACCTACCACCATTTTCCTTTTGTTTTCTTTTCGTCTTTCTCGACGCAGTCTTTGTTCATCGTACTCTTGACATTCTAAAAACGAGGCAAACTGGTTTAGCTAGTTCTTCAGGACGGAAGAGAAGATGAGTTATAATGAAAAACGTAAATGCGGGTGATTTCTAGTGACATTGAATTACCTGCTAATTTTGTAATTCCATTCTTTCTGTATCTTATTAGGTCCTTTATTCTCGCTCTGAGTTCCCTTTCTCCTGTGAGTGAATGAAAAAAAAAATCATTATTTAAGAGTTTAAAGAGTACAAACCCCACCCGACCTGTCCATACTCTCGACCCCCTTTTGGAAGAAGTTTGGATCTGCCAGCGTTCCATTTTGAAAGCCCCTCTATACCACCTGAGTTTGGGACAGTCATATTTTTTCTATCTTCTTTTTTTTTCATTTAATTTTTGCACCTGAATGGTTGCTTCAATCTCTGAGATGGTCGTATTATAAATAGCAATCGTCGCAACGTCGAATTCGCCGAAAATACACATAGAGAGCCTTATTTATACAATAATTACTCACTTAAATGACCATTCAAAAATTCTTCCCATTCACTGTGGCTCTTAAATCTTGCAAAGACTCTAGTGGCGTCCCGAAACTCCCTGCAAATGAAGAAAAGGATTCCTTCTTTGAATATTGCATTTCCATCAAGTTCAAACAACAATAAAAAAATCTGGTTTTACAATGTAACCCATCCCAGAGTACATCCCAACCCGATGACACTCGTGTGTTACAACGCAACCTTAGGGATACACATGCAGCAACCCTTTGTAACAACAAGTCCGGTTTGCTGTTCTGTACGTAATCACCTATTTCAAGGTAAATTCTGTGTCAAACGAATAGAACATCGGCAATAAAAGATGCAGCCAGAGGGGTGGATATTCTCATATTTCGTTATGGACGTGGCCTTTCATTGTGGTATTCCAAGATTGAATCTCTTTTTTCCGTGGAGGATATTCAATCGCCGAGGTTTGCCTAGGGTGCAGTTGAGGATTTTGTTTGCCTTTTGAACCCACAAAAATTCATGTCAGAGGGACTTCTTCTAGGACTCTGAAGAATTGTTAGTTGGTAGTGAAAATTAACCAACCTGTCTTCTTTACTGTACTTTCTACGGAGTGCTGAAAGAGGAAAACAGTGTTCAGTATCTTACTTACAATATTACCATGGTTGGTATAACTCAGAGATGATAGAATTCCAAGAGTTTTCCAGGGTACAAATAAAATATATCAAGACCCAAAAATTGGAGATTTTGTGGTGTAAATGTGACAAAAATTCTCGAGAAACTGATTTACCACGTATTTGTGGAAAAGGTTCTGATAACAATTTCATTTGCTTTTTTTCAAGTTTCAAAAGTAACGACACCCGAGAATAGCGATAAAATTTTACAGCAGTCATACCCCAAAAGTAATGGCCCAACGAAATATGGAAACAATAGGCATAACCAGATACCTTAATCCAGTACTTCTTGTTACAATTCGAAGTACAATACCCTTAAACAGCCCATTAACGGTACCAGTTTTAAGCCAGCGAAAAAAATTTTGATTCCCTAACGTAGCAGCCTTGCTAAATTCTAACGTTACGAAGGTCAGTGACTGCTCAAAGCCTCTCTTTTTTTCAACGCAAAACAATAAAAAACTGCAAGCAAAGCGAGGGGGATCGCGAAGAACGAAGGAGTGGGTGGAGGCCTGCCGTAATGCGCTGGTGTCCAGTTCTCTCGCGATTCTGCTTTCCGTGTTCAACGATCAAAGATATAAAGAAGAAAATAGAGGGCTGTAGGGATCAGTCTAGGTAGGTACACTATATATGAAAAGTGCTCACCTATTATTCTGTGTTTACTGGCAATAAGTCCATGTTGTCTTGCAATACTGTCAGAATCAACAAAACACAAGTGCTTAAACTGCTGTACAAAGTGTTCATTGTGCAATGTGTTATCACTTTTTTTTATATACATTTAAAAATTGACTGGCAAAAAATCATTGGACAAAGTGTTCATTTAAAAAAAATTACGTACTTTTTTCTATGTTGTCGCTCCTTGAGTCTTCTTAAATACATGTCTATAATTCCAAGTTTCAAATCTGCAAAGAATGAGGTAAGATGTTTATTGTTAATCTACAAATTAATCATATTAAAAAGACGCCTTTGTTAAACAAAGCAATGTTTAGATCGTTCTAAGGGTGTAGTATTTTCTGGAACTACACAACAATCACAAATTTAATAACCCCCACTAAAATGGAGATTTACACGTAACGCGATTACACGAACAAGTAGGCGGTCAATTTCTTTTACAGTGTAAAAAAAAAATACAAGAAAGGCAGAGATGAGCAACTAAGACGTTCTTAGCATAAACATTTTACACAGGAATTAATGCACCGTCTATTTTTTACCCACGTGAAAGTTGAGCAGAAAGTCTCAAGTGTGGTATAATTTGCATCAGAGTTCACTGTTCAAGAAATTCCCCGCAATTCTTCATCGTCAATAAAAAGAGTCACCAATATGGAAGGTCAATTTTTCATTTAAGAATTTAATGAAACTGCAAATAAAACTGCTGTTCAAGTTATCTTGCGAGAGAATTGAAGACAACAATTTTTTTTGAAAACTAAATCATTTATTCCACATGTGAAATCAGCACCTAAATGCAAACACTCAACACTTCACTCTACTGCAGCGAGGTAAACTTGTTGGGGGAAAAGAGTAAGCTTATTTTTCGTCCTCGGTGGTGGAAAAATCGTTTCCCGTGACTTGCCAACTAGCCCGCGACACAGACGTACTTCCGGCTATTAATTCGACGTGAAATAACAGAAATCCGTCTGTCTTCACAGGCTGCTTGGCAAAACAAAATTTCCCTGCAGTTTTCTTTGTTGACCGATGAATCAGTCAGTTATTTCGAGGTTTCATTAACGGCCCATCAAAAATCACGGTAACCGAAACCTCATCCCTAAATTCCACTCTGCAAAGATTCCCAGAAGAACAAATTTATTCTTTATTGTGGGGCGAAAGGGCAAACGTACGAATTCCGGGAAAATGAACCAAGCGAGTGCAGCGAAATAAAGTATATTGAGACATCCTTGGAGATTTAGGGGTAGTTAGTATAGGCGAAACGAAGTAAAATAAACACTAAAACCGGCACGACGAAAGTTTACAACAACGCTTTGCCGTTCCTGCAAACTTTTGCTGCTCGACTATCCACATTTTCAAGCACTGGCATAGTGTCATTTTTAGATATGTTGATTTGTGTCAATGGGTCACGTAGGAAAGATCCCCAACATTTTTGAGCAAAACCACGTGATCATAATCCAGTGTTTTGCCACGTCCATTTTGAATGTGTATCTGATTTTACTTGGTGGCTAATGGCTGAAGTTAAAGCAACTGGCATCTTTGTCCCTTGTGTTAAATACATAGTACTGTTAGCACTTCTGTCTTCGTCGTTAGTTCAAGTGGGCAATGGTCAATGCGATGATGCATACGGCTGCAGCTTCGGTGAAGTCTGCTGCGACTCTATGTGTGTTAAAGGATCTTCATGTGCCGGCCAATTCTGTGAATATTCCCCACAATGTTACAGTAAGAAGCTAATATGCTGTAACATGGTGTGTGTCAAACGATCAAATTGTCTCGGACAAGACTGTTCAGAGCATTCTGATTGCTCTATCGGTGAAAAATGTTGTAAGAAGAAATGCATCGCTGGCGATCATTGCAGCAAAGGATCCAAGTGTCCGGGTATGCCTTGTGTCTTTATTCTTGCTGTAGTCCTGCCATGCACAATCTTCGCCATTCTTGCTATTTGGTATTCTTGTCGGAAGAGCGCGAGAGAAACATCATACAGCGGAGATTCAGCAAGACCCACACGTCCTGTTGTACACAATTGGTTCGTACACATTCAGGCACCACTGCCTGACAATCCTGATACTAAGGAAGGAAGTGCACCACCTCCCCCTGACCATGCTGCACCACAGGGAAGATCAGGGGGAGTGTATACTCCTCAAGCCTCTTATGGTGCTGTTTAAAAACATCTCAGTGAAAACTTTGAATGTGTCAAATCTTCCATAAAGACATGCTCATATTACATCCTTCACTGATTGATACTTTTTATCATTATTTGCAAAAGCTTCATCACATCTCTTCTTTCATTATTAATTTTGAAAAATATAGCTGTTATTTTAATATCGCTTTACATAAACATGTAAGTGAAAGTGAGTTTAACATTCTTTGTAAATGAAGCTTGGATTGCTGGTAAAATAGCACAGAGAGGTTTGAAGTTTTTTTGGAGTTTAAACACCTGTAGGATGGGAATCATGTAAAATAAAGATTCCAAGAAGTCGAAGAATGGACCAAGCTTTGCTGAAAGCTGCTAAAAAACTCAGACCTGAAGGCTTTTAGCGCTTTGGAGACTTGCCACGCTTGAACACGCTAGTACAATGGCAAAGTACATTGAGCCTGCACGCCTGTATGGATACCGCTGACCGGAAGTACCAGCTCTCTTTGTTGTTAACTTTGTTAAATTGCATTAAACAGCATTAGCCTTTGTCTTTGAGTTTTTGTCTTTTATAATCTTACCTATTTCCACATCTTCGTCATCATAACTGAACTGTAAACCACTTACAAGAGTTTCAGCTTCATTATCATATTCCTACAAGAAAGCATTGTGGATTACCTTAAAGTAAATTACATACTAATGGGTGAAATAGGGGGGAGGAGCCTGGAGAAAAAAAATGGTTCCTCGCAATTTTCGAGCTTCCTCGTCCAGACTGGGGTGTAACTCTGAATCATCTTGTAGACATTAGAAATTTCTCTAAATTTTGAACTCTAAAATAGGTGTAGGTGAACTGATAGTGAACTGATGTGTGATCACCTTTTCAAAGTCATCTCTGAGCGGCATATATCCCAGCTCCTGTTGTTCAGTTACACTCATCTCAACAGGTTCAGGGGGGTGCAACAGTGTTGGAGATAATACTTCTATAAAAAAAAAAGGACACAGACAACCCTATTTTAACAGCAATTTTTCAAGAACTTATTGAACAGACAAAACACCATAGCATGTTACTAGTTTCCTGGCACTTTTTCATTTTTTTTCTTGAGATTGCTAAAGAGACTTTTTTTACTAATATGGTTGCCTCATCACTCTTAAATTCTATTATTTCAAATAGCTATAAATTGGGATGCCCACTTGCCTTGAGTTATGCCACTTTCATGGTTGATGGTCTCATTGATCAATTAGCTTTCAACCATTGTGCATGCAAAATTTCTCTCAATTATTGTAAAAATATTTTTATAATTTAGCAATGCCACATGTTAGAATCCTATGTCCTCCCCCGAACATTCCTTTCAATGTACTGGATTAATAAGGTCACGGTTCAAGCCCTTGTGGCTCAACTACCAGTGCCAGGCTAAACTCTAGTGCTCAGTGCAGGCCTGGTGGTGAATTATTAAAATTTATTTATTATTTTGGTCTTACCTTGATCAGCAGATGTATGATCAACTATCTTATTTTTAAATGGTTCCACAGTTGCTAAAATTAGAAAAATTACATAAAATTAATTCATATTAAATAAAAACTACCGTAAAGATCCATGTATAAGCCGCACCTTTTTCCTCTAAATTCAAGTCAAAAATCGGGGGTGCGGCTTATCTACGGAAACATCTCTGGTTGGAGTTCTCAAAGGCCTAATTAATATTCATAAAAAAACTTTTCATGACGTCACTAAATAAACATATAACAACCTGAAAACTTTGTTGTTGTCCACTGCCTTTTAGTTCCTCTGCAAAGCTGTTTTCAGTGAAGCCCGCCGGTCACTTCGAAGCATGTCTTTCCACCCCGTGCGACCAAGATAAACGCAAGTACTCACAAGGCAAATGGCCGACCGCTTCGCTTTTTTATTGACCTTCACAGCAAATACATCTGCTGGATTATTTTATCCTGTTGCTGGTAGCAGCAGGGCTCGAGACTAACGGTAGCCAACTAGCCAAAGGCTAGTAGAAATGCAGTTTTGGCTAGTAGGTTTTGGACTTCCACTAGCCAAAATGGCTAGTGAAAATTTCAGGCATTAGTGCAAAGAAACTGCATTTATTAAAATCGTATCTGAGAGAATAGATTTAGCAAGTAAACTGTTGATATAATAAAAGAATGTTAACATGCTGAAGTATCGAAAAGCGAACAAACTGCTGCAGTAACTTTTTTCAGTGAGGCCTTTTTGTGAGGAAAGCCGCGGGTAACAGGAAAAAATTGTTTCTGCTAAAATTATTGAAGCATAACTTCACCATAACATCAATTGGGGATCCAGGACTCACTGGTCACCAATGCGACTAACATTTCATCCTGGATGACCAAAAATTCTGGTTTATGCACCAAAATTGCCATTACATTTCTCTGAGTGTGTTGAGGATTGATAACAGTAACTTTTTCAGACATTTAGTCCTTTCAGAAGATCGTTGCTTCTAAAACATCAAATAGTGAAAAGAAGTTGATCCATTGTTTTCCTTTGATCTTCAAACATCCGAAAACTTGTCGTGTTAGGAATCGCCCTATAATGCATTGCAAACCCTTGAACATTGAGTACATCATGTATGCCAATTGATTGTGTCACGGTCACCATTCGTCAGGTTGACTCCTTCGACATTCCTTATGGTTCCTAACATTTGCCACAAAGTTAGTAGCCACAAAATCTTTAATTAGGTATTTGTTTTAAACCTTGTGATAAGATTGTTTTGTTTTTCTTTTTGAGTGCATTAAATTCCTACAAATGATTTTAAACACTTTTGATCTAGTCCAAATTTGATTTTACAATCTGACAACTAAAAAATTGCATTTGGCGACTGTTTTTTACCATTAAGTCGCCAAATGACGACAGACGGATTTCTTTCTATGACTTCTGGTATATGACGCGTACGTGATTGGAAAGCAACACAAGTTAGTATTTGACACAACGCGTATGTTATGGATATCCGGAAGTATTTTTCTGCAAGTGGAAGCAGAAAGAGCAAGGAAAGCAAACAAAAAAAAAAACAAGAAAAATAATCCAGAAAAAGATGAATACCTGATGAAGTTGTGTGTAGATGTCTAGATGGTTTGAGATTTTTTTGCAAAATTTAAATGTTAAAATATGTTCCCTTTCACCCCCCCCCCCCCCCCCCATGGTAAGAAAAAAACAACTTGAAAATTCTGGCTAGTAGAAAATCAGTTTTGGCTAGTGGAATCAAAGCTGTTACTAGCCACTTGGCTAGTTAGCAAAAAAGTTAGTCTCGAGCCCTGAGCAGTTTTCAAGAATCTTGAAAACGTGGTTTCTTTTGAAGAAAGTGCCGCCATGTTTGTTTTTAATGCCCAGACTCCTCTCTACATTTCAAACCTACATTTTTAATGCCCAGACTCCTCTCTACATTTCTAAGCATTCATCATTCGCGTACAATTCGAACGAATTACAAGTGTTTCAGGAGTGTTTAGAAGTGATAATCCGAAAAAAAATGATATCAAGAGAGCATCCAAGTTTAAGATATTGTGAACTCAAACTAAAACGGAGGTGTAACAAGTGAAATTTCGCTTTCGTAAGACTTAATTTATATCAAACATTGCAACAACCGCCGTGTCAGTACGGTGTTTTGAAACCGTGCTTGTTTGCCCTTGTTTGTTTTTAACCAATAGAACTTCACTTGAACTTCAAACTTTATTGTCTGTATGTTTTTTTTTTTTCAAAATTTGAGCTTCCAAATCGGGGGTGCGGCTTATCTACGGGTGCGGCTTATACATGGAACTTTACGGTAAATAATAAGCCCTAAAGGACACAGCCCTCTAAAAGAAGTTGTAAAATTCATGAACTATTCATGAGGGTGCAAAACAATCCCAGCACAGTATTCAGATCACATGTACACAACTGTAAACCCCAATACAAAACAAACAATAGAATTAACTTTTGATACAAACTCCTGCTCAGCTAATTAATATTCATTAACTTTTGATACAGATCTCTACCGACTCGCATAAAAATACTTTGCATTCAATTTAATAATTTCATTTCACAAGTAGAATAAAATAATCGCGTCCGATCTGTATCCATGGCCGTTTACAACAGCTCGCCTATTGGCTCGCTATTGTCAACGCCCATACAGATCTCCCGCTCATATTTTATCTATTACTTAAAATACTAAGCAATCCATTAGATAGTGACACTGATTTATCACCAAATTCTCCTAGCTAAAATTAAAAGAACTGTATGGTAGCCAGTTGGGAGGATTACCTTGACCAACAGTGCCTGAGATGAAATGATCAGCATAGTGTTCACTGGTCTCTGTTGATGAAGAGAAGTTTTATCAGAATTGATTTCTAATAGCTACTCGTAACCGTAAGGAAAATACTTCACAATTAATAAATTAGTAATTCTTACTATAAATTTTGTCAAGTTCAATCAAACTAAATCACACATGATTAAAAACAAGTCATTATTGCACCCCTTCTTCTTCTTCACTGTCCCCAAATCAAAGTTACTGAAAATGGGTAATATTTAGCAATAAGAATAAAGTTAAAAAGGGCATTTGTAATAGAGGATTTAGGAGAAACTAAGATGATTTACTGTATGTCCGAAATTAGCAGCCATGTATGTGAACTTTACTAAAACTTGTTTTTGCATGAAAGATTTTGCACATGGCATCATTTTCAAACACCAGCACAAGAACACTTGCCAAATTGACAAAATGAAGATTAAGACAAATCATTAAGTTAAATGTGACCAACCTTTGCCAGTTTTAGTGCCAATGTGATCAGCAACATCATCCCTGAAAAAAAAGTAAAAATAAAATAAATAACAACAAGTTTTAATTGACATAAAAGGTGCAGAAACAACACCACAAACCTACTACAAAACCCATACATTATAAGTTACACCTTTTCGCTCATAATTTGGGTTCAAAATCCAGGGGTGTTTCTTATCTACCCTGGTTGAAATTTAACACAGGATCCTGTAGGATTGTGCAGAATCTTATAGGATCTTGAATAGATCGGTGATTAATTTTTGATCTACTCAAGCAAGTTAACACCAATTCTGAATTGGCTACAAAACTCCACTCCTCTGAACAAGAGGTTCCCACAGAAACTGCCCTTGTCCGTTAATATTTTGGTTAATCCTTCCTTGTTCCTTGTCACTACGTCACTTGCTGTAGTTACAAAAAAAATTGAAATAAGAGGGGAAACGTTTTGATATTTCCAACTATTTACGGAATTCTGACTCAAAACTAGAGTCACATAAATGTATTAGTCTCCTAAATTAACAGCTACATTACATACCAGTTTCCAAAGCCATGTTGTTCTATAGCATCTAAGAGTAACGCCTCTTCCTCTGACGACCAGTCCTTTGTAAACAGTGGAAATGTCCCACCATCCTATAGATATAAATAGTGTTACTTAAATATGCTGTAACTATTCAATTAGTGCATAAGATGCTCCTTCAGTTTTGGAAGCTGGAAACATGATTCTTTAATATTTTTGAGTTATTTCCAATTTTGTAATATTTCAAGACCCCAGTTTATATGGGATGTCAATTTCAGAACAAATCTTCCGAAAGCGGTACGTTTTATTGCATGTTTTATGGTTATAAGTAATTTCTTGGATATAGATTTTGTTATGAAATTTAGCGATATAAAATCACGACGTTTCGACCTCTCCGAGGTCATTTTCAAGTGCGAATAAAAATATAAAATTAGCATAAATATATTAAAATAGTAAAATAGGCAAAATTGTCACGAACGCTGAAATGCGATAAAATATGTAAAAATAAGTGACAAAATATTAATGAAGTTAAAAGGGTTAAAAAAAAACTTAAAAATACAGAAACGATAAGAGTAATTAAAAAAAAGAAAAAACCGACCTAAACAAATAGTTTTGCGCAGATGGAATCGCATTGTTTGTTCAGAGTTGGTTTCAGTTCTTTGATAAAAAACATTTCATAAATAAGGCAGTCAAACTTGCTCTGACACTTCTTCAAAATTCTAAAAAACTGCGCAATGTCATCTGGGGCCATATCGTGTTGTTCCTTGAGGTGATTACCAATGGCCGATCCCTTGTGTTCTTCAATTCGTTGGTGAAGATGTCGGCACGTGTATCCGACATACCCTGCATCACACAGGTTACACTGAAAATTATACACAACGCATTGTTGATTCACAAGGGGTGGCTTGTCTTCCCTCACTTTGATTTCATCCTTGATTTTCCGACTCGTGTACACGGGGCTGATGTCTACCTTGATCTTCCGGCTGAGGTCTCCAAGTTGTCTGCGGACCGAATTTGCAGATTTCTGGTCTTTGAAAGGCAGCACGATTCTGATTGGGTCTTGCTTCTCAAGATCGTTTTGTTGGGTAGGTGCACCCTCGGACACTTTAGACTCAATAAATTGACGGATGGTAGACTGTACAAGTTCTTCTGGGTAGCACAGACGGGAAAAGGTCACTTTGAGGCGTTCACACTCTTGATGAAACAATTTCCACGAAGAAGAAAGCTTGAATGCACGGTTGAGCATGGTGTTCAATAGTGATCGCTTATATCTTACATCCACATGGCTATGATAGTGTAACAATAGCCCAGTGTCCGTAGGCTTTCGGTACACCTTCGTGTCTAAATGGCATCCATTCCTGATGATATCCATTCCCAAGAAGGGGAGTCTGCCATTTTCTTCAAGCTCCATTGTGAAGTTGATAGAAGGATGACTGTTGTTTAATGTAATTAAGAACTCAGAGGCTGTTTCTACATCAGGCATTGCGCTAAGCGTATCATCGACATAGCGTTTGTAGAAGGCAGGCATCTCGTTTCTGGTTTCTAATTGTTTCTCGATGTTGCACATGAATGTGTTAGCCATGAGAGGTCCCAGTGGCGAACCCATAGCAACACCAGGAAATCAAGGAAGAATGCTCGCCGCTTCGCTTCATCTGCATTCTGAAAACGATCGTCACCCTTCGCAACGAGCAATACCAACACCTAATGAGTGGTCATACCAAAAAGATCTCAAGACTTCTGGCCGCCGATACGAACATCGATGAGCACATCAAGAACATACATGTATCCTCGTACAGGCTCTCGTTTTTCCAAAAGCTGGTATTGTGTCGAGGGCTTAACTTTTCTCTCCCACAACGAATATCACCGAGAGAAATCCTAGCAGCCTTTGAAAAGGCATATTGGAAACTAGAACCGAAGCTTAGCAGCGACGATAAAGAATTAGCAGCGGCAACATTACGATCGATTGCCCTTAATTACAGCGAACGCAAAGGTCCAGCACAACCTAAAGCAATGCTGCGAGCAATAGGCCAGCTTAAGAAGAGAGATGACATCGTTGTTACCAAGCCTGATAAAGGCTCAGGAGTAGTCGTGATGGACAAAACTGACTATGTGCGTCTGTTGAAGGAGTCATCCATTAATGACGAGACAAAGTTCACGCCCGTAGGCCTTGAGAGACCAAGAACACGAGGAAGACCTCCAAAGCATTTCCATCCATTGCTTCAGAAAGAGAAAGAGTTATCCTCGGTGGTACAAAGAATCTTGCCCAAAGCTATTGCTGATTCAGTAATCCAGAAAGGCTCGAGACTTGCCCATCTTTATGGTTTGCCAAAAACCCACAAGAAGAAGCTAGCCATGCGTCCGATACTGTCGGCTACTGGAACATACAATTACAAGCTTGCAAAGTGGCTGGATGAAAAGTTGAAACCCTTGTCCGTCAACGACCACACCGTCAGTGACATTTTCCAATTCACCAATGAACTCCATGGGATGGAAATCAACGACCATGACATCTTAGTGTCATATGACGTATCTTCACTTTTCACCAACGTACCTGTAGATGAAACCATTGAAAACATCGCAGAAAGAGCCTTTGAAAACGACTGGTTTAACAAAGAACACAATCTTAACATCACGAAGTCGGATCTGATTGAGTTGTTACGAGTTGCGACGAAAAATCAGCTTTTTCAGTTCGAAGGAAGCCTTTTCGAACAGGTGGACGGTGTTGCTATGGGTTCGCCACTGGGACCTCTCATGGCTAACACATTCATGTGCAACATCGAGAAACAATTAGAAACCAGAAACGAGATGCCTGCCTTCTACAAACGCTATGTCGATGATACGCTTAGCGCAATGCCTGATGTAGAAACAGCCTCTGAGTTCTTAATTACATTAAACAACAGTCATCCTTCTATCAACTTCACAATGGAGCTTGAAGAAAATGGCAGACTCCCCTTCTTGGGAATGGATATCATCAGGAATGGATGCCATTTAGACACGAAGGTGTACCGAAAGCCTACGGACACTGGGCTATTGTTACACTATCATAGCCATGTGGATGTAAGATATAAACGATCACTATTGAACACCATGCTCAACCGTGCATTCAAGCTTTCTTCTTCGTGGAAATTGTTTCATCAAGAGTGTGAACGCCTCAAAGTGACCTTTTCCCGTCTGTGCTACCCAGAAGAACTTGTACAGTCTACCATCCGTCAATTTATTGAGTCTAAAGTGTCCGAGGGTGCACCTACCCAACAAAACGATCTTGAGAAGCAAGACCCAATCAGAATCGTGCTGCCTTTCAAAGACCAGAAATCTGCAAATTCGGTCCGCAGACAACTTGGAGACCTCAGCCGGAAGATCAAGGTAGACATCAGCCCCGTGTACACGAGTCGGAAAATCAAGGATGAAATCAAAGTGAGGGAAGACAAGCCACCCCTTGTGAATCAACAATGCGTTGTGTATAATTTTCAGTGTAACCTGTGTGATGCAGGGTATGTCGGATACACGTGCCGACATCTTCACCAACGAATTGAAGAACACAAGGGATCGGCCATTGGTAATCACCTCAAGGAACAACACGATATGGCCCCAGATGACATTGCGCAGTTTTTTAGAATTTTGAAGAAGTGTCAGAGCAAGTTTGACTGCCTTATTTATGAAATGTTTTTTATCAAAGAACTGAAACCAACTCTGAACAAACAATGCGATTCCATCTGCGCAAAACTATTTGTTTAGGTCGGTTTTTTCTTTTTTTTAATTACTCTTATCGTTTCTGTATTTTTAAGTTTTTTTTAACCCTTTTAACTTCATTAATATTTTGTCACTTATTTTTACATATTTTATCGCATTTCAGCGTTCGTGACAATTTTGCCTATTTTACTATTTTAATATATTTATGCTAATTTTATATGTTTTATGGTTATTCAAACAAAACCTTTCACTTTCTACATCTATATTTACATCAACATTTTATTAGGTCAGTAAAAAATCTTAAGGTATCACACCAACCATTAAAAACTAAAATAGAAATCTTAAAACTTACACTAGAATGTTAAAAATGTTAAAAACTAAATAAAAAATAAAACTGAAACAATAAAATACTAAAAAACTATTTACTAACTTAGATTTAAAACTCTTTACAAACATTGTATTTACAATATCCACTGGGAAGAAGTTCCATTCACTGATTGTTTGTGGGAAAAAGAAAACTTTCAATGTACTAACATTGCTTAAATCCATTTCTGATAAAATACTGGCAAAAAAGCATTGATCTCTCCCCAAAATCGTACTTTTGTACGTAAAAACACCTTTTCACTATATATTTTCTACTAGCGACTTGCAATGTTTGCCCCCTGGCCATCCCAAATTCCTTTTCGCATAACACAGGATCCTGGCAACTCATGCATTAATGGATCAACCGAGTTATATTCTTGTTATTCATAAGGCGGGGCTTTAAGTTAGACTAGCACTAAACCCAAGGCTTATAAGCTGCATCTTACACAAGCTGCAGCTTGTGCAAGACATGCAAGCTTTTAGCCTGGTGGGAGTCCAGGAGTCCTATGGAAAATTAATATGAATAACTGTATAAAGAGTTTTTTTTAGCAAATTTGGAAATCTTTAGATACCTTTGCACTCATACACATGTAAGTGCAGAAAAACACTTTGCATGCTCCTCAAACTCTCCTATGGGGACAAAGTCAGGCCTTATAAAAATTTTGGACTCCCACTTTTTAAATCTTGACTAAAAGCCTGAAGACATGAACAGTGATTTTGTACCTTTTATACGGTGAGGTCACGGCTTACAAAAGCCGCACCTTGAAATCTCTCATATAAATGGCCCTATTGTGAATCACAACTTTTAAGGGGTAAAAATGCTCTTGAACTGTCATTTAAACTTATTAAGAACTTGTTTGTTTTAGTTAACTTTGACCACCCAGTTTTAAGCTTCTTAAAGTTTTGTGTTAAAATAGTCTTACCTTTTCTAAATATGAACAGTGAGGAATAAGGCGATCGATTATAATAATAAAAGAATTGTGTCTTATTGTGATCACGTGACCTACCATAAGTTGATAGTCGTGGCCTCTTTTGTGTTTACCCATTTCTGCACCACAAGCAAAACACTACAACAAAATCACAAGTGAGGAAAGTCACAAAACCGCAAAAAAAAAACAAGTGAAAACATAAACGAGTCAATAACAAGCGTCCCGTCCTTACTTGAAGACACAAATCGAAATCAGTGCATTCTGCACATTTCACTCGAAGTGACGTGCAATCTGCTTGGCAGTAGTTGCAGTGGTACTCTTCTACGCCTTAAAAATCAAGAGAAAAGTATAATCTTATCAAAATAACGCCAGAAATTACAAGATTTTGTCATGAAATGGAGCGGTCAAAGTAATGTTATTACCGTTCCCGGCGGCCGCCATTTTGACCACGAAGGACAAAGCGCCAAGATGATATCCCATGATGCCTTGCACAACTCCAACCTTTCTCGACTAAGCGTCACGCGAAGTAAAAGTAAAGGCGAAAGAAAGAGGTAAAGATCACATTTTTATACCGAGAACACTCCCTTTTTAGCTCGCAGAACATTGTGAAGAAAGCCTTTAAGCATGGCCCGAGTGGGCGACCCGCAAGAGGGAAATCAAGAGGCTGCATTGCCCCGTTGATAAAGTCGGAGAGATTAAAGAGGGCAGCAAAGGGTGGGTCGTGATCCCGTTCCACGCACAAATTTTATCTAAATCTGCTAAATTCACGTGTCACGTTAACTTGAAACAGCAGAATTCACGAATCACATTTCTTTTCTAGCTATTTTCACGCATCATGGTCTAATTTTTGCCCTATTTTCACGCGTCACGGTCTCTTTTTCGCCCTTTTCACGTGTCACGCGTAAACCCTTTGCTACCCTCATTTAATAAAATTGCCGGTGTCTGACTGCAGACTGCAGACAGCAAGCCGAGACTAGAAAGACAGACAGCCGTAGATTTCGGGGACCAGTTCCCAGCGAGCGGATCTGTTTGTTTTCAAAGGACTCTACTCACAGGGTAAGGGACTAGATGCCAAAACTTTGTCCTTGTGGGGTTAATACATTCATCATAGACGTTCAAAATTTCTTGACTAGCCAGGGGGATTTGTATTTTGATTTCCCCAAGAGGTGTGGGGATATTGTAAGTTCAGTCTCATCAGTTTTCATCCGGGTTGATCGATGGATTGACGAAGTTACATTCTTATTATTCATCAGCTTGTATACCCGATCTTCAAGATGACTACATTGTTTGACTACCTTACACGTGATGGCAGGAATGTTTCCACCCTGCGTGTGGGATCCCCCAGTGAAGACCTGTTAATTAAGTGTGGTGAGCTAATCCACAAGGCAACACTGGCACTTCACACTCCAGAAAATTATGCCAATATATGTCAGTATGGACCAGCTAGTGGTAGTTTAACAGTCAGGAGTGAGCTAGCCAAGTTCCTTACTGAGCAGTATGGCAATACTGTGGACTGTGACGACATTTGGATCACTGCTGGTGCATCACAAGGCCTTGCATGCATAATTAGTCTCCTTTTCCAGCCTGGAAATGTGGCCTTTGTTGAAGAACCCACATATTTTATCGGTCTAACGGCTTTGAGAGAGGACTATGGAATGAACGTGATCGGGGTTCCAGTAGATCAAGATGGAATCATTGTCGATGAGCTTGAGATAATGATGGAAAAACATCTGCAGACACCACCACTGGTCACAACTGACAAAAACCCATTTGCTGCTATGTTATACTGTATCCCTACATTTAACAATCCAACTGGCTCGGTTCTTTCAACAGAAAGGTGCAAACAGCTCATTAAACTGCTCCGAAAGTATAATGTGCTGGCACTTTGTGATGATGTCTACAACTTGTTGTCTTACAAGGGTGACAGGCCCCCATTTAAAATGCCACCAAGGCTCTTTTCATTTGATAACAAGACTGACCCTGATTACAAAGGAAATGTGATCTCAAATGGATCATTTTCCAAAGTACTGGGGCCTGGTTTGCGTCTTGGCTGGATGGAAGTACCTGAACGTGTGCGAAAGATTTTGCATACAACTGGCTTTGCGCGGAGTGGAGGATGTTTCAATCACTACACCTCTTGTATTGTTACCACTGCAATTCAAATGGGTTTGGTAAAGGAGCACCTGGCTTATGCGCGAGAGGTTTATTATTCCCGTCTAAATTCACTCTGTAGTGCCTTGGATAAGTACATGCCTTGTCCAGTTCAATACACAAAACCCCAAGGAGGCTATTTTGTGTGGGTGGTTCTTCCCTCTGAGGTGGACTGTGACAAACTTTATGACATATGTTTAAATAAATATAGTGTTGACTTTAACAAGGGCTCAGGTTTTTCTTCTAAAGGGCAGTATAAAAATTGCATGAGACTCAGTTTTGCATTCCATGATGGTCCTACAATTGAGCACTGTGTGAAGCAAATAGCTATAGCAATCAAAGAGATTCTTACTAAGTGAGAAATTAATAAATACTTCAAAGATCAGCATGAAGTACTTTTTTAATAATGAAGTTAGGTTGACATGATCACTGTTCCTTTTTTTGTCATAACCTTCTTGCTTAAACTTTGTTATACGAATATGTAAAGAGACAATAAAAATTGACTGTTTCTTAGAGTTAAGGAATGGGCACAACCCAGGGCTTCATGAACAGAGTTCATCATGTATATAAATTATATATTACATCTTTTGTTGAGACTGGAGTTTCAAAAATTATATTGACGTTATATTTTGATGTCAAATAAGATATTGAGATCGGGTGGTTGAGTATATTTTTTAACATTGTATTTTATAAATTGGATATTATGCTAACATGTTCTTCTCTGCGATGTTTGCTGATATCAGTATTTAGGTTTGAAAAGAACAAAATTGGGGTAAAGTATGGGCCAAATGAGTGGGGGATCATTTTTATGTATAGATTTGATACATGCCCTTTTGGGGGGAGGAAGTCTTACATTGTAATAGAAAGGGGGGTTATTTCAAACCAATATGTGGATATCAGTTAGGTTACTTATAAAAGAAATAAAGTGGACTCTTTCAGTGTAAGTGCTGTTTAGTAATGCATTTTCTAAAATAGCAACAAGATTAAATGCCAGTAGCCTGCGAATACAGCCGCCTTTCTGTGCTCTGACCAGCTTGTTGGAGACTTTATAATCATCATTATTATTATAGTCTGTCAAGCCAAGTGACCCATTCCGCCCAAGCTTATCCTGGTTTCTGTAGGATTATTTCTACCTCCTGAGGGGAGGGTTACCCCCAAGTATTGGTTTGCTGGTTCCCTTTTAATACACCTGGGTGGAGAGAGCCAGCACTATGCGCACGAGGATAAGTGTCTTTCTCAAGAACACATCACAATGACCCTGGCCAGGGCTTGAATCCATACCACTTGATCTGTGGTCCAGCATGCAAACCATTACTGATTAGGCCACGGTGTCTGCCTCGCAGTCAGTGTAGAGCATGGGAGGGGAGCAGGGATGGCGCAGTGGTGGGAGCGCTCACCTCCCACGAATGTGGATCGGGTTTGATTCCGGCCAGGTGCCATATGTGTGGGTTGAGTTTGTTGTTGGTTCTCGTCCTTGCTCCAAGGGTTTTTCTCTGGTTTTCCCCCCTCCACAAAAACCAACACTTCTTCAGGAATACACGGCCCCACAAGCATATAGCTTTAATCCTTACCGTGTCTAAATAAAGATAATTTATTTTTTATTTTATTTTTTATAGAGAAGGGTTTGTTTTTCTCTTGATCAGTGATGTGAAATGGCATCCATTACTGAATGTGTGGAGAATGTAGCCTTGGTTTTGGCAAGAAGTCAACACCAATGCTGATGGTAAAGTTTTGCCCAAATCCTATTCCCCCAGCCCATAATAATTATTGTTTTCCCGTTTTTTGTATTCTAGTCTGAGTTTTACAGTTTATAAGTTTGTGAGTTCCAGTCCCAGTGACCCAAATCCCATTTACCCAGTGAAAATTTGCCCAAATCCCAGTTACAATTTTACCCCTTCAGGCCCCTTGAACAAGATAACTGTAAAGCACTTACAGTCCCCTGATTGCAAAAATTCCTGTAGGCACGATTAAAAAAAAAACAGGCATCCTTTTATTTTACTATTGTGACGTCATTGTTCAAAGACAAGTCATTCGATGCCAGATGAATTTATAATGCATTCTGAAAACTCACACGTGTACGCATAGCGGACCTATCTATGAGACTCGATCCCACAATGCCATGCTAATGCTAGCCTGTTTCAGGCTCTCGGCCCGCGTTTTTCGCTTTCCCCTTCAACTACCGAGAGCCTGGAACAGGCTATGCTAATGCTCGATCTCGGGCAAAGTGACCAATACATATGTGCCGTTGTGGTTCTGTCCTATCTGGCGAACCAGTCCTATGACGTAATGTGATATCATGAGCCAATCATATCACGCGTTCTATCTAGTAGCACGCAGCATAAGACTGGTAACTAAACTCTGTTGCAGTTCGGTCTTTGAGCGAAGTTGTTTTTTCGACGGGTAGGGGCAGGGAAGCAATATTTGACTTGGTTTGACTCTGTACGAAAATATGCAGCGGCCATTTGCAATAATTGCGTTTACCTCACAAGATTTCTATCACAAATCGACAGCTTACTGTACTTTCTGTTTTTCAAATTCAACAAAAATGTTCGAGTGGATCGAAGATTTATATGGTTGCTTTGCGAACTGCGTGTTTCCGTCCAGCCAATACTCCGCACTTTGATTTATCCTCAAATCAAGATCATTCAATAGTCCTGAAACGTAGAGGCAAATAAGATCCCTGAGAAGCAGTGCAACCAATTTTAATTTCGGTGCTGTAAATAACTACCACTCAATCTACGCAATTTTACTTGTTCCCAATCTTGTCACTAGCACGATCGAAAGCTGGTTCGCGACTAGTGCTTTTGGATAAGGCTTCTCCCGTGTATTTATTTCAGAAATGTTCTTGCCGAGTATATTGTATGGCTGGAGTGCTTTTCTAACTGTTCCTGGTTCGTTTTGATTTAAAAATCGATTGAAAAAGCAGTACTGGCATGAGCGAAACACCACTGAAACTACTGAAAGCGCTAATTAAAACACCACAGAGCGCTTTGTGGCCTAATCAAAACACCACAGAGCGCTTTGTGGCCTATTCGAAACACCACAGAGCGCTTTGTGGTGTTTTATTTTAAAAGCTAACATTAAAATCTTGATGTCTCGTTGAATCGCAGATATCTCACGGCTATTTTATGAAAAAAATTTTTTTTTCGATTTTTTACCCCACAAAGCGCTTTGTGGCCTATTCAAAACACCGCAAAGCGCTTTGTGGCCTAGTCGAAACACTACAAAGCGCTTTGTGGCCTATATTCGAAACACCACAAAGCGCTTTGTGGCCTATTTTCGTTGTCATTATTGTAGCGATTCCGGTATGGTTCGCTGTCGTTCAATGGTCAGTTAAGTTAATAAGCAATTTTTGACCGGCTCGTTCTTTCACGATTACTGTTTGAGTAGTGTGAACGTTTGAAACAGTCGGAGATAATTTTAATAATGTACATATGGGGCTCTGCGGAAATATTACCAGGAGGTTAATTAGGCGGTTACTTTTAAAGAAATCTCTGAAATGAACCAATCGGAAAGCTTAAGTTTAACATTATTTGAGTTTTTTTGCTATAGAGTGTTCATTATTTCCTTTTTTTCGGGGAGGGGGGGGGGGGGTGACTGTACCTTCGACAACAGAAAAACTTAAATGACCCCCCCTCCCTCCCAAACAGAAACTTCAAAACTTTTATGACCCCTCAATCTTTTATTATATGCAAACAATTTATTATAAACAATTTATTATAAATGGCAGTATTAGCATTTAGAGAGAAAAAATTTGCTTAATTTTACTTGGCTAAAGCTTGCTTGAACCACCAAGGAAAAACAAAATCTATAAATTACAAATAAAACATTCGAGTTAAAAATCTAGGATTCGACCCATGGTCATGCATTATGCTGGATACATCCTCGTACCCAGGGTCTTCGTTCCCTTTGACCAGACTCAAGGTATGAAAATGTGCTGGATATGAAAAGGCTCAGATGGTTATTCAATAAAGTGGGAATAAATAGCCTTCGTAATATTTTGGGTCCATGAAAATAAGAAAACTTTCATGACCCCTAACTATCTTGAAACTCTAATGACCCCCCCCCCATTAAAAGACACGCCTTAGGCTTTTCTGCCCCCCTCCTAATAATTAAGCTATCCCCCCGCCCCCAAAAAATAATTAATTAATTAATAATGAACAATCCGTTAGAAGCTAGGAATGTCACTGAATCTCCAATAGATTAAAAAATGACAACTAATACAATTGGCGTTCCCAGGATCGGCTGGAACTATTTAAAACTGTTTTAACCGAAATACCTATAAAGTGAAAGCAGAAGTAAGTATGTAGTATCAACTACATATCGCATGTTTTGGTTGGGGAATTTTTGAGGGAGTTATAATGTTCAATGATTTATAGCTCTATTTTTAGTCCTTGTTTGTAGACACACCCCTCAGGAATCATTGAACATGAAATGAAACTCATGTTGGATACTGATATCCCCGGACTGATATAGGCATTTCTTTACACAAGTCTATAGACCATGCCCTAACATTGCAAAGTGACAAACTCGACCAATATTTATAAACATGGACCTCGTACTAGCTCAATAAAATACATGTAATTCAGTTACAACAAATAAGAATACAAATCTACTTTATTTATTGCTAGACTAGAATTTATACAACTAGTGTTTTCATTTCAGGTTTATTACCAGTACCACTGTCAACTATACTCCCATAGATATTTCTACACAATAAAAGACAAAGTTTTCTTTGTTTTGAAAAGAAAAAAGAATTGGCTTCAATAATTTGCAATGCTAAACTGAATTTTTAAAAAAATACCGGTATGGGCACATAAGTTCACGCCCCCACCCCTGGAAACTTACTTATGAAAGGTATGATCAGGATGCTTGTTGTGCGCAATATTATTTTTGAAAAGAACCCTAAATGAGACCAATGTATTTGTGGCTTGAGAAAAAAATCTAGATAATATTTGTCTAAGTGAGACAATGAGCATCCCTGCTCCTTTCATATGGGATTTGCCCCCCTGCCCCCAGGCTCATGGACGATACCATCTGTTGCTTCTCCCAAACAATTTCGAAAGTTAATTTAAGGGCCTGTTTTTTAGCGTGTGTTGCAAAACCACTATAACCTTGAGATTTGTATTGTTGTATTTAAAGTTAGGATAATAAGTTTTGGAAATTCTCTTCTATTTATTTTACACTGGGCCCCTGTTGATACCAGTTCTGCGACTGAAGGGTTCACCCTGTTTAAATATCAATTATTATTATTTTTATTATTATTATTATTATTATTATTATTATTATTATTATTATTATTATTATTACAGGTAAATTCCTCACTGCATTTACAGTGGTGCTCTACTAACACAGGCCACCAAACCATTTTTTTTTATCATTTTTGACATCTTTTCATTAACTTTCTCATGGCTTCCATTCACATCTTTAATAAGCCTGCAAATGCAGACGTATTTCCAGAATCAGCCAAAATGCATCTGCATTCGCAGGCTAATTCACATCCGGCAAATCCAAAATAAACAGAAAAGAAATGTCAGAGGCCAAGTTGTTAGCTGCCTCTAAAAATGAAAGGCGGCTGTATTAGCAGGCTACCGAGTTGTTGGTTGACCAACAGGTGACACTGTGCTCAATTTTTTTCACCAAACCTAACTCATGCATTTATATTAGCTTATTTATCCAGAAAACTAACTAAAGGAAGGTGGCCACAGTTTAATAGTCATGCACGAACAAGACTGGGTTCTTAAAATGAAGATAAACATTCTGTTACTCTTAACACAGTACAGTGATTTGTGGTTCAATATTTAGTAAGAAAATGTTTTAGATTTATTTCAGACTCATTCTCTATTTACTTAAGACGGATTCCGCTGAAAGTTCGAGCAATGAGTGCGAAAATTAAGTACCAAAAATCTACTCATAGCACAGCAACATTTTGTATACTATTTAAAAGATCTTATCGAAATGCATTTGTCTTAGTGACCCCGTAATTAAATTCTAAAGCATTCTCGAGAAAATTAATTTAAACCTCGTAAAAATGTTTCAAACGCGCGCCATTTTGTTTTGAATTGGCGTGAAACGTCCGTTTTAACTGAAATATTGACAATTTCAAATCCATTTTTCTCTCGCGGGGTCAGCTTGAGTGCTAAATTTTTGGCAGGTTTTTGTTAGCTGTACTTAGACTGTTACCATGCTAAGAGGCCTTTTTTGGTAACTTTATTTTTGCCTGTATTGCTCGAATGTTGGGCGGAAACCATCTTAATTATTCATTATAACCGGTAGTGTGTCTATGAAAGAAACAATGATAAATTGTAAAAAAGTACATGAAAAATAAGTACTGGTCATTCCTTATCATTCTCACTAAACTTGTCCCCTATTAACTGTTGTAGAGGTCTTCATCATCATTGCCTTGTTCTTCTTGGCCTTCCTCCTGATGTTGTTGATCATTTTGCCCTTCTCTTTCCTCTTTTTCTTTATTATCTTCTTCTACTATAACTCCCCTTCCTCCTCATTGATCATATCATCTCATGTCTCTTGAGGTACAGGTGTATATGGCTTGGCCAGGCTGTTAAAAGATGGCAAGGAATTTACTTCATTTAATAGACAACAAAACATTGTAGAAAACCAACAATTTTTGTGAATTAAGAGGCCTGTTTTTTGGCTTGTCAAATTACAGGGACCATTATCAGGCTTTTGTTTTCAAGCTTGTTCTAGTTGATTCCATTTCATCATTACTTAAGATGGCTCTACAGACAAGTTATTCTGGGTACCACTCAAAGTTTGCAACAGTCAAGTATTCCCTAGATGCATTTTGCAACTAAATTGTTTTGAAAAAAAGTTTTGTGTTGTGTCACAAAAAGTTTTGTTTTGTCAGAGTCTTTTCACACAATTTGCACAGTTACCGAGTACTGCAATATTTTGGCAACAATTTTTAGTGTTGTGTCTCGACAAGAAATGGGGGATTTGTAAGCTATACTCCCTGAATGATCTCTGGTGAGACAGAGAAGTAGTTTTCTTTTTCTAAGATTACAAATACAAATGGGCACTACATGTACAGAGCCCCTGATATGGTTAATCAACGAAGGACTGTTGCAAAACCAAAACAAGAAGGTAAGGTTATACAAATAAAGTTGAACATTTTTTGCAAGTCAAATGTTTCTTAGAGGTGCTTATGGGCAACAAAAGTCTACTTGGGGCAACCAATAAGACACATGAGCCACCAAAAAAAACAAAAACAGAACTGGTTACCCAAAGGGCAAATTATAATTGACAATAAAGTAAGTGTAGAACTCTACATTAATAGCAGCCAACCTCATTCTTAAAACTTTGTGGCATCCAAAAGTTTTCTGTCCCCTCAACTCCTCAACATGTGAGGCAAGACAGCAAGGCAGAAATCCTTAACTCCAAATAAAAAGTCTAACCGCAAGCTAACTAAGCTAACTGTAGGCTAACCGGAGTGCTATTTAAGCTAACTGTAATGCTATTTAGACTAACCGGAGTGCTACGTAGGCTAACCGGAATGGATTGCATGCCTCGCTGCCTCGCACTTTGTGATGACCCCTCCTCAACCTCTCTTAAAAAGACATATTAATTAACCCTATAACTCCTGAGAAAGTACTGCCAGTACGATAAAGGCGCATTTATGGATGGACTTCACAAAATTTAATTACTTTGGCGAGACACAACTTAAAAAATAGTTATTTATCAACACATGGCAGCTGTACATATATACCTTATTTTACATGGGAACTGCGGCACTTATTTGGGGGCGGCGCTTATTAACTTTTTTGTCCCAAATGTGGCACTTTATTCGGGGGTGGCACTTATTCGAGTAAATAAGGTATACTAGTAAGGGTCAATGCTTACCATTCTAAGTCTCTTCTCATCTTCGGTTTGTAATGCTTTTCCTAATCCAATCCCTGATTCTCATCCATTAATGCTAAAACAGAAATTCAAAGCATTATTATTATAAATATAAGAATCACAAAAATGCATTATATCACATGTTGAGTTAGACTGATTGTTTTTTAAAAAAATGCACAGGTAACTTGTAGAAAAAAAGATTTTCCTCAGTAAAGGGAAATTTATATGAAGTTAAATGCAATTTAATCAAGTTAACCAACAACAAGTGTCTAGTCAGCTGTCTTGGTGGCAAGGGGTTGCTATAGCTAGATCTTGTCAGGCTCAGTACTCTACATTCCTGGACAAAATAGCATGGTGTAATGTCTTCATGCGGTTCTACGGCATGCTTTAACCGAAAAATATAGCTCGAAATTACAATAAAGTTTCCATTAAATCTTTGTCTTTCTGTCTATTTTAAAGCCCTTGGATGGAGCAGGGTTTAGCAAGCTTGGGAGACAGTATTGACAGAATTTGTCCTATCTTTGGTAAAAAAATGTTTTGTGAAGTTTGTTTTTCATTGCAGTGCTGTTCGCTTGAATCCGCCGTCATAAACTAGGGGCAGCGCTTATTAACTTTTTTGTCCCAAATGCGGCGCTCTTTCGAGCGTGGCGCTTATTCGAGTAAAATTAATAAGGTATATGCTGTGCTAGTAGGGGACGATGCTCACCATTCTTAGTCTCTTATCATCTTCGGTTTGTGATGCTATTCCTCATTCAACCCCTGATCCTCATCCATTAACGCTAAAACAGAAATTCAAAGCATTATTATTATAAACAAGAATTACAAAAATGCATTATCATATGTTGAGTTAAACTGATTGTTTCTTTAAAAAAAGGACACATTTTAATATAGAAAAAGAGATTTTCCTCAGTAAAGGGAAATTTATAAAATATGAGGTTAAATATTAATGCAATTTAACCAAGTTAACCAACAACAAGTGTCTAGTCAGCTGCCATGGTGGTCAGTGGTTGCTAGCTCTTGTCAGGCTCAGTACTCTACATTCCTGAACATTATAACATGGTGTAATGTCTTTATGCAGTTTTATGGTTCTTGCATAAATCTTGTATACTTTAACCGAAAAATATAGCTCGAAATTACAATAAAGTTTCCATTAAATCTTTGTCTTTCTGTCTATTTTCAAGCCCTTTGATGGAGCAGGGCTTTCAAGCATTAAGCAAGCTGGGGAGATAGTATAAACGGTATTTGTGCTATCTTTGGTAATAAAAAGAAAAATGTTTTGTGAAGTTTGCTTTTGCATTGCAATGCTGCTCGTCGTAAACTTTTGTGGCAATGCTCTGCCAATTATTCTGCTTTCCACCCGTCGCGATAATTCCTGTTGTATCGCTTCATTAGCCCATATTTTAATAAACATTTGGTCTCAAAGAAGCTTATAGAAGGCCCAATTTTGAAGCTTTTGGGCACTCGCCTCCTCACTGCAAGTCCACAATTATTAACATGTTTAGTCTGATCATGATTGAAACAACCTCGCCTGATGTGAACACTTTTCACAACAAAACATGTAACTTTTATTCGTGATCAGACTAATCATGTTTCACTTAGTGTGAACACAGCTTTACACACAGAGATAATGGCATAGTCACCTAATGAAGACATGTCAAGGCATTGGTGTGTATTCCTATTTGGTGCAATTTGGACCAGCTACCTGGGGGACAAACCTACTAAAGGGGCAGTGATGCTCGTCCTCTCGCTTAGGGGTGTAAATTTTGGGTTTTTGCTCTCACTTAGGGTGTTTCGGGCAAAACGCTAATTTTCCTAACAAACAGCTTTTGGGATGCCAGGCAAAAACAGTGTTTTGTCTGTGTTGCATAAGAAATCAGCCATTGTCTATGCCTTCTTAAATACTGATTTTTCACAGTTATTTAAAATTCATACACCAATAGGGCCAATATGGGGTTTCATTTACCTGTTTGATTGTTAAAAGTAGTTTATGGTCACATTTGACTAATTATCAGGTGTACATGTATTTTTAGAATTTTTCGCATGAAATAAGTGAGACAATTCCAGGACTCAGTTCATCACTCTCCTTGGTAGTACAAGCAAGTCAAGCTTAACAGTCAAGCTTAACAAAACAATCAAGGACCTTAAAGGTTGAAACATGAGTGAAGCCAAAGATATCCACTCATTTGAAATGCTGGTTAAATTTATTCAGCAGTGTATTATGCATGGTTCAATGTGACCTGTTTACAACCTACACCCCCTGCCCCCACCCCCTGGTAATCCCTGGGACAAGTTGGGCCCTTCGGGCCCGGGGATGGGGAATTGTTTAAAGCAGTGTTGTCCTGGTGGGTGGGACAAATCAAAAAAATAACTTCTGGTTGTTCCTTTGATGTACCTAACTTCGTGGTTTAGATGCCGGCGGCTGACAAAACGAATGAAGATATAAGACTGGATATTCAAGAAAAAATCTGTCATATTTATTACAGAATGGTTGGAGAGCAAGAATTTATTAAAATACTGCTCTTATTATAATTATTAAATAGTGTTATAGCACTGCCGGTAATCAAAACAGAACTTAATTACAGATTGATACCTGTACAAGTGTAATTATGGTCAGTCTTCTGATTGTATAAAATTGGTAGTTGATTTAAACTTATACAAAAAGAGACAGATATTTACTAGAAGCACTAGTTTAAATCATTAAAGAAAATTCAGTTTTGCTTTCCTATTTTGACCATAAATGTAGCTAGTATAATAACTTTCTGTCCTTGAGTTGTAACATCTTTCTTTCGAGGAAGTGTGGGGAATTAAATAGAGTTATATTTTCATATTTCTTTAAATATAGTAGACAGTTATTTAAATTTGTTATTTTATATCTGTAGTACTGGTATCCTTTGTTAAATTAACTCAAAAACCGTTCAAGTTCTTGACAAAATGTCTGGCTTTCCTGTTGTATATCACAAAGCGACGTATTTATGGTCGATGGGGAGTCCTACGGAAAGGGAATTGCGTCTTTCTGTTTGCCTGGGGGTGGGGAATAGACCACCACGAAATAAAAAAAAGTATGCCTGGGGAGAGGGGGTGGTAACAGGTCAGATTAAACCATCCATTACATCATCCTGGAGGCCAATCATTGTGCAATTTATGTTTTGGTTTCCTCCACCAAATCTACTCATTCTGCAGTGCTGGTGAGGATGTTAAAGTGAAGGCTTGAAAGCCATATAAGTATCTGGAAAAAGTTCTCCAGAGAAAATTAAATACATTATTTCACAGTAAGAGGTTATAGACTGAGGTGGTTATAGTTTTAAATGCCAGAATAATATTAAAGGAGAATCACACACTCTAGGATTATGGTGTCACTGTGACATTTGCAGACTGCAGATTGCAGACTGCAGACTTGCTGACTTTTCACTTTGGTTTAAGCCTTATACGTCACACTTCGGTTAGCCTACTATTCACTCCGGTTAGCCTACAGCTCACTCGGTTTAAGCTAGCCTGGATAGCATTTCGGTTAGCCTGTTTACAGTTAGCTTTTAATAATACGGTAATGGAAACACAATATATTCTCTTAGTCTGCTTCTGCAGTCTGCTGATGTCAGATACCGCAAGAATTATCCCTTGGTACATCATGCATATCTCTTTTGCAAGCATGGCAACCCATCAATTTATATTTCTAGAGACTGTGCTTGGTACATGGAAGGAAACATTCAGGGAAATGTACATGTATTGTGATTTCATGATTGTGCCCAGGAGCTTCCTTTTCTTTAAAATAGGTAGCTTTGATAGATGAAGCAAAGAAATATAACTGACAAAATAAGGGCTCAAAAGTTCAAACTCTCACAAGAATGGAAAATGATTGATTTTACTGCTTTTGACTATATATATTTTTCCAACTAAGCTGTAAATTTGGAAGCATTATTTTGGCGATACAAGGTGTAAGGTGTAAATAAACTGAGTAAAAATTTGTGCTCAGCTGACGGCATGACAGTGTTTCTTTATACCCGTGTCGAAAACGATTATACGATCTAATACTGCGCAATTAAATAGCACGATAGATCCTATTAAATTGCAAAATGCAAAACACAACAGTGTGGAGAATACAAAATAAAGTGCTTCGCCAGCTTGGTTCGTTCGTGCCGCTTGAGAGCAACACGATCAATAATAAGCTAACTAAGCTTTTAGAAGTAGACATTTTCAATCCATTACTACAAACAGCATTATACAATACATTCACAAAGCTTCTTACCTTCAAATGCAGCTGTAAATGTGTTCGGGAAATGCAGAAAGATCCGACAAAACACCCTGTTAAAATCACAAGATTCGGGCTTTCATGATCACTTGGTAAACACCGTCCAGACCGTCCAGTCCCCCAGTAAAATAATCTGACCAGACACGATCACAACGCATTTTCATTGGAAGAAACAACAACGCATATGATTGGGTCGAAAGGTGTTAGTCCATTTTGCAATCAGGACCATTATACAACGCTACATACAGAGGGTTCGAGCTGGCGGAGCCATACACAAGGTTAGTGAAAATACGTGAAAGGCAATTACAACTTAAAAGATCGTTAAATAACAAGAGAAATCGTCGAGTGTTTAAAGCAGTACCGTTCAACTAGGCAGTGAGCATTGGCTCGCTACCCTTTGTCAGAGAGAACAAATGAACAAACATCAGGAACAATGCCCCTAGCCCCAAACACAATATATAGCAACTGCTACACTGGAGGACCAGTAGAATTGTAAGCTTGCGATAGCTGCGACACTACTTATAAATTACTTATAAATGTTTCTTGATCTCCAGTAGCTATGATTTCATCGGGGTAAAAAATAACACACTAACTAGCTGAATTTTGTCACTGCTATCAGAGCTCGAGCAGTTCGAATTTCAGGTTGACCTAACTATGTCTCGACCTCCCAGGGAAAAATAATAAAACCACAGAATCCAGAGTCTTCAACCAGAGTCCCCTTAAGGTTTTCATCCAATAACAGTAAAAATTTCAAACAAAAGAATCAGTGTGTTTGTGATCTGACCAATCATGTTCGAGCAGTAAAATTGTTAGACATTGGAGGAGACAATTTTGATTGGCTTTTAATTATTGTGTTCAAACTTTGCTAATTTGAACAGCATCACAAACAAACCCAGTCCAGACGAGAGAATATTCTGCAAGGTACACCAACAAACAAACAAACAAACAACAACAACAACAACAACAATAAAGTGCATTCCAGTTTTGAACTCAGCTGCAAAACAACACTGACTGTGGCAACAAAATAATTTTGCAACCTGCATTCATGAGCAAATGATTTTGTATCCAACACAGGCAAAACAACTGAATGAAATGGCAAATGAAATCAATACAATGAATTTTAAGTAACTAATCTTACAAAAAATTTCCACAGCACAAAAACATAAGTTTACTGTGGTGTAAAGCTCAAGTAAAGCTTCAATAAAGCTGGCGTAAATTTGGAATTTAATCAGCTTGACACTAACTTAACAATTTTTAAAGCTGACCTTTATGCCAGCTTTACACTCAATTGTAAAGGCAGATAATTAAATCACATTTACACACGGTAGTGTAAAGCCCGGTTTAACCACCTTTAAAAACATTTAATTGATGGTGTGAAGTTAGATAACCAACTTTACACCAGATTTAACCACCTTTAATTTCATGTAAAATCCCAATTTTTATGCTGTGTTCATGGGATATCTTTTTCTCATTATAGAACTTTAAGGCTTCAGCATGTTTTCAACCCAAGCAGATAACCTGGACAGTGGACCTGAGAAAATTTACAGCTTGAAAGCAGGTGCCCCTAGCACTCGCTTGCGGCAGAAGTGTGCTGATCTTGTTCAGAAAGCAACAATTTCACTTCACAAATTAGATCAATGCCCGAATGCCTTCATGTATGGCGCAGATCCAGGCGCGTCCTTATTCAGGCAAGAGACAGCCAAGTTTCTCACTGAGCAGTATGCCGACACTGTCAGTCATGAAGACTTGTGGGTGAACGCTGGTGCTGCGCAAGGCCTTGCATTCCTAGGAAACTTTCTCTTTCAACCTGGGGATGTGGTGTTTGCTGAGGACCCAGCATATTTCGTTGGTCTCAGGGCCTTGCGAGATGATCTGGGAATGAAAGTGATTGGTGTCCCATGTGATAAAGATGGAATAATTGTTGAGGAGCTTGAAAAACTAATGATGGAACATTCTCATGAACTGCGGCCACCGACAGACAAAAAGCCTTACTCTGCTATGTTGTATTGTGTACCCACATTCAACAACCCAACTGGTTCATTTCTTCCAGCAGAGCGGTGCACGAAGATTATTGAGCTGATCCGTAAACACAATGTGCTTGCTTTTTGTGATGATGTGTACAACTTATTGTCATACACAGATGACGAACCACGTCCACAAAGGCTTTTTGCATTTGACGACAAGTCTAATGCTGATTACAGAGGAAATGTCATTTCAAATGCTTCTTTTTCAAAATTTCTTGCCCCTGGGTTGCGTCTTGGGTGGATGGAAGTCCCTGAACGTGTGCGAGATTTGTTGAAAACTAGTGCTTACGCCAGTAGCGGTGGATGTTTTAACCACTACATTTCGTGCATTATTGCTGTTGCACTGCAAGAGGGTTTAGTTAAGGATCATTTATTGATGGTTCGCAAGGTTTTCAAATCCCAACTTAATACATTGTGTGATTCCCTTGATAAGTATATACCTGGTCAATTTTCTTACCAAAGGCCCAAAGGAGGTTATTTTGTGTGGGTCACTTTTCCTTCAGAAGTTGATTGTGACAAATTGCTTGATCTCTGTCAGAAAAAGTATTTTGTAGTGTTCAACAATGGCACACGATTTGCTGCTAGTTCTGGAAAGTTTAAGAATTGTATGCGATTGAGTTTTGCTTTCAATGAATGTGATGTCATTGAACATTGTGTGAAGCAGATAGGACTGGCTCTGAAAGAGCTTCTTGGGGATTGTAGTGACTGATTTGGTATGCGTTGTAATTAGTTAAATTGCCATTCAGGTATCTTGCCGGCTAGATGTAATGTCGTTCCCAGATTTCTTGTGGACAAAGCCGTCTACAAGAGATCTGGGAACAAGATTAGGCCAGATGCCTGTAAAAATAATTAAAATTGAGGTGAGATAATACAATAACATGAATAAGTTTTTAAAAAGTTCTTGTGAATGTTAGCTTGACACTGTGAAATTGTCCAAAAAGCATTGTATATAATTATCAATATCACTTTTGAATATTATTAATTTTTTCTATAAATTCTACCTAGGTACTAGGTCTGACTTAAATACAATGTTATTTTCTGAGAACTTCTGTTTTCTTCAATGTTAATGATAAGCTGTTACATTAAAGGTCGACATCATTATTGTTCTTGATTTATGCTTTGATTTGTTAAATTTGTTCCAAGTGGCCTGGTTCATGCAGGTATTTCTTTTATTTAATTTTTTTGTCAAATGAATTAATATGGCTACTTTCATTATTTACTCCACTCTGTTAACTTTATCCTCAAGTATTCTCTTGGTTTACATGTATTTCCAGTCTCATATTTTTTGTTCACTGGAACTGAGTTTTCACCCTGAGGGCGGGGGGGGGGGACTCCCTAGAAATGGACGGGGATGCTCTTCGTCTCGCTTAGGGGTATAAATTTCTGACTTTGGGTCTCGCTTAGGGTGTTTTGGGAAAAATGGCAATATTTTAGCCATCAGGGTCTCGTTTAGGGTTACACACGAAGAAATATACAAATATAAGTTCTCTTTTCAGAATTTTGGTATCTTTTAGGGTCTAAAATACCGTCGCTTGCATCTAAGCGTGAACACAAGCCGCGGAAACATGATCTAATTGGGTATCAAACATGGCATGTTTCGTCATGAAACATTGAAGTTTAGCAGACCGTAACGACAACTTTCACGCTCAAAATGCTCACCGTTAATACTGAGAACAGGCGAAACTTTGCAGCAGAAGTGATTCAAGTGAACCTGCAAATGCATATCGACACAGATCAGGATCAATTTGTCAAAGGAAGTCTTGATATCCAATCTTTCCGCCATTTCGACTGTTTCGAAACCGGAATGTGTTGAAGTTTCGGCACGAAAGTTGCCGTTACGGTCTGCTAAACTTCAAATGTTTGATGACCAATCATGCCACGTTTGATACCCAATTAGATCATGTTTCGGCGGCACGTGTTCACGCTTAGATGCAAGCGACGGTAGCTTGAGCCGTGCCCAGATTGGTCTCTTTTAGGGGTTATTTTCAAAATTTCCGACGAGAATCCCTGTCCCTTTAATATGGGAGTCCCCCCCAGGGTTTTCACCCCATATGCTGCCCCATCCCTGCAGTGAAACTCACATTTTGTCAATGAGACATTGATTAAAAATAGTATACCTCATCTGAAACCTATACCTGGGTTGTTGGTGTATCAGGCCCGGGGGTGGGGGTGGGGGTGGGGGGGGGGGGGGGGCACTCCAATATATGAGCTATATAGGTATGTGCCGTTGTGAAGGGTATGGTTTTCAAGCAGTTTAGTCTGGGATAGGGTATAGAAATCAGAGAGTTTTGGTCTAGAATAGGGTATCATTTGCCGAGAAACTGATCAGTGGTATAAAGAATTAAGTCCAGAATAGGAATAGAAACTCGGAAGAGAAAGAGGCTTCTCTAGACGTGAATAAAATCATTGTGACAACGTTGTTGACAGATGGTTTTCCATTAAAAACACTTATAGTGATGCAGTTCTAAAAAGAAGCAAGTCAGGGATAGGGTAGGGATGTTTGGTATCTAGTCTAGTATAGGGTTGCAAAACCAGCTAAAGATGGTCTGGTATAGGGTAAGGGTTTCAGAGTCCCAGCAGCACACCCCCACCCAGAAATATACAGGGTGCCCCCCAGGGGGGTATCAGGCTGGTACTTTCAGGGACTAATAATTGCGATAAAAAGCTATGCTTTTGATATGCTTTCAATAATGCATGTGACCTGAGCCTGGGCTCTTTTAGTCAGCATCTGATGTTTACAAAACACGTCTGAGTATTTGAAATCTTTGACTTCATCGATTTGATGTCTATACTTTGTTGATGCAACTGGGAAAAACATTAACAATGCCAAAGTATTGTTTATTTAGTCAATGATGTCATGGTATCAGTATTGATATCAATCAAATAAACCAGTATCCTATCGAACTGAAAAACTGGTTTCAACTCATCCTCGCACATGACATAACACTTAATAAGATCATTTAAGGCATTACCAGCTTCCCCCTGAGCCAACCACTGGGATACATCACCAATTTTGTGTTAAGGTAAAAAAAAATCAGAGCTCAGCTGCCCATTCCCCCCTGAAAGGACCCAAAATTGCACTTAATAAGTGCAAAAACTCATACTTCAAGCACTTTTCTCATATCCAGGAGTTTTGGTGACCCATATGGGAGATTAGGAGTCTTGGTCGGTATCCAGGAGACTCTGGATAATCCTGGAGATTTGACTGGAAAATACAAGACAATCACATGGAATCTATGCCCTGGGTTGAGAGGAAATTTAAGTTGAAGTCTGAGAAAGGGAAATACCTGGTATTTGCAAATTTTTGTGGCCCAGTAAAATTCCCTCAGCCCTGGCCCTAGGAAAAAACATTGCCTTTCCCTTTTAAATATACAAATATGTGCATCAAAGCTGTAGAAGGCAAACCAACGCAAGGCATAAAAAGAATTTGTAACAAAAAAAATCTGCCAACTTGTACATTTATTTGCGAGCCCTAAACAACACAAATATCTGCAGCATACAGTCATATAAAAACCTACTTACAATATATTAAAACTCTCTGGTGCTTTCATCTAGTTCTACAACCTTTCTCTATAATGTAAATAAATGCTATCAAAAGATTGACTAAGTGTAATGTAAGTTATAAGCTTACTTTCATAATCTGCTAATTACTTTGAAGCTTACAGTAACACATGCCGATGAGCTTCATTGAAGTGCATGCAGTGTGGAGATAAAGCAAGTTCACTATGCCTTCTAAGCTATAAAGGCTAGAGAAAGCAACATATAAGATATAAATAACAACTATGATCAAAATAAATACAGTATCTCAAAGAAATTACTCAAACTAAATCTACTCCAAGTTCAAATTCGCGCTCTGTTTACATTACTAACGACTATAGCAACGGACAAGTTACAATCATCTTCCCTTGTCGGTGTCAGAGAAATCCTTGTCAGATTCTAAATCTTCTTCGTAAGGTTCTCCCATTCCAGAATGATCCATCAGATCTGTGAGCCCTTTCTCTAACTCATCTAGTCTCTTGCCAGTTTCAGTCATTCTTTTCGTGATCGAATCTTCGACATTTTGGAACTTCTCTTGCATGTTCTGAAGCGTCGATTGCACAAATTGCATCAGTTCTGGAACGCTTGTCGGGTTTTCCATCGTGTCTTCTGCAAAAACGATCATACAGAAATTTGATTTCGAACAAGATTTTAAAATAAGATGGGTAATAGAACCTTACCAAGACTTGAATTTGCTTCAAAACTGCTTAGATTCTTTAGAATTTAGACGCCCAGATCAATCTCAGAATCTTCCCAACAGCGTGTGGCCTCGCAAGGACGGCGTCTTCACTTTGACCTCAAGTGCCCGATTGTTGTTGTCCAATGAGAAGCAAGGAAATAATAAACTTCATTAGCGTCAGCCAATCAGATCAAGGCTTATATGATAATACACAGGCAGTGCAAATTAAATAAATTACTTTTATTTTGAATTTCAGTTGAAATAAACACAGTGAAAAAAAGCCCCCAAAATAGGTAAGCTCGATTAGAATTAAAAACAAATCGCTTTTGAAATAAGTGCTCGAAAGAAAGAAACAATTAATCTTTCCTATTCCTCATTCTTCAAATGAAATATCTTATTAGCCAAGCCTAAACGCCGAGCTACACATTGGCCATTCTCGTCCCCATAGCCCTTTTCGTTTCTCTTAGCCGGCAGGGCCTTGGCACGAGAAAACGAAGGGGGGGCGCTTTCCATTCGACCAAAAATTCCGGAAATTTTGGAACAAGGACGAATGGTACAGAAATTTCCTGGGAAAGTTTCCAGAAAATCCGGAAAGTGTTGACTTTCCGAAATGCGAACCATTCAACCGAAAATCCTGGAAATTGTTTTCGAAAATTTGGGTCTACCTCGCGAGGTTGTCCTCTTTTCCGGAAATTTTGGAAAAAGCTACCATTTTACACTCAGCCTAAGTTCCTTCGGCAGAAAATTTAGCTATTTGTGCAGCTGAAAGCAGCTACATGTGTTAAGGAAGCATTCTTGAAACTCCAAATAAAAAATTTAGGTGAACCCGGTTGTTTTTCGTTGTTGTTTTGCAGGCGGCAGCAAACTGAAATGTACAATTATTTATAACGCGCGTGCAGGCTACGCCATTGTTTTGCTCATTAAACTTTTTGGGTTGGCGACTTTTTCGTTGCTTGTAGTGTGCCTTTTGAAAGGTCCCTGTATTTGTCGCCACGATGTCATTCATGGCGTTTATATTCAGTGCTCGGAATGCTTTTTATTTGCAAAAATAACGAGTTATATGTGCAGGAAACTGGCCACAGTGCATTATTTTAATGCACCGTAGAAATTTCCATTTTAGACGCACGACCTGACCATATGCAAATTTTGTTTTGCCTTCCGTGCAGTCAACCGGAAAAGTTGGAAAATGCTGTTCCCTTTGCCACTGGAATTTTCTGGAAACTCAAACCAGAATTTTTGGTCGAATGGAAAGCGCCCAGGATTTCCAGTCCTAGATTCTAGGACTGTATGGAATTGTCCTCTTTTCCGGAAATTTTGGAAAAACTACCATTTTACACTCAGCCCAAGTTCCTTCGGCAGAAAATTTAGCTATTTGTTAAGGAAGCATTCTTGAAACTCCAAATAAAAAATTTAGGTGAACCCGGTTGTTTTTCGTTGTTGTTTTGCAGGCGGCAGCAAACTGAAATGTACAATTATTTATAACGCGCGTGCAGGCTACGCCATTGTTTTGCTCATTAAACTTTTTGGGTTGGCGACTTTTTCGTTGCTTGTAGTGTGCCTTTTGAAAGGTCCCTGTATTTGTCGCCACGATGTCATTCATGGCGTTTATATTCAGTGCTCGGAATGCTTTTTATTTGCAAAAATAACGAGTTATATGTGCAGGAAACTGGCCACAGTGCATTATTTTAATGCACCGTAGAAATTTCCATTTTAGACGCACGACCTGACCATATGCAAATTTTGTTTTGCCTTCCGTGCAGTCAACCGGAAAAGTTGGAAAATGCTGTTCCCTTTGCCACTGGAATTTTCTGGAAACTCAAACCAGAATTTTTGGTCGAATGGAAAGCGCCCAGGATTTCCAGTCCTAGATTCTAGGACTTCCGGTGTTCATGTATGCAGTCATGAAGTTTCTAAAGAATGTATGAGAGAGTCGTTACGTTTTCGACTTCCGTTTAGGAATTCTTTGTTTCAAACAGCCAATAAAAAAAATTCGAATTAATTCAAAAATCCTATGTCCCCAGAGCCCTCCGTTTTCTCGTGCCAATCCGGCTAAGAGAAACGAAAGGACTATGGGGACGAGAATGCACATTGGCGAAATTGAGAATTATTATTTTTGCTATCTTTTGAGCAGCGATTGAGTTACAGTGAACATCGAACGCGAACCACCAGCTACCGCCATTCCCCTCCCTACCCACCCCCAGTAGTGTACTCAAAGCGAGGCTTGTCTGTATCAAGCGTCTCGTGTTGCTACGCAACTCAAAAAGGACCTAAATATTACGCCCGCCATTTTGAAACCCATTCATGAACTTGAACTCCGCCGATACAGAGTGTGAAAAGACTTGTGCGCTTTAATTGCAATCCTTAGGATGTGATGGCATCTTTATATTCTGATAGATCAGATCATTTCCCCAAAATTCCAAAGCAAAGACTTGTGGAAGCAAAACCCGGCGCACAGTTGACGTATCTCGAGGACTCTGGTGTTGATGTGCGCGAGCTATGGAGAGACCACGGGAATGAACGACAGTTGTACAGAAATTCCCCTCCGATGATTATTGGACAGAGAAAACCTGGCAGTCAGAATAGTTCTCGGACAAATTCGCCTGTCCAAAGGCGAAATGAGGTATGGTTAACTAAAAATATACCATTTATCAGCAACTGCAATGTTGTTTACAAGAGTTGGTCATTCGAATCATAAGCTTATTTAGAGTGCAGCATCGAGATCGAATTAGCGATATACAGTTAAAGTTCGAATTCTAATGTTCTACCTAAAGAAAATCACAAACCCAACAGTAATGGGAATCTTGTTTAAGGATTATTTTTACCTTTACTTTAGCTAAGAGTATGCGACGATTCAAATAAAGTTTGGTGGTTAAATTATTTAGACTACCGTAATTGGCTTAACTTAATGACAGAAAACTACAACATTTCATCTTGGACATCTTTTACTTCAGAACAGTGAAATAATTAGCTTAAAACCTGCAAGAAAGACGTTTTATCGAAATTAAATGAAGTAGGCTGTGGGCAATATTTTCTTTACACTAGTACTGTAAAAGGAATGTTGAACTCTGAATTGCAAAGTTTGACCAAATTTGAGCTAATTAGAACTAATTTGAACTAAATACAGGATGCTGTATCCATGTCTAAAGTAGCACATGTCTCTTTTATCTCGTAGATTACTTCTTTCAACCATAAACTAATTGACTGTACATTGTATATTACAAGCTTTGCCATTAACTAATTAATTATTTAAACTTAAGAGAACAGAGAAAGTTCTTTAGCAACCAAATACTGCAAACACTCTCAGGAGATGTTATTTGTATAATTTTGGGAGTTGTTTACTTTGATTAAAATTTCAAGTAGCTAAAAATGGATCAATCCCATACTTGAAATATATATTATCTGTCCTAAATCATAGCTATATATTCCTGAAAAATATGTTTTTTAATAGAAACAAAATCCAGTACATTATAAGTTACTGGAAGCGAGAGTTTAAACAATTTCCCCATTTAATTCGTGGAATAATTTCCTCCACTTTTTACAAGAAAGTAAAACTATTATTTTTCTGAATTCTTATTCTATACTGATAGATTTGAATACTGATCAATGTACATATATTGAAAGCAAAAGCTAGAAATTAATTTCATTTAAAGGAAAATCAATCATTCAATTAGCTTCTGTCAATCAGTGTCATTGAATTTGTTTTCATTGGTTTTTAGGCAATTGACCTGAGTGTCAAAAAATAGACTGCCTTCCTGTTTTTTCAATACACCTTTAGAAGAATGCCATCCTCGGAGACCCAGGGGCAGTTAGTGGGGGCGACTGGCAGCTTATCGGGACGACGGGATTTTTGGGCGAAAGTTTACAAGAGCGTAACAGCCCCTGGGCACTTTGTCTTAACGAACCAGTTCCAGAAGCGTTTGAACTCCTTCCTCCTGATTGGCCACAAAAATATTTTTGTGGCCAATCAGCGAGGAGAACCGGCCAAGAGACTCTGATGTCTTCTTACACGAAGTAGTTTTCTCCTTCGATCGACGAAGTTGCTTGGCCCTTGTTGCAACCGAGAGATAATTCTTGGGAACCGTTTCAGAAAAAAAATTCAACGAAGCGTACGAAATCGCCAACTGAAAGCCAGGCGCAAGGAAACAAATACCCATCGCCAAATTTTCACGGCAGCCTTTTTGAAGGTATGGTGAATTTTTCTAGCTAAAACACGATACACGTTGCTTGTCGAGTAAACAATGTTACATATATATTTTTTCGATCGTTGAAAGACTTCTGAAACTTTCCATGATTTGAGAATCTTCGTTGCACGGGCCACGCAACTATGTCGATCGAACGTGGGAACGATCGGCGAGCTGCACTGCTCGCACTTTGCTTCCTTGCTTTCGCGTCGAACTGAATCACTCTCATTATCGAACGCTACCGGTTTGTAAATGGCTGAGGTGAATCAGGCGCTTCAAAGCGTACATTCGAACATGAGTTCCAGCAAGCCCTAAACGAAAGCTTGTCTTTGATCTCTGTGGACAAGCTTAAAGCGGAGCAAAGTTAGAAAGGGAGAATCTACTGTGCTTTATGGTACTCCAAAGAAATTTACCAAAACAATACTGTTGCTGTTGTTTGTGATGAGGTGCATACAACTGTTCATTGACAAATAGATGGATTTGTGTACTAGGAAAAGCCTGTATATTTCTATTTTCATAGTCTGTACTGAATAAGTAGTCATAGTAGATCCCCTTATTAAAAATCAATGAAGTTATGTCTAAAAGCTGACAGACACATCATAACAAAATGTTTTTCCTCTCTGTTTAGACCAAACACATGAAGCCTTGAGGCTTCTTTGTGATGAGAACTCTTTGACAAGGCTTTTGCACTAAACTTTAAGCTGGTTGCAAATGTTTGGCTTGTTCACTATAATAAGTGCCCAATGAGTGTTAACTAAAAGAGCTGCAAACATTTTCTTTATTAAGACTTGCATATACATGTAGTACCAAAAATTAAAAGTCAGTGGAATGTATGCTGGACAGCTCTTTTAATTAACAATCGCGCTTCACGCTCGAAATTCCCTTCTCCCTCCCCCTCGAACATCGGCCATGCAGGCTACTTTTAATTTGACTAATTAAAATATGATTGTCACATACAACAAGTAATTATTGCTTGTTCATGATTTTATGTTTACTTCTCATATACTGCTTGTGTAACTTAATTATTAGTTCAGGGTCCGAAATTGCGCCTTCCTGGTCGCCAATGCGACTAAATATTGAGAGCTGGCGACCAGAATTTCACAACTGATCGCCCACTGGCGACTAAGTTGCTTTGTAAGAGTATTCAGAGAAATTGATTAAAAATAAAATTCGGAGCCGTTTTTTAACAATTTATTGACTCACTTTTTATCTTAGTGATGTCCTTGAGATAACACTGAAGTAAATTTCTCGCTACATAGTGTATAAACTCCCCAACAGCTCAGCCAACAGCTGCGATCAACACGATTGGAACATTGCGAGCCGCCATGTTGTTTTCCTCAGCGGTTTTCCCCATGACGCTATTGCGGGCGCGCCCAGCCATGTGCTTTCTTTCGCATGCAATGAATATTCATACAGGCGATGTCATGTCCGCGGACACGCTGAAATATTTCCGTCATTTACTTGAAACTGGTAAGGCTACAGATGCAAAAAACTTTGTGGAAGATTTAGATATTTCCAATTACATGCCAGGCTACTAAGCTACGACGTTCCACGAACGCAACACGTTCTTGTTGTCACTGTGTTGAATGAAAAACTACCTGTCGAAATATGTCAGAAAGTTGGTGGAAATGATGTTTTTTATATTATTAAAGAGCGGAATGTTTGGGTAAGACTGTAAAGTATTTTCCGTTTAAATGTTAGAGAGTTAACGTTCGATAAAGAAGCATTTCTTTGAGTGATTATCATCGTTGTTTTGTGGTATAAGTAAGCGGTTTTTGAGCATATGAATGGCCAAAAATACACAAGAAGAACAAGTGTTTCGTCTTTTAAGTGTAAAAGGAAAGTCAATCGAAAAACATTGGCGACCAGAAGTTGCCATCTGGCGACTAAAACTTTCGGTCCGGTCGCCAGGTGGCGCCGATGTAAAAAATTTAATTTCGGACCCTGAGTATACCTACACAAAGTATACAGGAACTTTCTATCAACACTCTTCAAATAAGAGCGGTACTGCAATTCTCAAAAATCAGAAACTCCCTTCATGCAACAAGAGGAGCTAAAGGGCACTGCACAAGTCACAGATCAGGGAGAGGGCTCCTGGGTGCCCCACCTCCCCCACCCTTCACCCACATGGGCAAGAATTTTTGAGCAAGCTATTGTGAACAATAATTTAGGTTCCCAAATGGAAGATAAAATTTGCAGGCCCCCCACATGCATATATGCCAATGTACATATTACACACAACCTGTATTTTCAAATAATTTGAAAATACAGGTTGTGTGTAATATGTACATTGGCATATATGCATGTGGGGGGCCTGCAAATTTTATCTTCCATTAGCTTAGGTATATATAAAGTTAAAGGGACACTACTGTCACGGAGATTTTAATGCTTTTTGGTAAAAAAAAGTACTTAAATGGGCAAATAGGTCTTCTCGTACATGAAATGCACCTGGTGCATCAAGATGGAGATACAAAAGTAAATTGTTGTTGAAGGAAGAAGGGACCAAGAATGTTTTTTTGTTTTTTGTTTTTTCAGTCCACAAGGACAAAACTTGAAAAAATCAGCCTACCTTTTTCAAGTTGAGATCTAAAGTATCTGATGGCATCACATTGATATCACTTGTTTATCACTTCAGTACACTTACATGGTGATTCTTAACAAAACTGGACCACTATTCGTACTGTTTCCATAGTCTTGAGTGTCTTGAGTTTTTGAAAGTTATATGTTTCTCTGATAGTCTTATACAGGAAATTATTGATTCTTGTAAATTATATTCTGTAGAGAACATCTTAGAGACACAAACTGTATGGAATGCTGATTGTGCAATCAAGATTTTTAGTTGTCTGAAAAGAGTATTTAAAGTTCTGCAATAACTAAAATCAATGTTAAGTGTAAAATAATGTGTCTATCAGGCCCATAGGATGGCTTTCATGTTATGCCTCTTCATCCCAAGTCAAGGTACATGAATGGGTCCACTTCCCCTCGCTAGAATATAATTTCATCTGTACTTTAGTGATCCACAGCTAATATGACAGCTCACTCAAAAAGAAAACTGTTACAATACACTGTTAAATTTAAAATCTAATCAGTAAAGAATTAACCCAGGCAGGGCTCGAGACTAACGGTAGCCAACTAGCCAAAGGCTACTAAAATTTAGGTTTTGGCTACCAGGTTTAGCATTCCTACTAGCCACTTTGGCTAGTGAAAAACTCGGAAAAGTCAACTGTTCTTGATAGAAATCAATATACCTGACTAGTGAAAAATTACTTTTGGCTAGTAAAATCTGACATGTCACTAGCCAGTAAACCAGTGAATTAAAAAGTTAGTCTCCAGCCCTGCCAGGGTTTTTTTCAACTATGTTTCGTTTTCTTCGCTTGTCCATAAGAACAAACCCACACAGTCTGCAACAATCGACCTCACCCAATGATCATCATACAGCGAAAAAAAAAATCGGGACAGAAAACAGAAGCTGTATTGTAATCCATCGTCACATATTTAATACTAGGATGCGAAAATTGGCCGGTTTGTGATTCAGTTCGACGCGAAAGCAAGAAGCAAAGTGCGAGCAGTGCAGCTCGCCGATCGTTCCCACGTTCGATCGACATAGTTGCGTGGCCCTTGCAACGAAGATTCTCAAATCATGGAAAGTTTCAGAAGTCTTTCAACGATCGAAAAAAAATATATGTAACATTGTTTACTCGACAAGCAACGTGTATCGTGTTTTAGCTAGAAAAATTCACCATACCTTCAAAAAGGCTGCCGTGAAAATTTGGCGATGGGTATTTGTTTCCTTGCGCCTGGCTTTCAGTTGGCGATTTCGTACGCTTCGTTGAATTTTTTTCTGAAACGGTTCACAAGAATTATCTCTCGGTTGCAAGGGCCAAGCAACTTCGTCGATCGAAGGAGAAAACTACTTCGTGTAAGAAGACATCAGAGTCTCTTGGCCGGTTCTCCTCGCTGATTGGCCACAAAAATATTTTTGTGGCCAATCAGGAGGAAGGAGTTCAAACGCTTCTGGAACTGGTTTGTTAAGACAAAGTGCCCAGGGGCTGTTACGCTCTTGTAAACTTTCGCCCAAAAATCCCGTCGTCCCGATAAGCTGCCAGTCGCCCCCACTAACTGCCCCTGGGTCTCCGAGGATGGAAGAATGCAAGACTATGTGGGCCTCAATGTTGCGAACACATCTAGTTTTCTTGCAGTTCTTATTGCAGTTATTGTTCTTATTGATCAAAGAGAATACATGAAAATACTTTGTCAAGTACTAAATTTCGCGATTTTTTAAAAAACTAAGAAATGTAATACTCATGAAAGATGTGAAGATTAAAAATCATTAAATTTAACACACTCGAATTCTACCTTCCTCTTGAAGTTGCAAATTTAATACTTGCAAAATATGGCTCTTGATTTTTCGCAATTTAGTGAGATTATAAGGTAGATGCCTGGTTTGTTTTTTTCTGACGACTGAAAACTGCCATAGTCATAAATAATTTGCTAATTAATACACAATATTATTGATAAATCTGTCAGGTTGAGCCAGGCACCCTTGCCTGCCGCAGTCCTTCTATTTCCTTGGAACTTGGATCCTCTTTAGATGAAAGTCAGCTTTTAAGAGATAAGATCACCAGACTTCAGCAGGAGAGAGAGCACCTTAGTTCACAGGTATAATAATTTACTTATATTATTTAGTGATGGCAACATGTACTCTGGAAAAGTAAGTTGATTAAGTAAAACAATAATCTTTTAAAACTTGAGAAAGACGTAAATTCAGTTGTTCCAGAAATTATCCATAACCACTCGCATGGGAAGATTTGTTGGTTGGAACTTGCCACCCATCTGGACCCTAGCCTTAAGCACTACTAATGACATGGAGATAGTCACTCAATATATTTTTTTCAGTCACTATTAATTTTTTATTCTTGAACAGTTATCACACTACAGACAAGCCGCAGAAACTGCACAAACCGACCTTGCAGCTGAAAAAGTGGTTTCATCTGGATTACAACATGAGGTATGACTGAGCTGTTCTTGATTTGAAAATCCATCCACTTAATCTGTAATGTTATAATAATAAATTAATAAAATTTACTAATTGTTATCCGCTTCTTTTAAAATACAGTTGAGAGATGTGCAGCATAGAATATCAGAAAAGGATCAACAAATAATTGAATTTAAGGTAGGTAAAATTAACGATACATATACCGGTACTACTTTTTATAAGTAACATGAAGAACTTGACAATAATTAAATATTTTAATGTTGGCCATGGCATGTGCTTAGTGTTTTGGTGGCTTGTGGTAAGCTGCTCCTCTCATTAATTAACACTTTCCACTCTCTCAGTAATAAATTATAAATGGTCACCAGACTGAATAATTTCATTCCCAATATCTGCAATGTTTAAAATTCCCGTGCCTTGTGCTTACAGTGTGAAATTGAAAGCAACAAACAAAATGCAGCACGGCAGACAGCTCTGGTCCAATCACTCCGTGACAGAATACGAGAAGCAGAAGATGAAGCAGTGGAAAAGGAGAACTTTGCAAATCGGAGTGATGTCACCATATCGTCATTACGGAAAGAGATGCAGACTCAGCAAGATCGTTTACAGCAGGTGGAGTCATCCCTTAAACATCACATCACTGCCGAGGAGGAAGCCGCTAGCAGAGCAGCAAAATGGGAGAGTAAGGTATGTATTGTGAAATTACACTGAAAGTAAAACCCCGGTAACTTGAACTCAGACGGCTAACTCGAACAACCCCGCTAACTCGAACTAACTTCCATTTCCCTTGGACCCACTTTCAGTCATTTTTACTCGGTTAACTTGAAAACCCCGCTAACTCGACCTGCTTTTCGTTTCCCTTCAGAGTTCGAGTTACCAGGGTTCAACTGTACAGGGTTCGCACGCACCTTGAAAGTCCTTGAAAGTCCTTGAATCTCAAAATAAAAATTCAAGGCCTTGAAAGTCCTTGAAATTGGTTTTCGGTCCTTGAAAGTCCTTGATTTTGTTATTGAACGTCAAAAGGCTTCAAGGCAATGAGAGAAGACCGCCAAAATGAGCGATTTTTTTAGTTCTTCAGCAAGCACAACAACCGTTGATTTGGGGTAAATTGCATGAAAAAAAAGTCCTTGAAATTTCCAAGAAGGGTCCTGGAAAGTCTTTGAAAAGTCCTTGAATTTTTAGCCTGAAAAAGTGCACGAACCCTGACTGTACATACCTGAGTGCACAAACCATGCCATTCTCAGATAAGGACCATAAACTGTAGACCCCATCTGACGTTTTTTAATTTTGTTTTAACTGATAGTATGGTGAGATAAGAACACAGTTGACCCAAGCTCTGCAGTTGGATGCATCAGAAGCACTGTCCGTTTCTGTACATTCGCTCCTTGGAAGGGTGAGTTTGTTAATACTTCAACAAAACGATATATATATTTTCAAGTCTTAAAATTCAATCAAGAGGTTTGATTCACCAGCAAGATTTGGTACTTTGCAAGCATTTGCCTTGAATTTGAGGATGCCTTACTGTACTGACTGTAAATAATGGCAACGGTGGATCACATTGTAAGTAGGACTGAACTGCCATCCAATTCATACACTTTGCCATCTTTTTGAAAACATTTTGAAGTCTTACACTGTTCATCATGAAAATGCAACTTTTTTTATTTTTAATTAATTTTTAATAAATATTTCAATAAATAATTTTGGTCAAATTTATTGTTAGATTGCAGAAATAGCCAGAGAAAGGAATACCTTACAAGACAAAGCAAATGCATTGTCTCGCAACTTACATGAAAGCAACTTGGAGTCTAAAGCAAGCAGGTATGACTTGTTATATTGTTAATTTCCATGCAATACTAAAAATTAATGTACTATGCATGCAGTTATACATGTATGAACCTTTGGTTAGTACATTTCTGCAATCATCATGGAAAAAATCATTTTTGTTTTCATTCTTATCAAATTTCTGTTGTTATTTTTCAGGGAAACTATAATGAGGTTAGTTTCAGAGGTCGGACAAGAGAAGAAGTCTTCTGGTCAGAGCCAACAGACAATCAATGGCTTGACTCGAGAGCGAGATGCTCTGCAGCAGAAAATCCGGGAAATGGAAATAGAAGTTGATCGGATGAAGCACCAGCTTGCAGCCAGTCAGGATGCCTGGGGAGTGACCAAGAAACAGCTTGATGAAAAGGAAAACAAGTAAGGCTTTGAAACTTTTAGGGATATTGGGTTTTGTTTTTTTTTTTTTTACTAATGGGGAGAAACTTTCTGGGGATGGGGACTCTGAAATGAAATGAGGACAGTAATGCTTGCCATCTTTGCTAAGCGTGTTAGGACAGAATAACAAGGTCTTGTTGGGAATGCACTTGACAAACTACTGTGTTGAATGTCTTAACTGATCAGACTTGAAAAATGGTATCTTTTTTAGGTCAAGAAAAGCTTGAACCATGCACATAAAGGGTATCCTTTAGGGGTTTAATTCAATTTTTCCAACAAGTTGCAGACTCACTTGTTTAAAACCTTAGTATCGGTAACTTACAGAACCTTTTATTTAATTACAGGATTCAAGAAATGGAACAAACTCTACATACCAGTGAATACACAGGCCAATCAGCTCAATCAAAGGTTTGTGGTCTATGTATGTTTTAACCTGGAAACAAAAACTGTATAACTTGATGCACTCCATGGATGATCTCAGAACCCAGGTCCACCTACTGTGTTGATGAAGGCTTTGTCTCAGTGTAATCATTTATTCATAAAGCAAAAACAACTTCAGTCCCCAGGGGGTTACTCAACGAAGTTTTATACAGAGAGTTTCCGCCCCGAGGTCCAAACCCTTATCCTTTTATGTACCATTTTGACATTGAAGTTAACCCATCTCATATACTTCCATAGTCATAGAAAATGGTATCCCTTTTTCATTCCTGTAGCAAAAAATACTTCATCCCTTTTTTAAACTATTCACATGACATTACGTAATTCTTTTTTGTCACCTATGCAGCTGCACAACTTCAAGCGGCACCTGGCTCAGATGATTGGAGATGTAGATGATTCCATTGCAGCTGAGGAAGATGCTATCATTTCTAAAGTAAAGAAGATAGTCAGGGATTACAGAGATGTGAAGTCGGTAAGAACAACTTGCATTCAATTACTCCCTGCCTTGGCGTCTTTGTGATGCAAAATCATGCTGTTGTTCTTTTAAAAAAATTAATGGTTTCTTGCTTTTGATCTGTTAACTTAGCTCGGTAGTCCTCCATTAGATTTTGCTCTGTTTAATGTTTTACAGCAGTACTACATGTACAAGTGAGATGGAATACATTAAGTATCTGATTGCAGCACAGACTTCACTTGCCTCTTACACCCGCTTTCAGTATTAAGTGTATAGCGGCTTTCTGTCGACATCCATCTTTGGACGTGCTTAACAAACAACACGGACCAAACTCCGCCAATCACAGCCCACTAGCATGACTTTGTGGGCCTAGGCTTTGCGTGAATCCTTGTGGGCTCTTTTGCATGAAACCAACAACGGTATGCATCAGTTTTTATTGGCTCATTTCAAACAGCACGTCGAAAGACGCTGTCGAAAGATGGATGTGGAAAGATAGCTATGCAAGTAACACTGAAAGCGGGTGTAATTTGTTACTATAATTTCATTAATCTTAAATAGTGTAGTAGCTATAGCCAAACGAAATTCTTCAATAAACGTGAGTTGCTGGTTTAAGCATAGAACTTCACTTCTGCGGACCTTACTAACTCACTTTTTTGTTGTGTTCAGAGAGAGGAATCATTAAGGGTCCAGTTTAAGAACCTATCCGAAGAGCTTGAAAGTCAAAGGAACCTTCACCGCACCACACTAAAACGAGCCAACGAGGCAGAGACCCAACTGAAAGAGAACCAAGAACGTGTGACGGGTCTTGAAGGAGAGCTGCTTACTTCTGATGTAGAGAGAGACCAGCTGAAGGATGACAAGAGAAAGGTAACACTGTTGAAGACTGTTTTTATGAGGAAAAGGGTAAAAACGAACCCGAAAGCAAAATAATTCTTAAAAATTTCAAAAAAAAATGTTATTTCGGGTCGGATTTATTGGCTGGAGCCCGCAGTTTACAATAGGGGCGTTGCTAGGCAACATGACGTAAGAAAACTTGACGGCGGCGAGGTTTTGCACCAATATTTTTTCTTAAAAAAATTTGAACAGTATCAAAATCTTTTGAATGAAAGAAGAATTGTCCGTGTAGATAGTTACATATAACATGCACTTACAAACTTCTTGAATATATTCAACGCGTATTGTTGTTTTCTTTAGCCATAATATCTTGTTTTTAACTATCGTTGTAAATTTTGTCTCAGTTTGTCACGTTCTGTGAGAAGATGGCTCGTGTCATGAAGCTCGATGAAATCGCTGATGATGTGGGGTTGGATGTCAATGGAGACGCTCTGCTGGCGAGAGGAGAGCAACTTGTCAAGCTAGAGGTATGTCGTGTTTTTATGTAGTCTCTCTCCAAGTAAGACCTCAAACGGGACATCAAAATTTTAAAAAGTGCAAATTTAGTGATTTCCCTTCCATTACGTGTTCGTTGTGTATTCTATCCGCTCATGAAACCCGTGTGACATGTTGTAACCTGAATTGAGTCCATCGCATACCAGTGACACGATACCAAAATTAAATGGTTTTCCTTTATAGAAAAGTAATGATGACTCCCACAGTGGAATTTTTGGGTTTAGTATATTTAGAGTAAAATTCGGGTTAAATTGAAAATTTTTAACACACTTTTCCGGAAGGCCAGTTCAAGAGGCCATTTTGGAGTTGCATCTTTTTTAAAATAAATGTCACACGAAAACGAGTTTCACTTTGGATAAAGAATGAAAAACGTGGTCGTTTTAGGTTTCTCCGAAATTTTTTTAATTTTTTTTTTTGGATAACTATACCGATTCTGAACTCAACATGTTTTTTTTTTGTTTGCGTTTCCGCAGGCTGACGCATTAGATGACAGAAAGACCACAATTTACAACCTACAGAGGCGTGTAAAGTGGTCCAAACAACAGATAGAGAGTAAAGATTTACACCTGGGACTGCTGAAAAAGAAAGTAACAGAGCTTGAAGATCTTTTACGAGAAAAAGGACGAGTTGAAGTCGAAAGAGACGAGAACTCGCTTAGATACAAGAAACTCGTCAAACAAAACGATAAACTTCAGCGAGAACTACTTGATTATAAACAGCAAGTTACAGGCTTGAAGGCAAAGTTATTGGAGGCAAGCGAACTAAGGGTAAGTACAGAAAGATAATACATCTTATAATAGCGTTTGGTTAGTGCTTGTCTCGAACTCCGGAGGTCGCGGGTTTGAATCTTGTTCTGTCCACTAGCTGGTGTTGTCGTGCTCAAAAGTCCCCCCCCCCCTCCCCCCCCCGCTGGAGCAAGAGAGCCCGAGATAAACTCCTCGGCTACGTTTTAGCCTGCGTGGCAAGCGTCCTTTCTCGTTTTCCATTCCCTTTTCCCTTTGAACACCTGCCACGCAGGCTAGCAACGTTTAAAAATAGCCAACGGTGGTCTGACTCCTGGCAGTTGGGCTTTTTAACGTTGTTAACAGCTCGTTCTCTTTATGTAGGTGAGAACTTTAGAGCAAGGGAAAACGATTGAAGAGCTAGAGAACGCAGTTAACAAACTAGCCAAGAGTAAACACAAGACATCTGCTGAACTACACGACTTAAAGAACGAGCTGGAGATGACAGAGAACCAGGCTCGAGAGAAGAAAGCGAGATCTTCCCAAACAATGCAGCAACTAAACAGTGAACTACAAACTACTAAACAAGCACTGGAAGAGAGTAGAATAAGAGAAAAACAGGTAAACACTATGCGACAGCGGAGCTCAGAATTTAAATTCTCATTACTGGCTGCTTTATTTTCCTTTATTGAAAGTTATGAGAATTAGTAGTACATCAGGAGAATGTCCCTTAGCTGTAATTTATTTTTTCTTTTTTTTCATGTGGTGTCCGTTTGTCAGTTTCAAAACTGAAGGTGCTTTGTTTCATATAACCACGTTATTTAACATGACAACTGAAATTAGCGCGAATTTCAATTTATGGAGCGTTAATTTCAACGCTAGTTCCTTAAGGCGTCTTAATTTCTTTCATTAACACTTCTGTTATATAATTTAATTAGACCTACCATTCTGAATCCAGTCGACAGTAACAGCTTTCTTTATTTGGCACTTTTTTTAAAAAAAGATTTCAAGTTCCTTCTCTTAGTGGTTCATCTTTGAACCTCACAAATCGAGTGATCTGAATCTGTTCTGTTTTGCTCTGTTCTTGAATTTGTTGTTGTTGCCAATACAAAAGGCGTTTTCCTTTGTGTCATTCGCGTTAATTCCCTTTATTTTAAACTATTTTGCGTTTCCATTCCATTAAAAGTGTTATAGGTTTCTATTAATAGAGCGGTTTTCCTTGGAGTGTCGAAAGTAAGTGTTCGCATTTCGCTTTACGGCCTTTTTTGTATTAACTTTGTGTTTTGATTGGTTCATTGGATTGTCTGCGTGTTTTGTGATTGGACAGAGTGATTACTTTGGTTTTGGTTTTTACGACACTCAAATGAAAACCGCTCTAGTAAGGTACAGCGTCCTGATGGTTGCATTCTTTTGATCCACTGAATTGTGTAAACCGACATTTTATATGTCTTGTGTTTCAGTTGCTGGATTTCCGTCAAGTGCTTGCCCGTCTTCTTGGCCTCGATATCAACACGCTTTCGGTCCCAGACTACGAAATCATCTCACGGCTGGAGCGTCTCGTCCAGGCGCACCATGCGCACTCAATCACCACGCACAGCCTGGAGGCTAGTCTCCAGGACATGGAGAGCGGCTTCCGTGCAGGGTACGACGATGCTGTAGCTATTCTTAGAACGCCATCGCCTGTTAAAGCATCTTAACACGAGCGTTGAACTTTCTTTTGATATGTACATAGCAGCCATACAAAGGAATGCTAGATTATATACCTCTAAGACTAGTAACTACATAGTTACGTGACTAATGACTCGTTGATGTTACAATTTATGTAACGTGATACAATTCTGGGCTTTGCGTGACTCTTCAGTAGCGTCACGCAAAACAGTAAACTTAGTGTAGATTTACAGGTGGACTGTCGTTTTCGTGAACTGGAAGTTGTCGTTAGCCTGTGACCAGAAAATCCATACGTAATTTCCGCCACGAGTTCTTAGCATTTTCAGCTGTAACTTAAAAGGGCTCCTGTTGCTGAGTGAAAAATTGACGGTTTATTTGTAACATTGCATTAACAAAAAAATTATACTGCTAAGAAGAAGGGAATTTTTTGTTCTTGTGGGGATAGCACGTTAAAGCAAAGATTACATCATTATAAGATTTCCCGGTCCTTTTTTTAAACAAAAAAATTATAACACTGAAAGAGTAGTCAGTGACGTGGACAGCTCGCAGTCTTCAGGTTTGTCGGTCAGCGGTTGATGGCCAGGAACCATTAACCCACCGCTGGACGATATGCCTGTAGACTCTGGCGAGAGAAAGTCACGTGGCACTTTCGCCATATGGTGAACAACAAGAGAAAAAAATGTAGAATCACATGTAAAATAATAAAATATAGTATAGTAGTTAATTAGGGGACAACATATTTATAGTTTCAAAGGTTAAAAGATAAACTTAGTTTGTAATAAAGTAATGGTTTGTAAGACTAACTTGCGGTGAACTGGCCTCTTGAAACTTACGGACAGCCAAACTCGCACGCCAGCCGGCGACGAAACGCCCGCACCCGATTAGTTTGTAATTAAGGTGAAAGAATTTATACCCAACTAAGACTTTCATCATTCACTGGCGGCTCTAGGGGAGGGGCCCGGGGAAGGGCACCTTATTTTTAGGCCAAACAGAGGCCCATAGGGCCGAGAAAAATTATTCTCGAGAGCGCTCCCCCCCCCCCTTTATTCCAGGGTCTGGATGTCCTCCCCCCCCACTCCCCCTTATCTTAAGGTCTGGATCCGCCACTGTAATTATAGCTTTTCTGGCAAACCAAAACCGATCTTATCTAACTTGATAGAACTTCCAGAAAACGAAAACCAGTTTTAATGCGTAGACTTAATTTTTGTCTTCATTCTTTCACATGTTTCTTGGAGTTTTAGATAAGAAAATTATTTATGACAAAGTCGAGTTTTTATTTGTAAACAACAATTAAGATAATGCATGACAAATGTGATCTGTTTGCATTTTGATATGTACCTCAATGTGAAATAAAAAACAAACATTTTGTATTCACAGCTGATTAGTACATGTCATGACTCAACTGATACCATCCCCTTGCTTGTTTTAGGGACTGTGCAATAATTATCGGGAGGGGGGGGGGGGCGAAAAATGAGCCTCGCAAGGAGAAATATTACACGAGACCCCCTCTCAACAAAAGCAAATTAGCTCTGACCCCCTCCAAATCTCCCAAAACTGACGAACCCCCAGACTAACTTTATCCCCGATTTCTCAAACCAATAAGGTGGGGGGTTTTTAACTGTGGAGGTTGAATGGAGAGAGAGATAGGGTCAGAATTTGGAGAATCTCGGAACATAACCACCAAGTGATTTTAAAACGGTCCATTTGATTGGCTAGATTTTAAATTCTCGTTGTTAAAAATCAAACCAATCAAATAAGCCCGCTTTTGGGGACGAGAATGAACCATTCAGTTGAACTGGCTTGCCCTTAAATTCAATTAATTTTTGAAGCATTTCAGAAACCGTGTTTTACGTTTATTATTTGATACAAAATCTGCTTTCATGCGCTGCTTGTACCCAGATCAAACTAGATTGGCTGACATTCGACCCGTGCTGTGTCAAAGTTGTTAGGTAGTTTTTACAAATCCCGTGAACGATACTGCAGTGTTTTCACAGGCAATTTTTGATGCAATGTTTGTCGCGCTCTCGTCGAGCTCGAGCTCGCAATGAAACTATAGCGGCTATTTAAGAGTGATTTGATGAGGCAATATCGCAGAGGTTTCGAAAATGTTCAATTTTGTGGCAACAAATCGAACCCAAAAATCGCCTGTAAAAAGACCTTTACGATAACCCATCGATGTCTAGACTCTGTAGAGCACGTATATTTTTTCTTGGTTTTATCAATTTTAAGATCTGCAAGTGCTGCTTCTCAGCTGTGAACTGACAACAATGAGATCATTCAATTAATCTTCACGCTTCTTCCTGCATTAGACAGGCAGAGCATCCTGCAGCGATCTTGTCAATTTCTTAATGGATTTTTGCTTTATGAAACATTTGCTAACCATATACTTCGGCGTCGTTCGGTTGATCGTTTTGTTCGTTTAACCAGACAATCGACTGACAAACCATCGTGCTTGGAAAACAGAAGATTGCAACAAATGAAAGACACAAAGAATGATAGAATTCAGGAGCTATTTTGGCTCCTGTAGGCTTTCGAATTACAAACAAAATTCGCCGCTAAGGCAGGCAAAATATATAAAAAAAACGACCAATATTTTTTTATTGTTTTTAATTTTGTCTGTTGAGTTTCAATTCTCCAAAAAGTACCCCCTTTCTGGGAAAACAAGTCGCCGGGCTCTTTATAAATTGTACCCCACTGATACACAATGCAAAGCAATTACAAAATTATTTCAAATTTCGATTCAAAATCACGCTTTAGTCGGAACAAGAACTGAGTTTAATTTAATCCGCGGCTATGTTTTATAAGCATTGTTATGGGTTGAACGTTTCGTGTTTGAACGATTCGTGTTTGAACGACTCGTGTTTTATTACTGACTTCCATCGTTTAAAAGATGCTTGATTAATTTAATTTCGACATCACATCCTTGCAAACCAAACCTGCCTCGATCACCTGCACGGTAGACACATTTAAACGGGAAAATGTTCTCCTCTAAAGACTTGAAACAAAGCTTGGGAGAGTGTCTGATTTGTTGTTTAAGAATTAATTTTTTTCTTTTCTTTTTTTCCCATCGAAAGAGAGAGTGGTACACGTTTCTAATTCATATTTTAATAAAATATTTTTAGTAAGCTATCTGTACTGATTGACATATGCTAAATAGCTTTGCATTGCATGATGAATCTACCATTTTCTCAGCAATGACAGGAACTGAATTAGTTGTATAGCCAGTGTTTTTACAGCTGGAACTTTTCCCTTGGAAATATATTGAACGTAAAGGCTTGTCGTACAAGTTTGTTTTTAATTAAATTCCTCCCTTTTCAAAGCTTATCAGTTAGCACTGTTAATAAAAATCTTTCAAATCTTTCGAAACTGACGTCTTTAAAAATGGTGTACTAAAAACAATCGATCCAAAACTCAAAGGTAAGAGCAACGAAGACAGCAATAGATAGGACATGAAGCTTTTAGCACATCACCGATATAAATAATATATGTACCGACCGAAGTACAGAAAACTAACGGAAAGTTAATTCTAAATAAAGCTAATATTATCCCAGCGAGTATGAATTGATAAGAGCGAGTTTACAGTTAGCCTTTTACTTTTTTGAGCTAAGTGAGAAAGTTTATATTTAGAATGGGTTAGCCAATACACTGAAGACTGAAAACAATTGACGATTTTAGCATCTTGGTTCTCAGTTTTGCGCGTACGTGAAAAAAGGCTTATAAATTTCAATAAATAACCAAAATAATGCTGGTACTTAGAACATACTTGTTCGCCTACAAAAAATAAAACTGCGCGACAGGAAGGAGAATATAAATAATAAGATTGCAACACGAAGATGGATTTTTCCTATTTACATAAAGTTGCATTATTTTTTGTCTTAATTGCACGCCTCTAGCGAGTCAAAACAAAGTCAATTAATAAAAACGGTAGCAATTTGAAACCGAGAATCGTTTTTTGCTGTATTTCATTTTATTTGCAAATGTAAAACTTTTTGAGTCCAAAGTTGCTGTCAATAGCACATTGTCTTTTCCGACCGTCAACTCTAATAGTCCGCACCTAAACCGGAGGTGAAATTCTCAACAACCAATCAAAAAGCTTCTAAGGCCTTTTGTAAACTTATTATTTCATGAAGGCTATTTACTATGTCAAGAAAAGCGACTTCTTTGATGAAATGACGGAATTAATTTTCTTTTCTTCCTGTGTCAATCGCTAAGCTCAAGATTAGTCTGTGGAGGCCGCATCACCGCGCACGAAGTCTCGCAATGTTATCGTCAATCTCAATCATAGTTATTTTTCTCGGGGTTCTTATATTTGTAGTCGCAGCTTTGGTTCTTTGTTGCCTTTGCTGCCATCTTCGTTCGCGACCGAAAAATCAGCAGGGAAAAGCTGTTAATTACATGGCTCAAGGAAGAGGAAGGAGCGAAAAGGAGACTTCTGTTACCGAGTTGTAAAACAAACACGACGGTTTGCCGTTGCTGCGGAAGAAAACATTGCTTTTTACTTGTTGTGAAAAAGAACTTGAGACATGAAAGGTCAAGTTTCGCATGAAAAAGCCTAAATAACAGTTTGAAATCGTCGACCGAGGAAGAAACTATCAATTTTAACGGCAGAAAATACGAAATACGTCAAATACGACGTTTAAACCTTTGGCAAACATTGGGAAAGCGACTTTATTTTTGCCTGCCTTACAGTGTACTTCGCTCCACGACCCGTCCACGGTGAACGCTTTTACAATCTTTGAGCAGAACAACTTTAAAGTCAACACAAAAAGACAATCAGCAAAGCAATTTACTGAAGGAACAACGAATTGAAAGATTGCGGTATGATTATTTTAAATACTCCGGCTGAACAAAGTGTAGGCTTGTTTGTTTGCTTAAGGACCGAACACTTCATCGGAACGGCAGGTCTCTTTAACCAGCAAACGTCGTCAAGCAAAAATTAACCCAGAAAATTGAAGGGAAGTTGTTAGGGTTCTTTTTGAGATTGCATCAGGGGTAAAATCAATCTTTGAGGGGGGCACTGTACCCTTATTTTTTAATTGGACTTGGTATGTTTATATCTCCAAGGTTAAATCTGCCTGCAGCATTCGAGCAACAGTCACGAAATGTTTTTCTTTAATTTGTTTCATACCCGGGTGATATAAAATTTGACACAGCCTTAAAGTCCTTTTTATTGATATTCAGCTAAGCTTTATCTTGGCGGATACAGCTGACAGCTATCAACATTGCTGGAAAGAGAAAGATTCGGCTAAATTCGAGACAGTTTGATGTTTGCAATGTAGAAATTACTAGCTATTCAGAGTGTATCTTCGTCTGCATGCATGCAAGATAAAAACTGAATTTAATTCGTCTGCATGCATGCAAGATAAAAACTGAATTTAAAAAGTAGGTCGAATTCAAAAAGAGAACGATTGTTTGATCTTTGAGCCTGATTAGTTTAAATAATTAAATTATTATTCTACGCCGATGTTGACGAGTTTTCTCTCTTAGTAATAATCGACAAGAGAGGTAGACAGACCCCACAAAGAATTCTATCAATCAATTGGCAATGAAATAAAGAGAGATAAAACTTGCATTTGTTATGAGGCGACCTAACTTATATTGTACATTGCAATGTATCATACAAAACCGATTGAATCAATTCGTTGTAAGCATGAAACATTTTTAATTAAATTCAGGAATTGTTCATCATAGAGGTTGATTCATTTCTCGGCTCCACATCCGCAATTAAAACTAGTTTTCACTAAGCAGAAGCAGAAGAACAAGCGTATTGCACGAGAAAAAGGGGACGAACACACTCGGCACGCTGTCCTCATTAGAAATAAACAAAAGCACAAGAAAGAACGAACTTTGTTGTTCTCTTGCACTTAGGACCGCTTAGGTTTACGCTTATCTGCTTATGCCACTGACGGCGAATCCTGGATTTGAGCTAAAATAATTTGCTGTGTTCCCGCGGTGCTCTTGGGGAATATTTGCGAGAATTTCTCTGGATTTCCCTTTAATTTTTTCGTACGGGGACTGATAACATTAAAAATCCTTTAGGAAAAAAAAGTTGAATCTTTGTCAGAAGATTTATGAGTCTAGATCCGGAGTAGCCTTTATACAAAATGGAATCCCGAGTCCAATCTAAGTGCCAAGATAACTGAAGGCTAATTATTCAAATATTTCAGGCCGTTTCGAACCGTTTCCTGCAAATAATAGCTCATATTTCATGGCTATTCCGTTTTTGTCGAATTTTGTGATGATCTGTTTTTACTTAGAGTGTACAATAATGAGGAACACAACCAGACTAGGGGCAATTTCTTCAATCATGAGCCGTGTGTGGCAAATCCGGCGTAATTATAGATAACCATTTAAAATACTTTTAAGTTGGTCATTAAACCCGAAGGGCATTGTGAAATGGTTTCGTGTCAATGACAGTTGGCAGTTTACTGTGGCCCATCATCAAGACGACCTTTAATTCTTTTCAATTGGAATAGGATTTGAAAAAATTGGGGAAAACAATAGGCTTGGAAATGGGAATTTGGCAAAATTTGGGCCGGAAAATGGGATTTATCACCCCAGGCTCACCTCCCCGACCCTCAGCATAAAGCAACTAACTGGATCCTCACCTGGTGGATCTGTCCCGACTGCGCTCGGCAACTTTTTATCTATTTTTTTCGTTTCTTCCTCCTCGTTTTTTTTTTTTTTTTTTTTTTTTTTGTATTTTTTTTTTTTCCCTTTATTCAATTTTTTTTTTTTTTTTTTTTTTTTTTTTTTTTTTTCTTTTTTTTTTTTTTTTTTTTTTTTTTTTTTTTTTTTTTTTTTTTTTTTTTTTCGTTTTTTTTTTTTTTTTTTTTTTTTTTTTTTTTTTTTTTTTTTTTTGTTGTTTTTTGGTGTTGGTGTGTTTTTTTTTATTTTTTTTTTTTTTTTTTTTTTTTTTTTTTTTTTTTTTTTTTTTTTTTTTTTTTTTTTTTTTTTTTTTTTTTTTTTTTTTTTTTTTTCTCTCCCAGTGGAGCAACTTACTGGCTATCTAGAAGCTAAGAGCATGGCCACTGTTTACATATTTTTTTTTTTGCATTACATCCGGAAACTTCCTCGCCATTGTCGCTTTTTGGTCAAGAGCTTGTTAATAGAATTACTGAATCATGAAAAGTTTTATATACAAACGGAATTTACGATCCTGGTAACGATCTGGCTTAATATTATTGTACTGGGAACAAGTTTGCCAATACCGAAAAAGACTGGGAACAAATGACGGTTGAAAAGTGGCGCGCTGACCAATTAGTCGCCAGCAATCATGGGACCAAGGCGGGAGATCGGCGAGAGCGGGTGAGTTGTTGTGGAAAAGTTTTGTGATATTTTCACGGATTGTAGCACTAGCTTTGTGCTATATTTCAAAAGGGCGACTTCAAATTCAGATTAACAAGATGCCGAAAGAGCGAGACCGATCGCACCAGGATAATAAGGAACAAGAGCCTAGATCGCATAGGTCTTCTTCGCACCGACATCGAAGCCATAAACATGGCGACAGAAGACGTGGAGAGCATCGACATAGGCAAACACCATATCATCGTGAAAAAGAGCCTCGGTCATCAACGCATATATATTTTAATGCATCAGATAATGTTCCGTCGGTTTCACTGCATACGGATCACGTCTCTTTGGCATCGAGTCTAAACTCTTTAATGGAACAAAATGGCGGCATGGCACATATCCTTGATAGTTGCTATGCAATGCTGGGACGGCTAAGGAAGAATCAAATAGCCAATCCTGGTAATTTGCGGCTGGGTTCTACTGCTACTAGCAGTACTAATGGCCAACGTGGAGTGAACCCTTCTAATTTGGCAAACGTGCCCAGATCTCAGAAATCTGTTGAAAAGAAACATAAGCCAAGGTAAATTGTTGTTTACATGCATGTTTAGACCTTTTCGCGGTAGAAATGTGCTTTCTTGAAAATGGAGAAGACTTATCACAAAATAAAGAGTTTGTGTGGGAATTTTAGGCATTCCGATGTCAAATGTCTTGCATAAAAATTGAATTTTGCGGGGTTTTTTATGAATGAGAAACTTAAAGATATCAGGTAAATGTTAATTTTAATGTTGAGATGAAATTTGAGGGATATGGCCAGGGGAAAAAATTAAGGCACTTTTGTTTTTATACATACCAGTATGTCTGCAAGAGTAGATGGTGCTGATGTCTTTGTGAAAAATTACATGTACCATATTTACTCGAATAAGCTCTTTCCCTGAATAAGCGCCAACCTCAATTAAGCGCTGCATTTGGGACAAAAGAGTTAGTAAGCACCGCCCCCGAATAAGCACCGCAGTCCCGATGAGGGGCTATTTGAGGAATTCCACATAACCAAGGAACTGCTACAAAGGAACTCTGTAACGGCATTGGAGATTTCTTTACCTGAAAAGCAATGTTCTTCAGTTCAAAATAACCTAGAAAGATTTGATGCTTCTTTTTATAGGTTGGCTTAAACAGCATTTTCACCAAGGAAACCAAGCACGTTATTCTGTTCCCTGCTTACAATTTTAGTGGCATTTTGTTTCAAGTGCCGAAAGATACAAATGGTGACAATCAAAAGACACTTCTGTTAGTTACTGTAAAATTTTTGTACAGATAGAAAATATACCATTAAATTAAAAAAGGAAATAATTCTTTGTTGCATCCAATTTTTAAATTAGCACTGCCCTCGAATAAGCGCCGTACTGGAGGCTTACAGGATTTAATAAGCGCTGCAGCACTTATTCGAGTAAATACGGTATAGATGAATTTTGTGTTCCACAGCATACCATTTATAATCCTCAAATTTCGTTTGACATTGAAATTCCCATTCAAGTTTTCTATGTCACGATATGCTTGCCCTCGCTCGTTGGGGGGGGGGGGGGGGGGGGGGGGGGGGGGGGGGGGGGGGAGGAGGGGCCCCCCCCCCCCCCCCCCCCATTTTCAATATGGCAGATTTTGCTGGGAAAGGTCTATCAGCTGTAAAAGCAAAGCACATTAGTGTTCAAAGAAAGAAGCCTGTCAATTGTAGGCAACCTTCCATAAAGTTGTCCTAGTTTGCCAACTGAGACATGTGTTGGAGCAGTCTTCATCACGGAAAATAATATTTTTCTTGATACAATGTCTACATGAGGGGTGTAACTGCAGTTATTATATAGTAATATTACAAGTTGATTTTTACCGGTATATTAAAATCGGTGAACAGTTGCACTTTTTCTTGTAGATAAACACCTTACAGTACATGTACTACTTTATGTACTAAGCCTTGCCCTGAAGATGGAAATCACTGTGAGTTCACATGCATGCACACTCAAATAAACAAATTTTGCAAAATTTGATTTCAATTATTTTTTGTTTTCATTTAGTTTTAGCGGAATCTTGGAAACCTATAAGACAGCGAGTCTTGTTCCAGCAGCCCAAACCAAAGCACAATTGCACCAAAGCTTGGCTTTGCATACTGAGGCCAAATTGGACTCTATAGACATCTCATTGTTATGTCCACTGACTCGTTCACGGATGGTGACTCCAGTGCGAGGAAGGAACTGCGCACACATCAGCTGCTTTGATGGAGAATCGTATCTGCAGTTGATGTGGGAGAAACATGTTGAGAAGTGGAAGTGCCCAGTGAGTTACTATAAAATCTGTTTATGCTAAATTTTTTACAGATAAGATTGCTTATAGTACTATGCAAATTTATTGTTGTTTGCTATTTGTCATTGCTGTTTATTATTGTTGAGACCCTAAGAAGAAGACCATTCTCCTTGAGGTTATGTGTAATAACAAACATGAATTGACTCCCTTAACTTAAATACTAAATTATTATATCAGACCACAACACTTACTTTAGAACACATTCAACACATGTGTATGCCTGTGTAATAATTTATTGTCTGTAGTGCTAAAAGGACTAAAAGCAGGGATGTGTTGGGGGGGGGCGGGTGGGAAGGTTTTAAAAAAAAGTTTTTTTTTAACCTGAAGGGGTGGGCAGGTCTTTCCTAGCATTGTACTTTTTTTTCTTCACTCATTACTCCATTCACAGCTTGCATCACTTCACTAACCTGACCATGCAGGCTAAAGAGATTAGTTTTTTGATTTTAAAATAAAAACATAAAATTGTTAGTGGGGGGGGGGGGGGGGGGAGTTGTAATGAGTTGGTAGTATGGGAATACATGTAACTTGGTTTCTTGTCAGCAACTTGTACTGTTTTTTTTTTCTTCAGATTTGTAAATGCCTTGCACCATTATCTGAGTTAGTTATAGATGGATATATCATGGGAATACTGGAATCAGTTCCTGGGGACGTAAGAGGCGTAGAATTCACAGCTGATGGATGCTGGAAAATCAAGAAAGCAGATTGTTCTACAACCACCATCAACACATCTCCAGAAAACTCTAGTGATCAGGGAAATAATATGATTATTGACCTGACATTTGACACTCCTGAAAAAGTTGTTCAGAAGAAATTTTCAAATGATGACAGCAGCCGAGGCATCAAAGCTCCACCAGTGATCGATCTAACACTTTCACCTTGAATTAGTTCACATGGAAACTGTGAACAAGGCTGTAAAATTTCAGGTGAAATCTTTTGTATAGAAAGTTAAAATGATATTTCTTCAAAGTTAGGGAAAGAAGTTAAGTTGCAAGTTAATGCTTCTCTTCCTTATATGTTATAATAATATCCTTGTGTAGTCTTTATTGCAAATTGTTTTGAGCATGAGGACAAACTAATAGTTATTACATGTAAAAGCAGGCACATAGGAGTCAGTCTTTTGAAATAAAAAGGGCCAATTAAATCGCGAAAGCAGCCAGTTATAATGCATTCAAATTTTTGCAGATTTTTCTCAGTGTGTGATCTCCAATGGAAACCTTGGATTGCAAGTATTTTCCCATTGTGACAGTGTCAGTACACTGCAGCTATGGTTGATGAGAATGTGAATTATTGTTAAAAAAAAGAATTGTGTTACACTGTAGCTTGAGTTAAAACATAATGTTATGTATGTCTGCTTCCTGGACACTTTATTGTCTTCCTGTGTGAAAAGCATCTGGAACTCGACCTCAAAAAAAGTGATACTGATGATGCAGTGCAGCAGATGTTGGTGTATTATCTTTGATTGGCTGTTAATAGGAAATGAAACTACCCTAGCCGATTAGTAACACTGATTTCTGTAGAAATGTCACCAGTATGGAATGTTTTGGTTGGAAATAGATAGATGTCTGCTTACATAGGCTGCAGGATGCCCAAGTTCTGGATGTGGCTTAGCGAAGATAATATTGTATAAAAGTTGTCACAGCGAAACGATAAGAGATTATATGGAAATATATTGGGTATGTTTTAGGAAATAAAAATGCAGAAATTCTAAATAAAAATGATTTACTTATTAATGTTTGGATTGAAATTCGCATTTCAGAAATCTCTGGGTTTCTATAGTGGGCTTGTTTGTTTATCTGAAAATATTTTGATGCATACAAGAATATTACATGGTAAAATATTAAGAACCTGACAGTTTGAAACCTTAAACAATTAGTTTTACAGTCGTTAAACAAACGTACTGTTCTCTGAGCACTTTCCAACAATGTAAATGCAAAACAAACAAAATAGGACACTAAAATCAGAGACATTTTTTCCTCTTTTGAGGGCTATATTAAACTAAATATAAGTCCATTTGGAAGGGCTTGTTTTTTAAAAAAAGATTTCTCTGTCTGAGATTTAGGGGGCTTAATTTTGTGCGGAGTAGAGTAGGGAGGGGGGGGGGGGTATTTTCAGTGTGCAAGCCCTGTTAAGAGTCTACCTGGCACCATACAAATTCTCCTTACAGGTCTCTATAATTGTCCTTACTAATAGTTTAGAGAATTTGAAAACCTTCATAAAGGCAGTATTTTTCTCTTAACTGTACAGGTAGTATCGGTATCATCATCGTTATCCGCAACAAAAGTCACTGTCACACAGTTTACAACTGATAGCGTGATGCTCGTAGCGTGACAATTGACATTTTAGATACCGCATGTAAATTGCCCAATTCAATTCAGATCATGCGACACATCCGGGATTACCAGAATGTTCCTTGGTCTTCCTTGATCGTTCTGGCTCTGTGCGGACCTAAAAAGCGCTTCGTAGTCAACGGTTGATTATCAGTTTTCAGCGTAGACAACAAACGTAATGGGCTTTCTTTACTTTTTTGAGACCACCATAGAGATTCATGGAGATAAGCCACGGGAAGATATTGAAACGTGTTTATCTACCCACCGGGCTTTTACGGAGTCACAATTAGGGCGGAATGGAGGCATCAAACAAATTTGGAAGGTTGGTATATTTACCGCGATTTTTCAGTCACACGTTCTCGAACTTTTCCTTAATTTGTTTTTATCTTTTATAGTACACCCCAGTACAGTATCAGTTCTACTGGCGTATCTGCATTGATGTCGATACAAAATTGACTGAAAACGATTTCGAAAGGGAAAATATCCGTGACATAACAAGTTCTACGTTTTATTTAACACGTTTGCATAGCGAACCGTGAAAAAAAAAATAGTGAACCGTGTGGCTTGTCAGTCCTCACCTGGCGTCACGGCTGAACGAAACTCGCGCGATGAGCACGCGCGCGCGCGCGTGTGGAAAGAGCTTTTATTCCCCGCATCTAAAGCACTGACCAACGGCAACGCAAGTAGCCGCGAACACAGACGCCGGCCCGGAGAGAAACGCACGCGCACGCGAGGACGTACCGGAGAACGCATGGGAAAATTATTATAGGTTGCCAGTTGGAAGCAAACAAAATGATACTGATTAAACAACTCTCGTCCTGCAATTTCTTCTTGTCGTTTTAAATTAATACATGTATTCAATGATTGTGATTACAGATTCCTGGAGAACACAAATTGATAGGAGGTAAGAACAAAGAAGACCAAAGACGACAAAAACTGACCGGTACATTATTGTCAGTACACGTAACATTAAATTGAGGAGGGGGATTGGGGTGTAGTGGGTGGTGGGCACGGTGGGTGAAGTGAAGTCAAATCGTACGAGTGTTGTATCACTGTAATAAACATACCTCCCTTACGCGGTCCATAAACCAGGACCTCTGCGTAAACCCCTTTTCCATCATGGAAAAGTAGGTGGTTGTGGTAGGGAAACTAAGAAGGGTTAGAAGCAATAGTCGGTCACTTCGTTGTTAAAACGCCCCTGTATCTGTTATTGCGTCTCAACAAGGCCACGAACTCGCTCAACATGATGAATAAGGTATGGCGCTCCCCCACTTACAGTACTCGTACTAAGCTGAAGCTCTATCACAGCTGCGTCCTCACAACCCTTCTGTATGGTTCAGAATGTTGGCGCTTAACGGAGAAGGATCTATCCAAACTCTCCACTTTTCACACCAAGAGCCTTCGGCGTATTATAGGCATATTTTGGCCCAATGTCATCTCAAATAAAGATCTCCTTGAACGGTGTAGAACTGAACCAATGGCTACCATCTTGATGAGGAGACGCTGGAGGTGGATTGGCCACGTCGCTCGCCAGGAAACCTCCAGTGCAAAAACCGCCCTGCACTGGACGCCAGAAGGGAAACGAAAGAGAGGTCGTCCAAAGATCACATGGCGACGGACGGTTGAGAAGGAAATAAAGGAGATGGGGAAGACCTGGGAGGGCATCAAGTTCATGGCAAGGGACCGCCAGATGTGGAGGGAGCAAAAAGCGCATTTGACATTTTAACTTTTAAAAGACATATTAGAAGTATTTGATACGTTTTTTAATTTCTTATATTCACTTTTTAAAATTTAACTTTTTACATCTTCTATTTTTAACTTTCACTTTTTAACCATTTTTATCATATTTGTTATTTATTTTATGCAGGGCCCCACTGAAAACCACCTTTTTGTGACGTGGGCTCCCTGCTAAAATATCTTTATTATTATTATTATTATTATTATTATTATTATGTTGCTGCCCTACATGCCACTTAGGCGTAATGGGCATGAGTGAGTGGTAGGCTTCTACATCATCTGGTGCCTAAGCCTCGCAGGCTAAAGAAAACCAAGCGGTCATGTGGATGAAAACGTGCCGCAAAGTTGTTTAACGACGTAGCACTTCTTCCCATTCTTCTCCGGTTCTGATTATCTTCGACTCTGGTCTGAGATTGTAACGCTCCTCGATAATTCTTGATATTTATTAACACTACTTTGTCCTCTCTCTCCCCAGTCCTCAACGTGGATTCACCAGGCGAGCTAGATACCTTGACCAATTTTTCAATAAAGAACAAACTTGGTGGCAAAATGTCTTCCGTGTTCACCCCCCTGAGGCCTTACGAAGATTTTGCGACGAATGTTGGACAAAGGCTTGGGGAAGACACTGATGTTAAGAGCGTAGAGAGTGTGTCAAAAGTCGGTTTGCACTATTTGCTGAAATTTACTGTAGAATATAAAGGTAAAGACTCGCCTTGAAGCTTTTTGGATTGAACGAGTGTCTTTTGATGTTTAGAATGGCTGCAAATATTCGACTTAGTACAGATCTCGTGACATGCCTGATAGTGATTAAAAGTTCATTTTCGGAGTTTTAGGAAATATTTGAAGTAGCCCGTTGTAACCCGTTGTCATTTTCTAATGCATTACTCCACTTCTCTACCAAATCCCATAAAAACCCTCCCCTGCCTTTCAGGGGTCAACTCAAAGGAATTTGGTACTTATACCCTTGTTTTCCCGTCTCAAAGACTAGCACGTTTAGCTCGAACTGTAGTTTTCGAAGTTCTTTTTTCTCTATTTCAGGCATGACTCAAGAAGAGCTCTTCAAAATATGGAGCGAGGAAGCAAAAGCTGCTCTAGGCGCGAAAAAATCAGGAACAGTGTTGGACTTGTGGAAAGTAGTGGCCCAAAGAAAGGTGACCAAAAGTCTTCTCTGAATAAGAATAAAAAGTTAGAACTGGTTACAACTGGGGGAGCTTATATCCGAGGGCGCTTATATAAGAGGCGTTAAAAACCGATTGAAAATGAGCTGACTGATCTGTTAGTCAAGGATAAGTTCATTGAAGGAGGTGCGGTTGTTGGTATGTGTGTGTGTGTGTGTGTGGGGGGGGGTGGGGGTGAGGAAGGGGGTGGGGAAGGGCATTTTAAAGTTGTTTTCTTGGGCTAAAAACAACTTAAGCTTTTCTGTCTTATCATTGTTAAGTGATTATTTTCAAAGAGGAGGGGGAGGGGGGATCAACATTCAACACGGTTTTACTGAGGCTCTTTATGCCTTTCAGCGGTCTTACGAGGCGACCTAATAATCGATATTCTAAAAATCCGAATACATTATTCGGATATAAACCTATAAATATTTTTTTACCAGTTGTCTCTATTCCGTAACATGATGTCTGATGTCAATAAGACTACGTAGGAACGTTTGGAACACTTGCTGCTAGTTGCTACTGTTTCTGGTTTTGTAGTCAAACTAGTACTTCATGTAAGCAATATTAAAGCAGACGTCTTGAACGAGTTATGTAATTGCAGTTGTTATCACACATTGCAGGTTTTTGCCATCGTCTGTGTTGATGACCCAGGGGCACTGGACCAGATATCATTTGACCTGCCAATCATGAAGAAGATGGGGGACAAAGTCCACATTACCTGCAAGTCTATCCGTCATGTGACGGAGTGGATTGACGAACTTAAAACTGTACTTTGGGGCGAGTGACGAGCCCGCAATCAGCACACTGACACTACCGTTCGTTGCGTGACTGAATTGATTCCAAATCTTGAGAAACTGATCATGTAAACCGCTGATGATCGTGCTGGCTTCTTTAGTTACATAATCTGAATCTTAATTAGCATTTTATACGTAAACTCATATGATGAATGGAGCCTCAGCGTAACTTCATACCAGCGTCCGACAATGTAAGACGAAATAAATGCTAAGTTCATTAAACTTGTTACACTCTGGATTTATTTTAGACAACGAATGCCTAAACTCATATTTGGCATTTTTTATGACTGGAACAACATTGCGAAACATTACAAAAATAACCTTAGTGAAGGGGAACGAATGTTTTCTCTTAACTCTCTCTTTAGTAACGCCTGGGAAAAATCTTTCAAGGACTCTCAGGGCCAGAGGAAACTGAGAAACTTTTGTGTACTGTTTGCATGTACTTCATTTAAATTTTTTAAATCTTTTTTAAATCGAGTTGACCATTTTCTGCAGACTTAAAGCACCTTAAGAAAATGAACAATTTGCAGGAAGCAGCATAACCTAACAAATGGCTCCTACGTCAGAGTGTGGTTAAAAAAAGGTTTTGTCATGAGTCTTTACATGTATTAGACGCCAAAGTGACTAAGTGCACGAACGTAGCTAAACAATTGGTGATTGACAGGCAAGGGAAGCTGGTGATCTTTCAAATATATTGCTATGTCTGTATTACACCGTCACGCTCGTTTAGGACGCATTTGACCCATAGGTACAGCCTGAACCAGTGCAATGGGGTTACTTTACTTCTTCCAGACAACCATTGAGTTTCGCGCGGTTGACCAAAACAATCTGTTCAAACGATGGCTGGATATCGTCGAGGCGTTCATTGCATATCCAACGAAAACGACAGGGATGGAAATCAAACAGTTCTGGAAGGTAAGCATAGTTTTCAACGTGTTTATATCGGTATAGCATGTCGACGGACCGACTTAGCGGCTGATACTAGACGCAGTTTTATGGAGTACCGGTCTACTTTAAGTCGGCGACTTATTTGAAGCACCGATGTATTGCGTATAAAAACGATGTGATATCGATGGGCCAGGTAGGCTAGCTATATGAGCTCTGTATTGGTGTTCTGCTGGCATTGTCCGGGCACTGTGTTGGCATACGTTCTGGTTGGAAGTTGATGATTTACTCTGATGATGAAAATTCCTTTGCCTTTTTTTATTTCAACTTTTACTCAGTCAACCTTTCATTATTGGATTATTTTTGAAAGTGCGCAAGAGCGCGCGTAATGTGTCGCTGATTTTTCGGGATTTAAAGATGCATTAGCATTTGGCCAAAACATGCAAATTAGGTGTCAGGAGTTTACAGAATACGATAACGCCCAGTGGAGCGAAAGAGAACTAGTTGACCTTGTCACGAATATTTATTTCTTGATATCTTGGCTGGACAGGAAATCCATTGACACTGTAGTGTTCCAATAAAGCCAACTATTTTGGTTTGAATGGGCTGTGCATTTTGGTCTGGAATTGGGTACAGTTTTTACGCGAAGGAACCATCTTTTAATTGGTATTTTAGCAGGAGTGCGGTCTAAACTAAAACAGATCCTGAATTTGAACTGTGTTAAGGCCCATTTAAGACCCGTTTACACACGTCAGGCGATTTTTGATGCGATATTCGTTGTGTTCTCCAGTGTAACTTGTCGCGCTCGAGTTCGCGATATAAAAACGCAAGTGTAAACTAGTGGCGATATGGTGAAATCGCTGTCTTTGTACACTTGCAATTTTCGCGCGATTTTTTTAATCGTGTGAACGGGCCTTAACAAACCTGTTAAACTGGACTTCTAGTCAGGATTCAAATGATATTCAGTTGCACTCATTTTGTATGTTGGATAATAGGAAAAGATATTAACACCATTATCACCATTAATTCGGCCTTTTGTACTGAACACCTTTTATGTTTGTTCATGACAATAGGTTTTAATAATCCGTCCTCCTAATTTACTGAGTTTAAAAAGAGTATTCCATGGAGGAACAATATATATATACGTAGTCAAAGTTGCTAATTACTCGACTGCCACATGAACATAAATGTGCCTTTCCTTTCACATTGTTTTCTTCGTTATTAATTGACTGTCTAAATTCTTTTCCAAAACCTTTTGTTTCGACTGCATGGCGATATTGCAAATCAAGACCAAAGTCAAATTCTACGGTAAAGTTCCGAAAATAACTCTCCACCACCACCCGAAAAAAATATTAGCCTCCCAAATCTTAGACGCAAAAAAAAACCTTCCGAAAATAAGTCCACCTGAAAGGAACATTGAGCAAATATGAGCCCAGGGTTTATTTGTGGAATGCAGCAGGATCTGTAACTATGCTTCAAACAAATGTAAATCCTGAATGGGACAAGTCATTGTTATCAGAAGTTCATGAAGCTCTGGTCAGTTAAAACACCGCTTAGTTAGCTAAAAGACCATTCGTAAATAAAATTAGCTTATTAAGCAGCAAAAACAGTCAGGGGACTAACAACCATTATTTACTTTTCGAAATTCTTAAAGAAGTCTTTTTCAATCTCGTGTTTTCAGATGTGCGGAGAGAACAAGTTGATAGGAGGTAAGAAAGCTCTATTGATCTACTTTATAATAGAGAGATTCCAGTAAAGTATAAGGATTTATAAGTGATAGGGGGATCGAGGTAATTTTCCATCCAATTCAGACCATCATTGTCTTTGACATTTTAGAGAGCAAAACAGTCGTATCTTTTCTGTCTTTTGCGAACGCGCTCGGTCTTCGAACGAGAGCGAGAGGTCTGAAGCCAACTGTGAGTGAGACTGGGAGACGCTAAAAGTTTCCAACGACTTTAGAGAAAAAACGACTGATTTGCACTAAGAATGGGCCGATACAGGTTTTTCAAAACGATACGATATCGATACGATATTTGCCTTTTTTCTCGATTTCGATATCGATATCGATATTATGACGTCATTTCCGTACTGACGTCATTGGTATGTCACGTGAATTGTCTGACCATACAAAGGACATTTCTGGCATTATAAATATTAGCCAGGAATGTTGATTTTTGGTCTTTTTGTTTCACTATGGACTAGATCAAGTCAAGGCAATAGAAAAATCCAAATATTGACAAGAAAATCAATATTTGTTTGCGCAAAAGTGCATTTTTAAACCTCAGGTGCTGACCAGAAGTTCGCAGGCTCAAGTCACGTGTGCAGTATCGAAAACGTATCGAAAGTGCGATATTTTTCGAAAGTATCGATACTTTTCAACATTGTCAAAATATCGATGTATCGAATATTTGGTATCGAGTATCGGCCCATCCTTAATTTGCAGTCTATTGACATTTGTACCACAGCTGCGGCCTGCTGATGACCTACAATGCAAATTGAGAAGAGTGAAGAGAAGAGCCAGTAGCATAAATTATGTCAATTGGGCTCCTGATTATGTAAATTATGCAATGGCCAAATTTTTTAATCTTCTTTTACGGAGTTTGTTCTCTTTCTCAGTGCTCAGCGTGGAATCACCTGGAGAACTGGACACTTGTTTTGCCACCCTCTTGAAGCAGCAATCCTCTGATGTTCAAATCACCACCGAGGTCACTCCCTTTAGACCTTATGAAGATTTTGCTGGTACTCTTGCCAAAAGGAGCAGAGAAAGCCTGGACACCACACATATAAAAAGTGTTAACAATGATGGATTGTACTATTTCATTTCTGCCGGAGTCGAGTACTCAGGTAACGTAAGATATGCCCAACTACAGTGGATTTTGGTCGTCACGCAACGCTTCCGTGAGAACGTTGCGTGACGCTTTAAACCTGAGCTGCTGCGAATGCGACGACCTATTTGCTTATTTTACCTTCAACCTCTTGTAAACGTCAAAATAGCAGAGTAATTTTACCGGCATCTTTTCTAAACCAGGTATCAGTCAGCTAGATCTCCTAAAGATCTGGGCCGAGGAAGCGAAATGTGCTCTGGAGGCAAAAAAGTCAGGAACTATCTTGGACTTGTGGAAGGTGGTCGCTGAAAGACAGGTGAAGTAGCAAAGAAAATTGTTGCAGAAATTTGCTTTCCTAATGTTTGCACCTTTAACCGTCCTGAAAACATGAAAACAAGTTTAAAATGCAAGGATATTCAAACGGCTGAAAACTGGTGTGTACTTTGATTTGGCCCAATATTTCGGATGGGCAAAACCAACCTTTATCAGGGAAACATGTTTTTACTGAAAATAATTTGCTTCCTTGAAGTCAAATTATTTCTGGTTTAAAAACTGTCTTTCCTGTAGCAAGACTCATGCTATAGGTGGGTGCACCTAACTTCTCCTTCGTACCGCTTTGCCCATGAAAAAACAAAAAAAAAAAAGCAAGAGGAACACCAACACCAACCCTGCGGTCTCAAATTGAACATTAATTAAATCAGTTTGGTGCAGTTTGTTGTATCTATTATTTCCAATGTTTCTTAATAGCAAATCAAATTATGTTTGACTCGTTACTTTCGGAGGCTCACTTTTTCAAGGATTTGTTAACAACCGTTAAATTTTTTATGCTTTTTGTATCGGGGGCTCGTTTTTTCGGAACTTACCAGAATCTCACCACACCCAAATTTGAGCTTGAACCGCAGGCTACAGCTCCCTTTCCTGTTTTCTATGAGTACTATCCCTCCAGATCTGCATGATTAGCAAATTAAAAAAGCCAATTATTTCCTGCAGGTTTGGCTGATTGTTTGCGTAGATAATCCAGGGGACGCAGACGAGCTTTTAACGTTTGATCTGCCAATGCTGAAAAGAATGGGAGTCCAGTTGTACATAAAATGCAAGTCTATTCGTCCGGTCAGCTGCTGGATGGAGGATCTTAAGAAACTTGTGTCTACCAAATAAGCGTACCGCTCAGATACAAAACTAAAAACGGCTTGTAGACTTTGTAGCTAAAAGCGACTTGTATGTAATATTCAGGAAATAAATTCATTGTTTTACTTATGGATGTTGAACACTACTATTTATTGCGTGTGTTGTGTTCAAACTTTAAATTTCCGGCTCTGATCAGTACTTTATACTTACTTATTCCTCTTCGTCCCTGGTGGGATATAAGGCGCCAACGATCTGCTTCCATCGGGACCGATCTTTTGCCACAATTTGTGCCTCGCCCCAAGTCAAGCCCATCTCCTTTAGCTCGGCCATCACTGTACGTCTCCAGGTTGCCCTGGACCGCCCTCGCCTCAATCAGCCTCATCAGTGGTTGCTCCTTTAATTATCGCAAACCTGCAATGGGTTTTGCATTTACAATAATTCCCCGTAACAAGTGCCAAAGAATGTTGCTGGTTATAAGATTTCTTGTCCCTTCAATGTACTGGTTAACGAAATGACTGGCTGAATAGGCCCTTATCGATTGTGCTAGTAAAAGTAGCACATTATGCTCCTAGCAGTGCTCGTTTTCTTTCAAAATTATACTCGTTTTTTTAAAATTATGCTACTTTTTCTTTAAGTATGCTTTTTGATGGGGTCAAGAAACGGGACCTTTTTCATATGCATGCGTTTTGTTTCCTTTAGGCTCCAATCACTAGCAGTTCCAAGAGTCGCTGGCCTATTGGGGAGCAGGCCTATTGGGGAGCAGGGATGGCGCAGTGGTGAGAGCACTCGCCTCCCACCAATGTGGCCTGGGTTCGATTCCCGGACCCGGCGTCATATGTGCGTTGAGTTTGTTGTTGGTTCTCGTCCTTGCTCCGAGGGTTTTTCTCCGGGTTCTCCGGTTTTCCTCCCTCCACAAAAACCAACGCTGCTAAATTCCAATTCGATCGGGAATCCGAGGGCCACAGGTTTGTCAGTCGTAGACTGTTACGTACTATCCTCGTAAAATAAGGTCAATTAAATTTATTTTTATTGGGGGCTGCTTTTCTTGTATCTGCTGGTTGCTTGGCAAAGCCTGTGAAAGCGGCAACTGGTGCTGACGCAATATTTACTTCTGGTGTGCCCAGTCCTCCAAGGCGACAGACGTCGACGCATTTTGCGGTAACCTTCCTTGATCCCCCCAGACGAATGAAAATAGCTAGGCTGAATTAATTTTAGAGACTAAGCAGGTCATGAATCTGGTAATTTTTCCTTCAAAATACAAAATATGCCAATTAAGCTAGCAGTGCTACTTTTATTTAAAGTGCAAAAGTTATGCTTGTTTTTCTAAATTATGCCAAAAATTATGCTAGGACAATCGATAAGGGACTTATATGGACAAACCTCAGACATTAATTAACATACACGACTACAATACTAGTTTCGTGAGAAGACCTCGTCAGTTGGTAGCCATATGCTGTTTAGAATATAATTTCAGACGACTTCATATAATATTGCGCAATATTATATGAAGTCGTCTGAAATTCAACACATATTAAAAGCTACATAATATGGCTACAAACTGACGAGGTCTGCGGACTAAACTAGTATTGTACTCGCGTATGTAAATGAGTGTTGAAAGTAAATGCAAATGAGGTTTTCCTTATCAATATGATATTGAATAATACTTTCTTGGCTTCGGCGAACAGAATTTCACAAAGAGACTAACAGCACCGCAGTAGACATAGCCTGCGAGCAGGCTCTCTATTCGGGGGCAACGTGAATATTGAACTTCTCGAGCGCCGAAGGCGAGATCCCGCGAGTGCCGAAGACGCGAGTGCGTGGGCGAAGCGAGCCAATATTGAACTTCTCGAGCGCCGAAGGCGCGATCCCGCGAGTGCCGAAGGCGCGAGTGCGTGGGCGAAGCGAGCCCGCAGAGGGAGAGCCTGCACGCAAGCCATTGAATTTCAAATCCGGCCCCTCGAAATGTGACATCTTGTTGACAACTCGCTACGCTTCCGGTGTCAATATATCGATCGATGGCTCTTCATAGATCGATCGAACGTTTGCGCGTTTATTTCGAAAAAAGTTGTAAACAAAGCGAGTGAATGTTGCTGTATCTGCAAGTGTACATTTTTAGTAAAATATGGAACTGGTAAATAGGTTCGCATGTAAACGGAAAATTTATTTGAAACGTCAAATCGCGATGGGAGCCGCGGACAAATGATGACAGATGACGAACAAATTGAAAAACAATTCGCAAAATTGTCTACTTTGTTCAGCCGTGTGTGCGATTCGTGTCCCTGAAAAAAATCAGAAAATCGAACTTAACTAGTGAGCATCACTCTGCGAACGGCATTTGTAAAGCTGCTTTATTCTCCTGCGTGTTTTGTCCAACTGTCGCTGACTTCTCAGCCGATGCAAATATTAACCTCTCTTGCTGCGAACTGACGCTCGTAACGCCGGTTAAATCTCGCAAAGCAACACAGTTCAACCCATCGATTGTCCCTCCTTCACCTGGTCTTCAATTATGCTGGAAAGTGGGTATATTACTAAAACGATAGTGTCTGAGAGTCGCTCGTAAACTTTCTTCTCCGCCATTGCCACTGCAAAGAGTTGAAATATGAAGCAATTGCCGTAACCGGTTTGCATAACCGCAAAAACATCTCGTCCTTCTAGAAGACAATTTACCGCATCTTCCTGTTTTTGTTTTAAGTTAAGGAGATCGTTAGAATCAAGCGAAAGTTTCCAAAATGCTTCATGAACGCTGCTAAACGAACTCGCGTACCTATTCACGGACGCCGGCCGTAGTTGATTTGGCTTTGATATGGACGCTGGTTTTCCTCACATTAATTGCGCCTGTCATTTTTGACCAATCGGAATGCTGCGTTCGTGGACGAACGCGCCGGATTTGAAATTCAATGGCGTGCGTGCAGGCTCTCAATTTTGATCGCGGGCTCGCTTCGCTCGCCGACTCGCGCCTTCGGCACTCGCGGGATCGCGCCTTCGGCGCTCGAAGAGTTCAATATTCACGTTGCCCCCGAATAGAGAGCCTGCTCGCAGGCTACAGTAGACATAAGTAGGCAATAAATCGGTGATTGACAGGCCTGAGAAGCTAGTGAACCAGTCCATATATTATGCTGACCGTCACGCAATTTTCGGACGCATTTGCCACGTAAGTACTACCTTTACCGAGGCAATGGGGTTACTTTACTTCTTCGAGACTTCCATTGAATTTCGCGCAGTTGACCCAAACAATTTGTTTAAACGATGGCTGGATATCGTCGAGGCGTTTATTGCGTATCCAACGAAAACGGCAGGGGTGGAAATCAAACAGTTCTGGAAGGTAAGCATAGTCTCCGTTCATATCGGTATCGATCGGTAGCTGTATTGCGAATAAAATGAGACGATATGCTATCGATAGGCCAGGTGCGCCAACTGTATTAGCGCAACATTACATGTTACATTGGTGTTGTGTTGGCATACTGACCCGGGTATACTGGCTAGAGACGATTCTTTTCTCTGATGATAAAAGTTCTTTGCCTTTCTTCGTTTCGATTGTTTTCGGAAAGCGTGTAATGTATCACTAATTTTTGGGATTTAAAAAGAAGCATTAGCATTTGGCCAAAACATGCAAATTAGGTCTCACGGCTTCAGAAGTTTGGAGAATACGATAACGCTGGATATTACGCCCAGTGGAGCGAAGAGAGAACTACACGTAGTAGCCTGCGGGACGGCTGTACACAGGCTATACACGTAGTTGACCTTGTCACGATTATTTATTTCTTGCATATCTTGGCTGGTCAGGGAATCCATCAACACTGTAGTGTTCCAATGTAGACAGAAGTCAACCATTTTCGTCTGAATAGGGTATGGCCTGTGCATTTTGGTCTGAAGTGCGGTCTGAACTGAAGTAGATCCCGACGTGCCGCCCAACGGGGTAGTGATTTTAGGACATGATCTAGAACGGGGTATCCATTTTGGAGACGTTTCCTTTTTCTAATTCGAGCGCACGAAAGTTTTACATTTTACGTCAACATCAAAGTTGAATTCTAATTAAAAAATAACGGATTCAGCTGGAACTATCACTAACTCAGCACCAGAAAAATAGCGAGGGGAAAAATTAAATAGCCGGATTTCTTTTCGCTTCTTGCGTGACGATCTTTAAGGGTAAGTAGGGAGGGGCCTAGGGAGTGATGATAGTCGTTTAAAGTCAGTTCTCTATGACTTTATCGAAATAATTCACTTCATGTACTTATATTCATTTTAATTAAAATAAGTGTTTTTCAATCTGGTGTTTTTAGATATGCGGGGAGAACAAGTTAATAGGAGGTAAGAAAGCTCCATTGATCTTGAGAAATGATCTGACTTACATACCCGCGTTGCGCAATGCAAAGTGGGTGGGTCAAACGCCATGGTAACATAAGGGACGGACCATAAATTTTTATGGGGGTGGTGGGGCGGGGGGTGGGGTTGGGTAATTTGTTCTGAGTAAGAATTTTTTCCAGCATTAGTATTTGCAAGATTTTTTTAACAACATAATCCTCTTCAAGATTTTTTTTTGCACCATCCAGCAGGTGGGGCTTGCTTAAATTTTTTTCCCGTGCTTACTTGTGCACGATTTTTTTCTCCTATTTTTCTTGTGTGAGAATTTGTTTCGTAATATTTGCCCACGCTGCCCCATCAAAATTTTAAAAAATTGGCCAGCTCTGAAACAGGAAGAGAGTGTTTCATCACTTAATTTTCCAAACACCGAGAAGGGAGTTGAAAATATTACGCGCAACGCAGGTGCATTTTTTAAATGTCAGTGGGAATGTGATGAAACATTCTCTCGACTGTTTAATATATTCCCTCACGTAGTGTCTGTATATGTGGTTGATTCGTCGAACCAGTCGACCTTATCGCCTGATGAAGACTAGCAGTGTGCAGTCGAAACGTCGCGATCTCTATCACACGTGACTACGTCGTGAGACAAACGAAAAATACTTTATTTATTACCGTCTGTATATGTTTACGAGTTTGCTGTATTGACCCGTATGACGAGTCAAAATGCAAATATTGAGTCAGCTGATGAACTGCCTAGTCCCCAGCCCCCACTCTGCATCCCCGCCTCATTTCCTCCATTTGACTGCGGTTTCCACCAAAAAAATATGATTCTTCCAACATATTTAAAGTATATCGAGGATACTACACGGCGGCGCGAAGATATGAATTTTATTTTTTCGAGTAGTAAAGCAATATTTTACGAATGAGCGCAGCGAATGAGTAAAATATTGCTTTTACCACGAGAAAATAAAATTCATATCTTCAAGCCACCGTGTAATTTTCTTTTTATTATATAGACAACAATCATGCATGAAGTAAAAGTTAAAACATTTTTATTCATTCATCAAAAGGTTATTAAAACACGAGCGACGGCTAAATATAACAATTGCCAATCTAAAAGGAAAAATTTCGCGAACTGAAGCTTTCAGAAGTTGTATAACGCAAATGTAAACTCTATTTATTAGCTTTCATCACTGCCACTGATAATATAATTCGCCGTTTTGAAATCTGTTTCTGCTCCAACTCACCGCTTTTCCGATTTCTGATCGCGAAGTCTTGCAGTTCGGCAGCTGGAATTTCTTGATTTTCCCTCCCTTCGTCTGACTCTCCAAAAGCACGAAGCTCTTTTAAATAATTTCAAGTCATATGAAGTTTTCTTCTTCTTGTTAGCATTTTCCTGCTCCTCAGTAAAAGCTTTTATTTTGACTTCAGTGAACTTCATGAATCGATAGCTTGCCATTTCCAACTGGCGTTTGGCAACTTTGCACAAACAACCGTGCAAAGGCGGGAAATGACGTCATCGATATCCTCACTAGTGAGGATATGGAAAATACGCCACTACAGTCCCGGATGCAGTTTCGTATGAATTTTATGAGTGGTCAATTTTCCAGTAAAACACTCGCGGCTATATAATAAGGAACCTTATTTCACGACTTCGTTTTCTTTTCTCAGTGCTCAGCGTGGATTCACCAGGAGAACTGGACACTTGTTTTGCCACCCTCTTGAAGCAGCAATCCTCTGATGTTCAAATCACCACCGAGGTCACTCCCTTTAGACCTTATGAAGATTTTGCTGGTACTTGCGCCGAGAGATGCGGAGAGAGCCTGGATACCACTCCCATAGAGAGTGTGACAAATGATGGATTGTACTACTTTATATCGTCCCGCGTCGAGTATATGGGTAACGTAAAAATGTCTTAGACTTATACACTAGTCTCATTTCCAACCGTAATCTGGGTTGCCACGTAACACTTCTCACAGGAACGTTGCGTGACGCTCCATATAAGGGCAGCGCAGGACAAAACCTACCGTATTGACTGTTTTTTTTTCTATCAGCTTTCCTTTCTCATTCTGTAAACATAATGTTTCGAAGCTCAATATTAATTTTAGAATTGAATTGTTTTGGTTCATGATCATCAATTGTTTATAACTTTGCTGCTACCGTGCTAGTCCTGTGATCAAAGGGCTCGACTGAGCCAGCACGAGCTCTTAGCTCCAAACAATAACTCCCATCGGTAGTCACGTTTGGGTTTGTCTGCTGACCTTGGCTCGGACCTCCATGAAAGTTTTGATAACAGTTTCGAGTTCTGTTAGTTTTAGTTCTTCCTAATATGTCATTGGTCCCATGTTGGTCTGTTTGTATTCGCTTTCTAAAGTAAGTCTCAGAAGTGCCTCAATTTTGAATGTTATTTTAGTGTTCCCAATAAGCTATAAAGCTATTCATTCATTCAGCCATTGGTGCCTCTCGCTTAGCGTGGTTAGCTCAGTTATTCCTCGAACGTCCCGACAATAAACATAGCGAAGAGTGTTCAACGAAACGAAAATATCTGCCGGTATTCACCTACAATCATCAACAATGTATATACACCAAAAAAGATTTCTGATGACAAATACAACGTTCAAAGCTATTAAATTCATCGTTAATGAGAGAATCTCTTTTCTTTAAACAGGCATGAGTCAGCTAGATCTCCTTAAGATCTGGACCGAGGAAGCTAGAACAGCCCTGGAGGCAAAAAAGAAAGGATCAATCTTGGACTTGTGGAAAATAATTGCTGAGAGACAGGTAATAACAAAGATAGAATCTGCTAGAACGTTACTGCAAAAAAAAAAGAAAAAAAACTTTTCCAAATATTTGTATGTTCCTCTAGCCGCTCACGAAACATTCTGTGACCTTCTGTGTTTGCCGAAAAAATCATCCTGCTTCTCAGTGCCACATGAAAGTCCAACATATTTTCATTATAAAACTATATTAGCCTCCTCAACGCAAGACTAAAGTTCGAAGTAAACATTTGTTCGTTTAATCAGCAGAAAATGTTTCAGTATACTCCAATATGCATGCCAGTCTTGCGCACAGCATAGATGTGTGCACAATGGCGGCTCTAGGGGAGGGGTCCGGCGGCCCCCCTCCCTATTTTTGGCAAAAGATTTTTTTCAAAAGATTCTAGCTGCTAAAATTTTTTTGAGTGTACACACAAAAAAAGGTTCCTCCTCTTAGTTCAGGGTCTGGATCCGCCAATGGTGCATGCCACTTCTTCGAGTGTTAACAGTACGCATATTAATTTTTCTTTTCTTGTCGTATCGTTTCTGCTTTTGTTTCTGTTCTGTACTGTTCTTTTCATCTAATTTCTTCTCTTTTTGTCTTTTCTTTTGTTTAAGTTTTTTCCGTGAATACCTAACT
>NC_135770.1:38311042-38333542 GCF_052425735.1 Oculina patagonica
TAATCGAGCTTTATATAAGCTTAAAATTAGCCCATACAGTCTCTTGCCCAGTTTCCGGCCACTTTAGTTTGTAATCGCTATAACTTCTCATTTATGCACGGAAAGTTACTGATTTTTTGTTCAAAGACAGTTCATTTACTTACCTTAAAAATGTACAAAAATTGGCTGTGCACGACAAGTATTAAAGAAATTATGCCATTTTTTGCAGAGCTAGTAAGTTGCCCAGTTTACGGCCAGGTGGTCCAGTTTCCGGCCGTCAAACTAAAACACATTTTTCCCTACAACCGCTCGACTTAAATCGACTTGTAAGTCCCTTGGCAAACAAAAAGTAAGTTTCAATATCAGTTTATTCGAATTTGCTTTCTCGCCTGCCGTTTTATGGAATATTTCCTCGTCAATGACCCGTTACCTTTTCTTTCGCTTATTAGGATGCATTGGCAGTGTATACATATAAATGTTGTAGTTTATCACGCTATGCTTGCTTTAGCCGCTTTTGTACTCTTTGCTAGATTTCATTTCATAAATTTCTCGAGCAGGAGATACTAAAATTCAGTTATTTCACTGAATAAAAATGCTTTTGAACAATGTGCTACTTGGTGGCCGGAAACTGGCACAGCGAGTCCAAATCTTTGTTAAAACTCTGACTTCTGAAATTCAGAAACAGCTGAATTCTGGCTTGTGATGACAGAACCCCTAATCACTTTCATCTTAAAACTATAATCGATACATGCTCTCTTACCTTAGAAATTATCGGTACAAATGCTGGTTGAAATACTCTTGCAGAGGTAAACAACGCATTAAGCTTTCCATTTTCTTTGCTGTCTGATTTTGTTACAGCATCCTTTGTAACAAGTGCTTGAGAAATTTCGCCAACCCTATATCCAGCGAATGGACGCGTGCTGCTAGACGCCATTTTGTAAATTCGCCTGTTATGAAGTATATGCCGACAATGGGTATTTCCACTGGTTAGGATGTCTGAGGGCAACAACCGACCCGCGGGGCATTGTGACGCGGTGTGACGTATGAGCAGCGACATGGTGGAATGACGGAATTGAACGGCACGGCGGAAATTCCGAATCAGTAAACGCTTTCGGCAATTCTACTTTTCTATAAAACTATAATCTAGAAACTGCAAAACTCCACGAAAATTAACCTTTTGATTTGTGATCTACACACAAAACGGAAAAAAACGACACCTTTTTTGTCGATTTTGTTCGTGTTTAGAAAACCTGAAATAAGTGCCAATTTTTTCCCTTATCGCGAAAATTCAAAACGAGAAATTTCTCGAGTTTTTTCAGCTTTTCGCTGTTCACATCAAAGCAAGAAAATGTCGACTTTTTTCCGCTTTCTCAATTTAGCCTCCTTAATGGACAGCTGTCAAAGAATGGCGTGCATTGAAACGCTTGCACCTCTTTCTCTTTTTCACCATTTTTTTCTGTATTTAAATTTGGCACCATGGAGTATAAAAGATAAAGTAATGTTGACATAATAAAAAGTCAAGTAAAAGCAAAAAGAACCTGCCGTATTTACTCGAATAAGCGCCGCGGCGCTTGTTAAATTTTTCGCACCTCAAGTGCGGCGCTTATTCGAGAGCGGCGCTTATTTGAGGGCGGCGCTTATTTAAAATTTGGACCCACAAAGAATCTAATCTTTTACAGTAATTGAAAATGCCGTCTTTTGATTGTCAATATTCGTCTCTTGCTGAAGAGAGAAGTGGCGCTAGCTGTCCTGGCAAAGTTCGCGGCCTACACAACATTTACAGAACTCCGTATTGTAAGAATGTTGGATAGAAAAACTAATGGGCGAGTGGCAAAACAATCACTTTAAGCTGCAAAACATCGCTTTTGATGGAAAGAAATGACCAAGTTTGTATTAGAGATGCTTTATACTGCTGTTTTTAGTTAAACGGAGTTGCTCGAATAAGCGCCGCATCGGGACTGCGGCGCTTATTCGGGGGCGCCGCTTATTAACTTTTTTCTCTCAAATGCGGCGCTTATTCGAGGGCGGCGCTTATTCGGGGGCGGCGCTTATTCGAGTAAATACGGTATACGAAGAACGGCAATTTATTTAAGGAGAAATTTCCAGAAGTACGAAGAGACTTTCCAGAAAGTTGAAGACCTAAGCCTCATCACTTTTTCATTCATCTTAATCTTAACGCAGGTTGCCATCTTCACAGCTACGGAAGAAGTGGCACAAAAATGCACAAGCCCCACAAAGAAGAAAAAAATCTGAGTCCCCGACTCAGAATTTTTCTTTGTTCCACGCTCGTGTCATGTTGAATAATTTCTTCACTATTTCTCACCGAGCTTGAAATTTACCATCTTTATTATTTACTACACATTTGATGAATTTGACATTGCTGATCCTTGCAGTATGCAGGACGCGTGTCACATATCAACCTAGTAAATGGCCTAAGTATCTTTGAGGCCATGGGTTCGATTCTCGTCGGGGACTCAGATTTTTCTTTGTCCCACGCTCGTGTCACGTTAAATAATTAACTGTATTAGCCAGGAGGTTCTTTGGAGTAACATATTTATAATAAAGATGGTAAATTTCAAGCTCGGTGATAAATAATGAAGAAATTTCTTCGTGTATGTTCTTTTTGCTTTTACTTGACTTCTTATTACATTGACATTACTTCATCTTTTATACTCCATAATGTAACAAGGCGCCAAATTTAAATGCAGATAAATGGCGGGAAAAAGAAAAAGAGGTCCAAGCGTTTCAATTCACGCCATTCTATGACAGCTGTCAATCAAGGAGGCCAAATTGAGAGAGGGGAACAAAGTCAACATTTTCTTGCTTTGATATAAACAGCGAAAAGCTGAAAAAACTCGAGTAATTTCTCGTTTTGAATTTTTCGCGATAAGGGAATTCTAAAAATAACTAGAGAATATCGACTTACTTAATATCCTAGAGAAATCCTAAAAACAGTCGACTTTTAGTGTGTAGAAAGTAGATGTAAATTAGATTTTTCCAAATCAAGATGAAATTGGCACTTATTTCAGGTTTTCTAAACACGAATGAAATCGACAAAAAAGGTGTCGTTTTTTTCGTTTTGCGTGTAGATCACAAATCAAAAAATTGATTTTCGTGGAGGAAGGAAGCAACAACAGCAACAAAAACAAACAAACAAAAGGAAAATTATAATTGCTAACTTTCTCAATGTCGCTAAGAATGATTCAGGTACTTTAACTTGTGGATATTCGTTGCCGTCACAGAAAAGCCAACCTGTTTGCAGCGGCTGCTAGCAGTTGAAAATCAGAAAACAGTAATATGCCCCATAAACGAAGGGTTCTTTATATATCGGCTCGAGTGATCGACTGGGAGGATTTCTTAAAATTACAGAGTTCTCGTCCCGCTCGAGACAATGAAATGTATAAAGCCGAAGTTCGTTAACGAAGCCGTTAGAAAGAAAACGAAAGGTCCTGAAATTTACTGAGTTCGTACTGAGAAATTAAAAAAAAAAACGAAACCCACATCAAGGGGTTTCCAGATGGTCACCCATCCAAGTACTAACCCCGCCCAACAGGGCTTAACTTTGGCGATCGGATGAGAACCGTTGCTTTCCATGTGGTAATAGTGGTATCAGAAAGAGCGCGTTACCTGATAACAGTGTAAGTCCATTTAAATCATCGTTCAAAATATCCATTATAACCAGGTATTTCTGTTTTTTATTTGCATTACTCTAGAAGTCTTTGCTTCGACTGGGACTGATACCACAAGGAAAGCACTGGTTCTCGTCTGATCGCCAAAGTTAAGCCCTGTAGGGCGGGGTTAGTACTTGGATGGGTGACCATCTGGAAACCCCTTGTTGTGGGTTTCCTATTTTTAATTTCTCAGTACGAACTCAGTAAATTTCAGGCCCTTTCGTTTTCTTTCTAACGGCTTCGTTATCGAACTTCGGCTTTATACATTTCATTGTCTCGAGCGGGACGAGAACTCTGTAATTTTAAGAAATCCTCCCAGTCGATCACTCGAGTATCCTTCGAAGGATTAATAGAGGGTCTGAATGGGGTTAATCGACTAGCGACAAAGGGCGAAAAATATTACCGACTACCGACAAAACGAGGAAAAAATTACCGATTAGCGACAAATAAATTCTAACCGACAACCGACATTGTCCGATGTTATACGGACGTTTGTATTCAGAAAGAACAGCATTTTGAATTTATGTCTAGCTTAGGAAATGTCTAGTTCAGAAGTAACCACACTAATTCAAAATTTAGTCAATTATAAAGTTTCCTCTCCTTTTCGAGCAGCAGCGGAGGTTCATTTGTAGAACAGTGGCTGGTAATCGAGTCCACAACGCGTCCCGCTGTTGTATTTTCACTGGGCGGTGGTTATTCATGTGGTGACAGGCCATGAGTGGGATTGTGTGTAAGACGAGGAGGTTGCCATCGAACGCCATCGTAGCCGGGTTTCGGTGGTAAATAAATCTCATAAAGGTGTTTCCAAGCTAAAAAAAACATCTAACAGAGTTTTTTAGGGCTAAAGGAGCAGGCGCATTAATTTGGCATTGGCAGGTTCTCGCTGAAGTTATCTCCGCTTACGGGAAAAATGCGAAAATTTGCAATTGTAGCAGATGGGCAGTGGCTGCTTGAGCTTCCAAATTTAATATCGGATGAAAGCAGCAGTGAGCTCAACGGTGTATGGAACGTTCGTTTAGTCGTATTAGTTTTAGTGTGCAGCGAAGTTAAATGTTTCACATGTAGTTCTATAGTTAAGTATTAAGCTCAAACATTAACGTGGTTAACCTTTGGTTCCACGTTTTTTATTTGCTGTTTTGTTGAACGGAATGTTTGTAATCACCGTCCATTTTTCAGGAAAGCAAAAATTGAAAAGAAAAATCCCTTACAAATGGAAGAAGCGAGTAAAAGAGTTTATAAGCATCTTTCTGTTTTATTGGTAAATGAATAACACTGCCTTTAAATTTATTCTTTTCTGAGAACGGTCCAAATTTCAGTTTCGCTCGATGTGTAAATAATATTTGACGAGCATTTGCTGATGCAAACTGATTTTATCGGTACTAGACGAACACGTTGCTTAGAAAAACTGAGTTAACGAGGTTCAAGTGCAACCAAATAATGAATTATTACAATTTTTCATATAGTCTAGAGCTTAAAGTCTTAAAACTGCGTAAATTAAATAACAAAAATTAATAATTGATTTGCAATTTTAATCATTAACTGAAATTTACCGACAACCGACAAAGGTCGAAAATTTTAACCGACAACCGACAAAGTAAGGAATTTTTAACCGACTACCGACATGTGGACCCCCCCCCCCCCCATTCAGACCCTCTTAATAAGATATATAAAGAACCCTTCATTTATGGGGTATATTACTGTTTACTGATTTTCAACACACCCCTCTGTAACAGACCTGGTGAAACCCGACCTGGTGGGTTATTTTGCCCTCCCTGGTGGAAATTTGTCCTCCCTGGTCCCTGGTGATTATCTGAAATATCCCTGGTCAATTTTATTTCTCCCCGGTGAAGAATTTTGTTTACCTGGTCAGGAAAAAATCAACCACAGAAGAAAACGACGCGCGGCAAAAAGATAAATTAATAATTGACTATAACTTGATGTAAATATAGCAAAATGTAATTGTTAACTTTTTTCTATTGTTTTTGTCGCTTGTTCTGCTGTCATGCAGGTCACTAAAGAGACAAAACAGATCTGTTTCCTTTTCTGGATGTAATACGAGCTTGTGAATGATTCAGAGCGATTTGAAAAGCGCGCGCGGCTCAAAATTGTGCACGATTACCCCGCTAAGTGTATTGCATTTTTGACTTCCCTGGTCGATTTTGTGTTGAAAACCTGGTGGAAAATCAGGTGTCACCAGGTCTGTTTATTCAGAGGGGTGTTTCAACTGCTAGCAGCCGCTGCAATATATTCAAGTTAAAGTACCTGAATCATTCGAGAAAGTTAGCAATTATAATTTTCCTTTTGTTTGTTTGTTTTTGTTGCTGTTGTTGCTTCCTTTTTAATGTTTCACAATTCGGCGTTTTAGAATATTCCGTCATTCCGCGTTTTAGGATATTCCGTCATTCCGCCATTCCGCCGTGCCGTTCCGTCATTCCACCATTCCTCCGAATAGGGTCACCCATGGCGATTGGTTCAAATAAAATGTTGCTTGTGTTGTGAGCATCAGTGCGGCCGCCTGGTGGCTGAAGCATTCACCAGCATTCCTCGAAGAACTAGGTGTGTTTTGGCCTTCGCTTCGCACAACAGCGCTGCTTACATGTTAGGCGCTCCGGGTGAAAGTTGTCGAACGAAGTCCATTCGAACCAGGCGGGAAGTCTAAGGCCGGTGTCTTCTCGAGGACTGTGCCAGCGTGAGTTTTACGCTGGGGAGCTGCGGCTTCAAAGTTGCCGAGAGGCGACCTGTTTTTAGCCTTAAAAAATACTGTGTCTGTGCGGGACCCTGTTCTGTCGCACTTTGTAATAATCATCCCACTTTGTAATACCTGTCGCACTTTGTAATAAAACTGTCGCACTTTGTAATACCTGTCGCACTTTGTAATAACACTTGTCACACTTCGTAATAAAATAGCTGTCACACTTTGTAATAACAAGTTGTCGCACTTTGTAATAAATTAAGCTGTCGCACTTTGTAATAACTAGTTGTCACACTTTGTAATAAGCTTTCAAATTTCCTTTGAATAGGATATTTGGTAGAAATTATAACTAATCCCCCAAGGTACAAATACGTTCTTTCTTGATATTTTGCTCTTTTTGCTTTAAAACAAAAAACAGTTCCTTGAACTGAGGAGAGAGAAACATTCTGTTCGTTCAGTTGTTTATTAAGTATTTATAAACTAGTAGTAATCAGCGATTAGGGGAATGCGTTCGAGTAAGGCTTGAAAGGAGGGGTAGTTTTTGGTGTTGACTGGGATTTCCCGTTTTTCTTGTACAATTTGTTGATGATGGGACAAAAGAGGAAGGTGAAATGTTTGTAAGAATAATTTAACAACATTGATGGCGAATAAACTGTGAACAATAACTTTATTAATTCTAAGAATGAATGTGTGTTATGTGTAACACACAAGTATGAAAGTAACGACACAGTTCAAAGTTCAAACTTAAACTCAGCTGTGGCACTGTTCCTTAAAGTGGTACTATGATCAAAATTTTACCTTCCCTTTTCTCTTCGGTTTTTGAAAGTACTTACATTAAATAGTAACCTTGCCAAATTTTAAGTTCAAATTCGAATTGGAAGACCACTTATTTCACGCGTAAACTTCGGCTTTGGCTTGCCGCCATTACTAGATTCAAAAATGTCCGAGGACCAAATAGAGATCTGGAACTAGTTGGGGCGAGAGCATGCTGACGTCATATGCGCATCAACAAAATGGTTCTTCGAAGGCTGGAGTGACCGATCTGGAAAAACATTGGTTTTCTTTTTAATCTGTAGTGATGTAGAAGCCGTATCTACTGCGCAAATGTTTTTTAAACATACTTCAAGGCATCCCCAGGTCACTTTTGCACAACATAGTGGCAGAAAACATTTCAAGAGGCGAAATTTCGTGACATCTTAACTCGCCCGAACCACGCATGCAAGATGAATATAGATCGTCTGATTACTTTGAGGGAAACTTGTACTCTTGGAAATGCTTTATAGATATTTCTCCCTGCAACCATTGTGAGGTTAACTTCTTCAACTGTCCAAGGGAAGTGAATAGAATAGAACGCTTCGAATTATCTACAGTGAGTTTACTGTATTTGCTCCTTTTTAGAAGCAAAACATTGGGTGAGTGGCGTAATTTACTTCTGTTGCTCAAGCTCTCGTGTTCTAGAATAGTCATTTTTAAATTTATTGTAAAAACTTCATGTCAAAAAGGTAATTTTTGGGCAAATCGGCCTGTATGTTCCTGAATTATATCCTCTATTGTACAAATAAACTTAAATAAATTCGCACGAGGCGGTACATTATGTGAAAGTACATACAGAGGATGCAAAGCTTAGCAATATCTTTTTACTGATTATATGTACTGAAAATGTTTTCATTGTAGTCCTCTGTATACACTGTAGTCTTAATAAACTCACCAGCACGTCTTCAGTGTTGGTCACTTGTTTATTTCTGCCATGCAATATAAAACACTACAGTAGGACTGTACTTCATTGTGCACTTATTCATTAACATTTTTTGAGAAGTAATCTCAGGATAGAACAGTGTTAGCCTGTCTCAGAGACATACATGCTATCCGAATTTTACTCAGTATATCTTTATTATATTTAAGTACAACAGGGGCCATGAGCTATAATTATGACCTGTGCCAATCAGTCATGCTGTGTGCAACAGAGCACTGTTGAAATCCTAGCTACTCTTTATTTTAAGTTTGCAATATATTTATTTTTGGCATGCTTTTTTGTTCATAAGTTGAGAATGTAGTAGCCAACAATAAATCACGTGAATGTGCCAGAGAACCCCTGAGCTGCTGATCCATCATAATTTCTAACACAAGTACAGTCAAATCTGTACTATAAATAAAAATGTTGTATTGATTGAGGTGAGGTGGCCTAAGTGTAAGTTGTCAGACTCCGGATCAAGCGGTTCAGGTGTGGACTCTTACTGGTGTCATTGTGCTGTGTTCTTGGGCAAGACTACTCTCATGGTGCCTCCTCTCCACGTGTAGAATGGGAACTGGCAAATTGATGGTGTGACGAGGGCATGCAAGTCTAGTTGCTTGGTGGGCAACTAGACTTGCATGCAGACCTTGCCTTTTTGTAACAAGGGGGCAATTTTGAGGTCACACAGTACCCTTGCAACCATTATATATGTATTTATTTAAAGAGTATACACGAACTGCAAAGCCGACAACAAATACAGTCAAACCTGTACCATAAATAAAAATGTTGCATAGCAATGGGGTAGTTGTTTTGATTTAGGTGCGGTGACCTAATGGTCAGTGCGCAAGACTCTAAATCAACCTGTTCAGGTGTGAGCCCAGACCAGTGTCATTACATGTACCGGTATGTGGGGGGAGTGGGGAGGTTAAACCTGTGATGCAATTGTACTTCCATCTCATCCAGGTTGCTTAATCCTACTTAAACCAAGATATGCTTTGGCCTGATGGGCAAGCAGGCTTGCATGCAGACTTTGCCTTTTTGCATCAAGGGAGCAATTTATTTAGGGTGGTATACGGAGCTGGCTTGTTTACAGTCACGTTAAGTTGACACAAGATTAGTCCCAAAATTGAACTCTCAATTACATACACATACTGCAGATGCACAATGTACTGCCAGTGATATTCTCTAGAAAGAGCCACTGTCATATTGCATATGATACCATAAAAAAATATATTTTCTTGAGTAGATGCCAGACCCCGGCTCAACGCAGGTTTCATTTAAATGCCGGTTCAAAACTGGAAACGTTTGATAAAGGTCCCAGTGTTTGTTTGAGGTCCAGGTGTTCCTGTTTATGAACTTAAAACTTTATACCCTTAATATTATTTTACTTGTTGCCATGTTGTGCATATATTATTTGAGTTATTTTTATCATCAAAAAATCACGGGGCCAAGAGGAAAACAAATGGGTGAAATGAATAAGAAAAACTACTCCTACCCAGTTTTGCTGCTACTTGTGGGACAGTAAAATAGAGTGAAGGACTCTATACAGCATTCAAATGGTTTTCTTATTTTAAGAAACAGGAATACTAAATGCTGGCTGAAGCTGGATGTCTGAAGTGTTATTACCCATTAAAACACTTAGTTTTAAAAAGGTTTATTACCTGTATTGAAGTCAAGGAAGGTAAAACTGTATAAAACTCAAGGAGCTAAATCCATTGATCACCTGCACCATATTGTTGACTTTAATTTTTCTGTATAAATTTTACATTATTTCATGTTTATAAAGCTTTTTTCGAAATAAAAAGCTGAGATAGATTTTATGCCCATGGCGTGTATGATAGATTACAAGAATGAAGACAACAGTAAAGATCATTTCAATCCTTCGCAAACGGCAATAGCAACCTACATGTATATATATGCAGAGCTCTCTATTAATTCAAACATTGCAGACATTTTATCCTAACTATTCAATGTCGTTCTCATCATACCATGTATTCAAACGAATGTAGTCCATGAATCGCCGTTCCTCTTTGTTCTTCGAGGCTTCTTCGATTGGACAAGAAGACGGCAGCTTCGTTGTAGGCATACAGCGCCAAAACCTCATCGATCGAATGAAGGATTTGCATACAAACATTGCCCTTTAGACCGACGTCAAACGGCTTTAAATTCTCATTATAAGAAACGATACCGCTAAATTGCAATGTCTCTTCGTTGCGGCTCTCTTGGGTTTCGCCACCGGGCAAACTAGACGAAGAATTTGTCGAAGAAATATCTTTTATAACCCTGTTAATTCTCAGTATATTCTCTCTTGGAACACTCGAAGCTCGAAGCGACGATGCGCATATGACGTCACGGACCAACTCATGCGTAAATCCGCTTTTCAGTACAGTCGCTGGCTCACTTTAGACGTCCGAGTAATGGCGGACGGGTTTTCCACGATTTTCGGCAAGCTATTTCAAGGCTAATATTGCTCACAACGTTCTAAATTCTAGCGCGCTAGTTAAATATAGACTTATTGAACAAATTGACTTTAGAAAAAGACGAAAAGAAAAACAAAAATTTTGGTCATAGTAGCACTTTAAGGTTACAGACAACATTATTTTATATTTGAAACAGCAACATGTGAATTCCATAGAAAGCACTTTTTAACTTGAAACAGCAATATATTGAAGTATGAATTAATATTGCAGAATTTGCTTTCAACTAAAAATACTTACTGCCTGGATAATTACATTGTAACACCAAGTTCCTGGTGTTGACATTTGCTGAATGTAGTCTTGCCAACTATTGTCAGAAACGCTCTCAACATAAAATTCTGGATGATTATTCAAGTGCCTAATTGGCCGTTCCGAGGTTGCGCAGGGAACTGGGGCGAGTTTCAAATTTCAAGTAATCGATAATCTGACACCACAACATGAAAGAACCCGGGGAGATTGGTCATTCGACCAAGTTTGACGCTTTTAAGATGCACACAGACGAAGTTATGGGCCTTGAAACATGGTTAAAAATCCATACAAACGTCTCTTATTTTGAGACGGCGTCCCCCAAAACCATATAAACTCTTGAATTTTTTACGCTTTTTGTGATACTCTTTAAAATGGGCAAACATAGTGATTTTCATCTTAGTTTCTTTCAAATAATGGGTCTTTGGCAGGATTTTGCAGCTGTCACAAAACGGATAAAAATTTTAAGAGTTTATATGGTTTTGGGGGACGCTGGCTTACAATTAGAGACGTTTGTATGGATTTTTAACCATGTTTCAAGGTCCATAACTTCATTTCTGTGCATCCTGAAAGCACCAAACTTGTTCAAATCACCCATCTCAATGCGATCTATCATGTGGTGGTGTCAGATTATCGATTACTTGAAATTTGAAACTCGCCCCAGTTCCCTGCGCAACCTCGGAACGGCCAATACCAGCAGCACGAATTTGAAAATGCAACTCTGCAGTTCCACACAGTTGTTGTGAAACTGACCTAAAAAAACAGTCTCCACTCCCACCAACATCATAAGGCATTAAACTTATTAATGAAAGTCTCTCATTAAGAGATACCCAAGGCAAATTACAACTTTCATTTGCAGGAAGCATACCTCCTTTTAAATTTGAACTTTGGAAAATATGACCAAAAGCGCTATTGTGACTGAAGTCAGACTTTGTTTGAGGCATGTCTTTCTGTTTACTAGTGCAATACTTGTATCTTTTTTCTCTTTCTGTTTGTTTATGAAAAAAACATATTTACTGTAAAAATGTTCAGAGTTACACAAAATAAACCATTTCTTGTAATTGCTACAAAAATTTCTAATAAGTGAGGAGCTTGGGAAATTATGTTTCAGTAGTTTTTTAAGTTTACTTCTGTATTTCTTTCTTCTGAGCAATTTAGTAACTCTACGAACAGAAATTCGAGATGGTTCTCTGTCTCGTTTCCTGTTGCTGTTTGCTTTTTTCACATCCTGAGATTTCTCAGCATTTGTAGAGATCATAGCAACAGAACAACTCCTATCGCCATTCTTTCCAGCTACAACACGGACATCTCTTTCATATCTCTTTATAAGCTTACTATCATAATTATTGTGGGTATCATTTATCGAAGTCTGGACAGAACTCTGTGCCGGCACAACGTGATTTGGTCACGTTATACAAAAGAATGCTTCCGGTGCCGCATTTACTCGACTGAACAATGGTTCGGTTGTATTCGATCGCTTCATCTGACTGAACAATGGCTCGGTTGTATTCGATCGCTTCATCTGCTCTGATGTCGTCTACACCGTGCAAATGTTTAACGCAAATGCGAGCCTCATCACTCGATAACGCCGTGTTCTGATCACAAGTAATGATCAAGTGGCTCAACAGCCGCCGAGCTACATAACTCGGAAAGTTTGTTATTTGATCACAAGCCATGATCAAGTGGCACAATGGCCGCTGAGCTATACAACTCAGAACATTTTCTATTTCACCACAAGCAACGGTCAGTTTTGGTCGCAGTTCAGCAACCAAAGACGACAGAAGAGGCGATTCTTGTACGAGAACGAAAGTAAACAGTTTTACTAAGTACACAATCCAGCGACCAAACGAAATGTTCTAGCGAATTCGTGAAGCACGCGTGCAGAACAGCGACAAAAGACGACAAAAGGGACGATTCAATGCGAAAACGAGACTAAAATATCGTCGCACCGGTTTCGCGGCCGAGACTTGCCCTTGCAAAAATCAACCGGGGCGGCCAATTTGGAGTCCATACACCTGCGCGCGCATTACGGCTCGATTCATTCCGCATAACAGTGCACAGGCATACCAACTCAAAAGACACAGGACGCAAAACAGAATTAGGCTTGCGCTCTCCTTCGTCGAACGCAACAACTAGTTAATTCCGTTTCATGTTATAGTTCGTTGTTGTTTATTCAAGGTTGAAATAGACTTTTATTCAATGGTTCTGATTCAATGCTTTAAAGATGATTTCCAGTCCGTACTGCGCAGACTCGGGGTTTGTTTACGTTTTTGTTTTGAATTCGTTGAAACGTTACACTTCGGTGACAGCATACATGACGTTTTTTAGTCCGCCATTACAGTTCGTTTCGTTAAAAAAGTTCCGATGAGCTAAAACGTTGGTTTGAAATAGCGTCAAGGTTCTTCTACTCGTTATTACTTGTTCTGCAAGGATATCTGGCGTTAATAATGAAGAAAAAGGTAAGTTTGTCGCGGAATTTTTAGTTTTGCTTGTAAACATTCCCTTCGTGTGGGCTCACATAAACATTGTAGCCGAGATTGCGCAGTACGGACTGGAATTCATCTTTAATACCACATATACTGATTACGGCTGTGATGCTTGCTGTTCCATATTATGTCAAGCCAATGCGATTTTTGAATTAAAATACGATACTATTTCACAATTATTCTATTCAACTATAGTTAACGGTCCCTTCCAAGACTCCCAGTCAAAGCCTTTAATTCCGGATCGTACCATTTTGTACAGCTGTTATAAATACCAACAAGATGTGTGAAGTGTCCTCTACTCTTTTACTGATACACTATGTCCCTGCAAGTTGCTTTCCAGTTTCGTCCTCTCTAAAACTCCCACGGAAACAAACCTTTTTATTTTCATCCGCAGGAGATGCCAGTATATTTAAAATTCGAATTTTTATTTAAGATGTGATAAATACCTTTTTAATACCTGAATTAAGCTATCATTTACAAATTAAACATGCAATAGGGTCTTATTTGCACGATAAATTAGACTAGTACCTAGCCAATGGAGCGGCTTAACAAAACCGATTTTTAAGTCATTATTCGTGATGACAAAGTGTTTCTGTCGCGATACTGATCTTAGTCAAGACAAATAACAATTGCCAGATATGTCCAGGATTGAACGCTAATGAGATGCGCGTTCCTCATAACAGGCATCACAAAGTGTCCTCATTAATAAAAATTCACCAAAACACACCAAATTCTGTCAAATATGAAGCAATATGTAAATGTCAAATAACACAGTCAAACATGAAGTACCTATTGAACAATACTTGCGTTCAATCCTGGACATAAGTGACAATTGCGAGAAGCGTGGGGGAGAACGCGTTTCTTTTTCATCTCCTCAGTTTAATATACAAAGTAAAATATCAAAGAAGGACGTATTTGTGCCCTGGGGGATTAGTCAAGTCATATAATTTCTACCAAATATCCTATTCAAAGGAAATTTGAAAGCTTATTACAAAGTGTGACAACTTGTTATTACAAAGTGTGACAGCTTAATTTATTACAAAGTGCGACAACTTGTTATTACAAAGTGTGACAGCTATTTTATTACGAGGTGTGACAAGTGTTATTACAAAGTGCGACAGGTATTACAAAGTGCGACAGTTTTATTACAAAGTGCGACAGGTATTACAAAGTGCGATGATTATTACAAAGTGCGACAGAACAGACCCGCGTTTTCTTATCAAACTTTTTTCTGTATGTCATAAATAATTAATGAGTTTCAAACCCTAGGAAGATGGTTGTCTGGAGAAACTGCGTAAAACGAACCCAATTTTCTTTTCAATTTTGAAAACCCCAGAGAGAAATCAAGGCAAAACAATACTTTCAGAACTAAGGCAATGGATATGAGAAGCAGGTTGCCAAGTTTCATCTCTTCATCTCCAAGCAAAGGCCGTCAAACCCGACAAGAAGTACGGCTGGCTACTCACACCCACTCAAACAAAATCGGCTTGGTTTTACGCAGTTGTGGATGTAGGACATATCACAAAATAGCGCGCACAACTTTGTGCACTTGCGTGTTAACGAATTTTTACAAAGGGGAAGTGGGACAACTTATATTTGCATTTTCTTGTTAGTTTAGTATTCCAGTTCGCTGTTTTGTAACAGCGACATCAAAAGTCATCATAAAACTATAGGTTTGGTTCTGCTGTGTAAAAGGAGCCACTAGGTAACTATCATTTATTTAGCATAAGTTTTGCTGATGTTTTCCATCTTGTCATACCTGTTGGTTTAGATTTATTTTACGTTTTTAAGAAACTCGCTGTGTGAATAAATGAATTGAGTGGGATCACAAAGTGGAATCTTTGATAACGGGGCAATTATAAACCACATCACTTTTTGAGACTTACCCCACGGAAATACAAGAAATCTCGAAAAAACTTTCCGTTGGACTATTTTTGTTCTACTTTCCGTTGGACTGTTTACCTGAATGTTGTTTTGCATTTCTTCTGTCAAAAAAAAAAACCCCGATGAAATTGTTAAGGGCTTGGCAAAGCCAGCCTTTAGCGATTGGGTGAATACTGCAGAGTACTTTGAATTTTAGTCAAGTCTACTTTCGACTGCTTGGGAAAATCGCTTTTGACAAGGTTTCTGAATTGACCTGAATCAAGAGTTTTGTGTATCGTGTTGTGAATGTCACAACTTTTATCGAGCGACAAAAGTAGCTTTAGTTTTAGTTCAAATTTTAGGGGTGAGGAGTCGAAATATTTCTCTACGTTAGATGCACGCTTTTTAATTTTCGATATCTTTGCAAGCAATAAATAGACCTGAAAAGCAGTCTATTTTCAAATAAATTCGTAAACTCTGAAAAGTGACACGAGACACTAAGCCCAGAGGGCTTTTGATTACATTTCCTGACACCATATTGGAATAGTAACCGCGCAGACATGAAAGCGAGGGTAGAGTTGACTCGTGTTTGAGCGTGAAGAGAGGTTATGTATCAGTCAATTCCAAAACCGCCCGTGGCCTCCCGGGCAAACACCCTTTTTGAATAATTTTGGTCAAATTCCCCACTATGCTGACAGCTTACATGGTCAAATGCCCCACCGGTTAGGGCTTCAAAGAGGGTCAATAAAAAGGCAAAAGGCTATCAAGCAAAACAGAAGTGGAATCGTGAAATGACAGGTGTTCTGTTAACATTCGTGTTGTACTGAGTGAATGGATTATGAAACCAGGACTAAACTCTTTAGCATGTGACCACTGACTAATGTATTACGATGGTCAAATGCCCAACCCGGTGGGCGAAGTTTTGCGTCAAATGCCTCACCATACAGAGTTAACCTCAAGTCAAATGCACGGGGTATGCCTGGGGGGGGGGGGTGGATGGGCGGATTCGGAATTGATTGCTACATTACAGTGAGATTCGGCAATTTGCTCGTCTTTTTTCGCGTTTTTCGAAAAATGAGCGAAAGTTTCAATTGTAATAATACTCCTTCATTATCTTATAAGATGTAAGGAAAATATTGGACCGCTTTTGGTTGTAAAAAAGGCGAGGGAGCTTCACACGGATCATCACTTGTTTCGGTTTCTCAAGGACATCCAGCGAATAAATCCAAGGTGTAATCTGATAAAACTTCAGCATGGCGAGGACAATTTCTTCATCTTTAAAGCAACTGTTCTTTGCTCGGATCATTACAGCAAAGGAGATATTCACAAAACTCCTGATAAAACTTCAGCATGGCGAGGACAATTTCTTCGTATTTAAAGCAATTGTTCTTTGCTCTGATCATTACAGCAAAGGAGATATTCACAAATCTCCTGAGAAAGCCAGTTGGATTTAAGAAAGGTTTTTAATATGCAACGTTTCCAAAACTTTTGTTTACTTGTTTCTAATCACTGTCTGAAGTTGTTGATAATATTTTACATCAAATAATGCTATACTGTTGACAAGTTTTCAGTAAAAGAAATATCCCAAATCAGGAAATAATCCCAATTTTGCAAATTGTTTTTAATATTTTATTTCCGAGTCAGGTAGTTTTTATTTTATTTTAAAAGAATGACAAAGTAAGAAATTGATTATTAACAAAGAGTTGCTTTTAGGAAAAGTTATAGTTATAAGCTTAGTAAAATAAAGTTTTAATATTATCTCATAGGTGAAAAGCTATCCATGTAAACATGGATCGTGATACAATCTACAAGGAAGTCCGCAATTAAAAAAAGGCACTTAGAAACATCTACTCAAGAAAATATAATAAAAAGCAAAGGGAAAACCTTTTTTACCATGTATCAGCAGTAATTGTATTATTGCACCTTTTATCACTTGAATGGCAAGCAAAGTAGTTATGGTTCAATCTCATAACAGCCAGGGTAGTTTAATGGTCCCTCAGTGACAGCCCAGCATAAATTATTTACCATAAAGATTTAGAAATTAACAAAGCTCCTTGAATTCAACTCTCTTAACCCCATAAATTAGCAACACATATATTCTCAACTTATTGGTCTATATGCATTTGTCTAGTTGAGAGGATTTGCTTGACATTCATGTGTTTGTTTTGACTAAGTGAAATTTTGAGGCTGATCATTCTTGGACAATATTTCTAAATGTTTTTTTTATCTGAAATGGGGAGCTATAAAAATCTAGGTCCTACATGTAGTATTGAAGATATTGATGTTATGTTGAATTATTCTTTCAATATGACAATAAAGTAATGCTTCTTGGAGGATGAGTGTGCATTTATGCTGCAGGTGTGTTTGGTCCCTGTGACTTCTGTTTGTAAACAATTTCAAACATTGTCAGAGCTTTGACAAGTTCTAAAAAGTATTTATTTTCCCTTTTCTCACCGAATAAAAATGAATATGCCAAAGTGAATTTTAAATGTAGATGTACTTAAAGGAGAAGTTCACTCCAGAATGGCCATTAATTTTCTTTGCGCCAATAAAAGGTTTACTCAAAGATATGTTATTCACCAAAATTTCAGCCTCCAACTTTAGCTATAACCCTACGAAATCTTATTCAAAACTCGACAACTGAACGCCGCCATCTTGGAGCTGGTAATGTATGCGTGACGTCAAAGAGCTCAGCCTGAAGTTTGACGGGGAAATTTTAATAGTCAAAACTCCTTGTTTTTTGTATTTCTTGGAGCTCTGTTTGAGCAAAATGGAGCTGCACAAACATGCATTTTGTCAAACAAAAGCCACTTCGGAGAAACAAGGAGTTTCGAGTATTTAAATTATCCCGCCAAACTTCAGGCTGAGCTCATTGACGTCACGCATACATTACCAGCTCCAAGATGGCGGCGTCCAGTTGTCGAGTTTAGGATTAGATTTGGTAGGGTTATAGCGCACGTTGGGGGCTAAAATTTTGGTGAATAACATATCTTTGTATAAACTTTTTACTGGTGTAAAGAAAATAAATGGCCATTCTGGAGTGAACTTCTCCTTTAAAACTTTAACCATGAAGCTGGGTGGAACTCTGCTAGATTTAATATGAACAAGAACAGTGTCCATATGAAACTCAACCATCATTGAGGTAGAGGAGTTTCTCTTGTTGCAACCTCCTGATCAATGTCTAAGGGGTGAAATGTCTCTTGTCAAGAATTTGGTGTTTCAAAAACCTAATCCATTTGATAATTTCTCTCCAAAATAGACAACAAATTTCCTTTTAGGCCAAGATAAGGCAAGGATAAAAGATGAATACAGTTGTTCCTGGACATGTAAATGATACCAATGATTTCATTTCATCAGTAAAAGGGCTTCTTAGAAATATCTTCATCCATTAGCTTAACAATGATTTATTTCAAAACTTAAAAGCTTATGCAGCTTCAACAGTGAAGACTTTTTTTAAAGAATCGCCCTCCGCTCGTGGTATTTCCATTTCTTGAGTAGATGATTCTCTGTGTCTTCTTATATTCTTATAAAAATAATTATACAAAAAAATCTGCCTCATTGAAAAATAAAAATAAAAACAATTTGCAAAATTGGGATTATTTCCTTATTTGGGATATTTCTTTCACTGAAAACTTGTCAACAGTAGAGCATTATTTGATGTAAAATTTTATCAACAACTTCAGACAGTGATTAGAAACATAAACAATGTAAACATTGCATATTAAAAACCTTTCTTAAATCCAACTGGCTTTCTCAGGAGATTTGTCAATATCTCCTTACTTTAAAGACGAAGAAATTGTCCTCACCATGCTGAAGTTTTTTCAGATTACTCCTTGGATTTATTCGCTGGATGTCCTTGGGAAACCAAAACAAGTGATGATCCGTGAGAAGCTCCCTCGCCTTTTTTACAACCAAAAGCGGTCCAACGAAGAAATTGTCCTCGCCATGCTGAAGTTTTTTCAGATTACACCTTGGATTTATTCGCTGGATGTCCTTGGGAAACCAAAACAAGTGATGATCCGTGAGAAGCTCCCTCGCCTTTTTTACAACCAAAAGCGGTCCAACGAAGAAATTGTCCTCGCCATGCTGAAGTTTTTTCAGATTACACCTTGGATTTATTCGCTGTATGTCCTTGGGAAACCAAAACAAGTGATGATCCGTGAGAAGCTCCCTCGCCTTTTTTACAACCAAAAGCGGTCCAATATTTTCCTTACATCTTATAAGATAACGAAGGAGTATTATTACAATTGAAACTTTCGCTCATTTTCCGAAAAACGCGAAAAAAGACGAGCAAATTGCCGAATCCTCACTGTAATCTCTCTTCAAGCTCAAACACGAGTCAACTCTAGCCTCGCTCTCATGTCTGCGCGGTTGCTATTCCAATATGGCGTCGGGAATAAAAAAGACTTATGAAGGATGCTTGTCAGGAGAAACTGCGTAAAACGAACCCTAACAGATAGACAATAGGACAGAGGAGGACTCGCGCGACCTGATTCTGGTACTCAGTTGCCCCTAGAAAGCGGGTATTTGAGTGAGCGAACAAAGACAACATCGATCGATCGATCGATACGTACGAAACCAGCAGACTGGAGTTACAGCTAACAGGAATGAAAGCTTACCGCGAGGAATTATAAGACTTCAACGTATTTTCCTTAAACAGATTTGCCCGAAAATGTAAATAAAAATTCAGTGCATCGAACTGCGCCCGTTATTTAAATTTACCTTTAAATTTTATTTAAATTCACCTTTAAATTTTTAAAGAAATATATGGAGATAACTAAGGAGAATTTATATGTTGGTCGAAATACGAATTGTGAAACAGCCATATCTTATAAAAAACTAAAGCTTGCAACACGAAACTTTACAACTTAACAGATTGACAAAATCTTCGCATTATTAAGCATATTTTAAAGAATGTCGCAAGTCCAATGACTCTACAAAGACATAAAAATTTAAACCCAACAAGAATTGAGGCATGAAAACAGACCCTAACCATAACACTAACTAGACGCCATCATATGGGACTAAGTAAATTGTACCACAAGGACACAAATTCGTTAAGAAAAAGATATAAAAACAATTCACAAATAAGGAGGAGGGTGGGGGTGTGTGGGGGGATGCAACCCCAAAGAACCCTAACCCCTTTAGGGTTAGGGTTAGGGTTACTAGGAGTTAACCCTAACCCCTTTAGGGTTAGGGTTAGGGTTACTAGGAGTTAACCCTAACCCCTTTAGGGTTAGGGTTAGGGTTACTAGGAGTTAACCCTAACCCCTTTAGGGTTAGGGTTAGGGTTACTAGGAGTTAACCCTAACCCCTTTAGGGTTAGGGTTAGGGTTACTAGGAGTTAACCCTAACCCCTTTAGGGTTAGGGTTAGGGTTACTAGGAGTTAACCCTAACCCCTTTAGGGTTAGGGTTAGGGTTACTAGGAGTTAACCCTAACCCCTTTAGGGTTAGGGTTAGGGTTACTAGGAGTTAACCCTAACCCCTTTAGGGTTAGGGTTAGGGTTACTAGGAGTTAACCCTAACCCCTTTAGGGTTAGGGTTAGGGTTACTAGGAGTTAACCCTAACCCCTTTAGGGTTAGGGTTAGGGTTACTAGGAGTTAACCCTAACCCCTTTAGGGTTAGGGTTAGGGTTACTAGGAGTTAACCCTAACCCCTTTAGGGTTAGGGTTAGGGTTACTAGGAGTTAACCCTAACCCCTTTAGGGTTAGGGTTAGGGTTACTAGGAGTTAACCCTAACCCCTTTAGGGTTAGGGTTAGGGTTACTAGGAGTTAACCCTAACCCCTTTAGGGTTAGGGTTAGGGTTACTAGGAGTTAACCCTAACCCCTTTAGGGTTAGGGTTAGGGTTACTAGGAGTTAACCCTAACCCCTTTAGGGTTAGGGTTAGGGTTACTAGGAGTTAACCCTAACCCCTTTAGGGTTAGGGTTAGGGTTACTAGGAGTTAACCCTAACCCCTTTAGGGTTAGGGTTAGGGTTACTAGGAGTTAACCCTAACCCCTTTAGGGTTAGGGTTAGGGTTACTAGGAGTTAACCCTAACCCCTTTAGGGTTAGGGTTAGGGTTACTAGGAGTTAACCCTAACCCCTTTAGGGTTAGGGTTAGGGTTACTAGGAGTTAACCCTAACCCCTTTAGGGTTAGGGTTAGGGTTACTAGAAGTTAACCCTAACCCCTTTAGGGTTAGGGTTAGGGTTACTAGGAGTTAACCCTAACCCCTTTAGGGTTAGGGTTAGGGTTAGGGCTAGGGTTAACCCTAACCCCTTTAGGGTTAGGGTTAGGGTTACTAGGGTTAACCCTAACCCCTTTAGGGTTAGGGTTAGGGTTACTAGGAGTTAACCCTAACCCCTTTAGGGTTAGGGTTAGGGTTAGGGTTAGGGTTAGGGTTAGGGTTAGGGTTAGGGTTAGGGTTAGGGTTAGGGTTAGGGTTAGGGTTTAGGGTTAGGGTTAGGGTTAGGGTTAGGGTTAGGGTTAGGGTTAGGGTTAGGGTTAGGGTTAGGGTTAGGGTTAGGGTTAGGGTTAGGGTTAGGGTTAGGGTTAGGGTTAGGGTTAGGGTTAGGGTTAGGGTTAGGGTTAGGGTTAGGGTTAGGGTTAGGGTTAGGGTTAGGGTTAGGGTTAGGGTTAGGGTTAGGGTTAGGGTTAGGGTTAGGGTTAGGGTTAGGGTTAGGGTTAGGGTTAGGGTTAGGGTTAGGGTTAGGGTTAGGGTTAGGGTTAGGGTTAGGGTTAGGGTTAGGGTTAGGGTTAGGGTTAGGGTTAGGGTTAGGGTTAGGGTTAGGGTTAGGGTTAGGGTTAGGGTTAGGGTTAGGGTTAGGGTTAGGGTTAGGGTTAGGGTTAGGGTTAGGGTTAGGGTTAGGGTTAGGGTTAGGGTTAGGGTTAGGGTTAGGGTTAGGGTTAGGGTTAGGGTTAGGGTTAGGGTTAGGGTTAGGGTTAGGGTTAGGGTTAGGGTTAGGGTTAGGGTTAGGGTTAGGGTTAGGGTTAGGGTTAGGGTTAGGGTTAGGGTTAGGGTTAGGGTTAGGGTTAGGGTTAGGGTTAGGGTTAGGGTTAGGGTTAGGGTTAGGGTTAGGGTTAGGGTTAGGGTTAGGGTTAGGGTTAGGGTTAGGGTTAGGGTTAGGGTTAGGGTTAGGGTTAGGGTTAGGGTTAGGGTTAGGGTTAGGGTTAGGGTTAGGGTTAGGGTTAGGGTTAGGGTTAGGGTTAGGGTTAGGGTTAGGGTTAGGGTTAGGGTTAGGGTTAGGGTTAGGGTTAGGGTTAGGGTTAGGGTTAGGGTTAGGGTTAGGGTTAGGGTTAGGGTTAGGGTTAGGGTTAGGGTTAGGGTTAGGGTTAGGGTTAGGGTTAGGGTTAGGGTTAGGGTTAGGGTT
>NC_135770.1:38341042-38343542 GCF_052425735.1 Oculina patagonica
AGGGTTAGGGTTAGGGTTAGGGTTAGGGTTAGGGTTAGGGTTAGGGTTAGGGTTAGGGTTAGGGTTAGGGTTAGGGTTAGGGTTAGGGTTAGGGTTAGGGTTAGGGTTAGGGTTAGGGTTAGGGTTAGGGTTAGGGTTAGGGTTAGGGTTAGGGTTAGGGTTAGGGTTAGGGTTAGGGTTAGGGTTAGGGTTAGGGTTAGGGTTAGGGTTAGGGTTAGGGTTAGGGTTAGGGTTAGGGTTAGGGTTAGGGTTAGGGTTAGGGTTAGGGTTAGGGTTAGGGTTAGGGTTAGGGTTAGGGTTAGGGTTAGGGTTAGGGTTAGGGTTAGGGTTAGGGTTAGGGTTAGGGTTAGGGTTAGGGTTAGGGTTAGGGTTAGGGTTAGGGTTAGGGTTAGGGTTAGGGTTAGGGTTAGGGTTAGGGTTAGGGTTAGGGTTAGGGTTAGGGTTAGGGTTAGGGTTAGGGTTAGGGTTAGGGTTAGGGTTAGGGTTAGGGTTAGGGTTAGGGTTAGGGTTAGGGTTAGGGTTAGGGTTAGGGTTAGGGTTAGGGTTAGGGTTAGGGTTAGGGTTAGGGTTAGGGTTAGGGTTAGGGTTAGGGTTAGGGTTAGGGTTAGGGTTAGGGTTAGGGTTAGGGTTAGGGTTAGGGTTAGGGTTAGGGTTAGGGTTAGGGTTAGGGTTAGGGTTAGGGTTAGGGTTAGGGTTAGGGTTAGGGTTAGGGTTAGGGTTAGGGTTAGGGTTAGGGTTAGGGTTAGGGTTAGGGTTAGGGTTAGGGTTAGGGTTAGGGTTAGGGTTAGGGTTAGGGTTAGGGTTAGGGTTAGGGTTAGGGTTAGGGTTAGGGTTAGGGTTAGGGTTAGGGTTAGGGTTAGGGTTAGGGTTAGGGTTAGGGTTAGGGTTAGGGTTAGGGTTAGGGTTAGGGTTAGGGTTAGGGTTAGGGTTAGGGTTAGGGTTAGGGTTAGGGTTAGGGTTAGGGTTAGGGTTAGGGTTAGGGTTAGGGTTAGGGTTAGGGTTAGGGTTAGGGTTAGGGTTAGGGTTAGGGTTAGGGTTAGGGTTAGGGTTAGGGTTAGGGTTAGGGTTAGGGTTAGGGTTAGGGTTAGGGTTAGGGTTAGGGTTAGGGTTAGGGTTAGGGTTAGGGTTAGGGTTAGGGTTAGGGTTAGGGTTAGGGTTAGGGTTAGGGTTAGGGTTAGGGTTAGGGTTAGGGTTAGGGTTAGGGTTAGGGTTAGGGTTTAGGGTTAGGGTTAGGGTTAGGGTTAGGGTTAGGGTTAGGGTTAGGGTTAGGGTTAGGGTTAGGGTTAGGGTTAGGGTTAGGGTTAGGGTTAGGGTTAGGGTTAGGGTTAGGGTTAGGGTTAGGGTTAGGGTTAGGGTTAGGGTTAGGGTTAGGGTTAGGGTTAGGGTTAGGGTTAGGGTTAGGGTTAGGGTTAGGGTTAGGGTTAGGGTTAGGGTTAGGGTTAGGGTTAGGGTTAGGGTTAGGGTTAGGGTTAGGGTTAGGGTTAGGGTTAGGGTTAGGGTTAGGGTTAGGGTTAGGGTTAGGGTTAGGGTTAGGGTTAGGGTTAGGGTTAGGGTTAGGGTTAGGGTTAGGGTTAGGGTTAGGGTTAGGGTTAGGGTTAGGGTTAGGGTTAGGGTTAGGGTTAGGGTTAGGGTTAGGGTTAGGGTTAGGGTTAGGGTTAGGGTTAGGGTTAGGGTTAGGGTTAGGGTTTAGGGTTAGGGTTAGGGTTAGGGTTAGGGTTAGGGTTAGGGTTAGGGTTAGGGTTAGGGTTTAGGGTTAGGGTTAGGGTTAGGGTTAGGGTTAGGGTTAGGGTTAGGGTTAGGGTTAGGGTTAGGGTTAGGGTTAGGGTTAGGGTTAGGGTTAGGGTTAGGGTTAGGGTTAGGGTTAGGGTTAGGGTTAGGGTTAGGGTTAGGGTTAGGGTTAGGGTTAGGGTTAGGGTTAGGGTTAGGGTTAGGGTTAGGGTTAGGGTTAGGGTTAGGGTTAGGGTTAGGGTTAGGGTTAGGGTTAGGGTTAGGGTTAGGGTTAGGGTTAGGGTTAGGGTTAGGGTTAGGGTTAGGGTTAGGGTTAGGGTTAGGGTTAGGGTTAGGGTTAGGGTTAGGGTTAGGGTTAGGGTTAGGGTTAGGGTTAGGGTTAGGGTTAGGGTTAGGGTTAGGGTTAGGGTTAGGGTTAGGGTTAGGGTTAGGGTTAGGGTTAGGGTTAGGGTTAGGGTTAGGGTTAGGGTTAGGGTTAGGGTTAGGGTTAGGGTTAGGGTTAGGGTTAGGGTTAGGGTTAGGGTTAGGGTTAGGGTTAGGGTTAGGGTTTAGGGTTAGGGTTAGGGTTAGGGTTAGGGTTAGGGTTAGGGTTAGGGTTAGGGTTAGGGTTAGGGTTAGGGTTAGGGTTAGGGTTAGGGTTAGGGTTAGGGTTAGGGTTAGGGTTAGGGTTAGGGTTTAGGGTTAGGGTTAGGGTTAGGGTTAGGGTTAGGGTTAGGGTTAGGGTTAGGGTTAGGGTTAGGGTTAGGGTTAGGGTTAGGGTTAGGGTTAGGGT
>NC_135770.1:38346410-38349888 GCF_052425735.1 Oculina patagonica
CGGCCTTTTTTGTTTCCCTCCCGTTATTGTGCTTTGAACACCACATTTTGCAATACCTCAAACTGTGGGATAGAACAGTAGCTTGCTAACGAGAACATGGAAGGGAACCAACCCGTAAACCGGCATACCCTGAACTTGCGTTTAGGCAGAGTGAGATCTTGGCCACTCTATTAGCACTACAGATTGCGATGTTGCAAACTTTGTTCTAGAACGTCAGCGTATTCTCAACTTGCCCCGTTCTTGTGTGCTTCGTTTCATTCTTGTATTTTGAACACCATTAACTGCGAGAGTCGTTGAAGCAGAATGAAAACCACATTTTGCGATAACTCAAACTTTATGATAAAACGGTATAGTTCGTCAAACGAGAACCTGGAAGAGAGCCTATCTGCTCTTTTTAAAAGCTACTCAATACTATATACCACAGTTTTCGTTATGGCAATTTGTGGTGTTCTAAGTCAGGCAGACTTCTTGGTGCGTATTCCCCGAAGCCTTTTCAAGAGAACTTTGATATCGTAACGGTCTTATGGACTTCAGGTGAATAGTACTTGTATTTTTTGTTTTCCAACAGCCTACCGCCTCGTATACCCAGAACTTGGGAGTTTGGCAGAACGAGATCTTGGCTGGCCTCTCTATCAACACCACAGTTTGCGATACAGCAAACTGTAGTCGAGAACAAATGAAATGTATTTTGTGAAAAAAAAAATTGTGTTGTCGATATAGAATTTTATTTTTGGCCAGTTATTGTATTATTTATTGATAAGTATTTATGTTCAAAGAGAGCACTTTTTTGAGAAGTCCACAGAAGGAGATTGAAAACCAGAGTTTGCGATAACTCAAACTGTGGGATAAAAACAACAGCTTGCTAACGAGAAGAGAGTAGTTGATTCACACAGACAACTGAGGTTAAAGAGATAGCAGAATTTGCGTAGAGGGGCGAAGTAGAAATGGAGATGGATGCGATGGTGAGTTGCGGGGACATCGAGATGTTAGAAGCCATGGAGGTGTGGGTGCAAACTACAGAATCAGCAGAACTCACCGGTAGGGACGAAGAGATGGAGACTGAAGAAATCACGGACAGGAACGAGGGTATGGACATGCAAGAAGAAACGGAGAGTGGCGAGGACATCGACATGGTGGAAGTCACGAAGACCAGTGAAGTAACGGACACAGCAGAATTCATTGACTCCGGCGAAAAGATGGACACGGAAAACGCAACATAGAACAAAAACAACACGCAAAGACTTAGAAATGAAGTGAGCCAATAAGGCAGGCTCCAAACTTTTCCTTTAAGCCATACTGCAGGAGTTTGTATAAAGCTTTGAAAAACTTGAGCCAGATTTATCAAGTACTGAAATTGGACTGTGTCTGCTTCAAATGATATACCTACAATAAAGAAATATGCACAACTATTGATATAACCAAAAAAAACTCAGAAATTCAAGAAATAATGCAGGGTATAGTGAGCACCCACAACATCTACCTTGTTGTACTTGTAACGGTCTCTTCGGCTGCAAGTGAGTGTTACCAATGTTTCTTCGCACGGCTTACCAGCATACCCTGAACTTGAGTTTTGACGGAATGAAATCTTGTCCTATTCTCGTCAACTTGTTCCGGCCTTTTGTGTTTCCCTTCCGTTATTGTGCTTTGAACACCACATTTTGCAATACCTCAAACTGTGGGATAGAACAGTAGCTTGCTAACGAGAACATGGAAGGGAACCAACCCGTAAACCGGCATACCCTGAACTTGCGTTTAGGCGGAGTGAGATCTTGGCCACTTTATTAACACCACAGATTGCGATGTTGCAAACTGTGTTCTCGAACGTCAGCGTATTATCAACTTGCCCAGTTCTTGTGTGCTTCGTTTCATTCTTGTATTTTGAACACCATTAACTGCGAGAGTCGTTGAAGCAGAATGAAAACCACATTTTGCGTAACTCAAACTTTATGATAAAACGGTATAGTTCGGCAAACGATAACCTGGAAGAGAGCCTATCTGCTCTTTTTGGAAGCTACTCAATACTATATACCACAGTTTTCGTTATGGCAATTTGTGGTGTTCTAAGTCAGGCAGACTTCTTGGTGCGTATTGCCCGAAGCCTTTTTGAGAAAACTTTGATATCGTAACGGTCTTATGGACTTCAGTTGAATAGTACTGTATTTCGTTTCCAATAACCTACCGCCTCGCATACCCAGAACTTGGGAGTTTGGCAGAACAGGATCTTAGCTGGCCGTTCTATCAACACCACAGTTTGCGATGCAACAAACTGTGGTAGAAGTTTCAGTAGTGTCGATGTAAATTTTTATTTTTGGTCAGTTATTGTATTATTTATTGATAAGTATTTATGTTCAAAAGAGCACTTTTTTGAGAAGTTTTCTGAAGGATATTGAAAACCAGAGTTTGCGATAACTCAAACTGTGGGATAAAAACAACAGCTTGCTAACGAGAAGAGAGTAGTTGATTCACACAGACCAGCGAGGTTAAGGAGATGACAGAATTTGCGGAGAGGGGCGAAGTAGAAATGGAGATGGATGCAGTGATGAGTTGCGAGGACATCGAAATGTTAGAAGCCATGGAGACGGGTGCAAACACAGAAGCAACAGAACTAGACGGTAGGGACGAAGAGATGGAGACTAGAGAAATCACGGACAGGAACGAGGGTATGGACATGCAAGAAGAAACGGAGAGTGGCGAGGACATCGACATGGTGGAAGTCACGAAGACCAGTGAAGTAACAGATACAACAGCATTCATTGACTCCGGCGAAAAGATGGACACGGAAAACGCAACATAGAACAAAAACAACACGCAAAGACTTAGAAATGGTGTGAGCCAATAAGGCAGGCTCCAAACTTTTAATGCTAAGCCACACTATAAGAGTTTGTATAAAGCTTTGACCAGAAGGCAGTTTTATCCAAAATTGCTGAAAGTGGACTGTGTCTGCTTCAAATGATATACCTATAATAAATATGCACAACTATTGATATAACCAAAAAAAAACTCAGGCGGTGGAGGCAATCCTGTCGGTAAATTCCCAGGTGGAGGCATTCCTGGCGGCATGGCGCCTAAACGAGGACGCACACCCGCTGGATGATGTCCCAGTGGCTGTTGTGGAGGCGGATGATATGACATTGGGTGAAAATTGATCACAAAATTTGTAGAAATTCGTCAAAGAAAAGTTTGCCGTAAATTCAACATGGCAGCCCTCGTGTGTAACAAGTCTATGTTGTGTAGTCTCTTTCCCATTTCTCCAGCGCCAAGCGGCCACGTGCTTCGAAAGAAGTTTACTCTGTTGCTTTTGAATTTTTTTTGTCAGAAATATCTTTTTGTGTGAATCTTTTCAAATCCCAAAACTTTTTTTGCAATTTAATAATTATAGGGATAAAATGTTATTATTTAATGCAAAACGTAAGCAAGAAACCCGCCACTTAAGTGAACCTAATATATACCTTTTATGCGTAAAAGATTCTATTATAGT
>NC_135771.1:0-288683 GCF_052425735.1 Oculina patagonica
GTAGCCAGATTGAAAGTGCTAATAGAAACTAAGCTGATATATTTTCTGTTTAGACTCTAGCACTGTTTTACTTCAGCCCAGCAGACAATTTTTATTTTGCCTAAGTGAATTTTTTTGGCATCAAATCAAACCCAAACAATGGCTGCGGTCACATCTAGACTGCTAACTATAGTTAGGACGGCGTTAACTATAGTTAGCTATTTCGGTAATGTGACCGCTTCTCTGTTCGCCCTAACTATAGTTAGAAAATTTACGCCTCGCTGATCCAAAACAATACACACTAACTATAGTTATACCCAAGCAAGGTTCATGGGTTAGTCTTAAGTTTGCAAACGAAAAGCCAATCAGAATGTGACAATTCTTTTCGCACGTACGAGATGAACATAAATTTGCAAAACAAAGCGTCAAGGGAAGGAAAACAAGAAAAACAACATGCCAAGAAATTACATATCATCAATGTTAGCAAAAATTAAGCTCGAATTCTTCGGTTTCTAGCATCCTTAATTCATTTCATTCTCTTCAACGCCGAAATGCCGTGCAAAAATTGAAAAAATAGAGGAACAACTGGACACAAATAAACAACAAGGGCTGTCATGAACTAATTTAAATACCAAATTATTCACAACCTAATCAGAACTAACTATAGTTAACTGCATTGGTGTGACCGCAAAGACGACCGAAAGCACTAACTATAGTTAGATGTGACGTCACGTAACTTGAGACTAACTATAGTTAAACTTTAGTTACGTCGTAGATGTGACCGCAGCCAATGATATCCAACTAATTTACAAGAACACAATTTTTAACTTAATTTTACTTAATAACTGTACTTTGAAATCGTAGTTAGTTTGTTGCAGGAATTATCTTTGTTGATCATTTGAAGTGTCGTAAAACCAGAATTTTCTTCGATTTACTGCTGCTAAACACTGTACATCATTCATTATGAGAGCAAAAAATAAATAACTTTTGAAAGCTATAATCCCTTAAGCACTTTTCGAAATAAAGAATAAGAAATAAGAAACAGAAGCAAAACAATTAGGAAGATTATTAGCTTTAATGGTTAGTGAAAAGTATGCCGTGAAAAGTAATACAAAATAAATCAGGACACGTAACATAAGCTTAAATAACATCAACATGTGACAAATATGTTTAAATCATTTCAAACCAACGATATACTTGTTCGTAGTGGTTAATAAAGCTAAAGGGCAACCGCCTTGTGAACATTACATGGTTATATTTAGGCTTAGCCCATCCTACATCGTGTTTAAATAAAGGTTGCTTATCCAACTATGTTTACAAGCATGATTCTTACCTCTGGCTCCTCACCTCTGCCTCCTCACACGATGGCCGCCATGAGCAAATGATGCGAAACCGAAACAACTACCAGCGTGCATTGCGGTCGTAGCACGCACGACACCTGCATTTATAAAGTGCTAACCCCAACGACCACTGTAACACTAGCTTTTTTGCCAAAATTTCAACGTCAACTGTTTGTCACCAAAGTGAGGCCCAACATAACGTTTGAAACGTGTATTCCCATGAGGATAAAATTTTCCAATTTAATGGGGATTTTTCCTGTGTGGCCGGGCCTTTAAAGTTACTAACCCTAACCCCTAGCCTAACCCTAGCTTTTTTGCCAAAATTTCAACGTCATTCGTTTGGCATCAAGGTGAGGCCCAACATTACGTTTGAAACGTGTATTCCCATGAGGAAAAAGTTTTCGAAATTCATGGGGATTTTCCTTTGTGGTCGGGCCTTTGAAGTGACTAACCCTAACCTCTAGCCTAACCCTAACCCCTTGCGTAACCCTAGCTTTTTTGCCAAAATTTCAACGTCAACCGTTTATCACCAAAGTGAGGCCCAACATAACGTTTGAAACGTGTATTCCCATGAGGATAAAATTTTGGAAGTTGATGGGGATTTTCCTGTGTGTCAAGACCTTTAAGTTGCTAACCCAACCATGCCCTTAACAAATCTTTTTTGGTAAAATTTTAAAATCACCCGTTTGCCACCGTACATCCCATTATGTTAGAGTTACGCAAGCGCATTCGTTAGCGTTATTGAAATTGGTCTACGTCGTCTTCAGTGGGCCCCCCTTTTAAAGTCGCTAACCCCAACCATGCCCACAACCCTAGCTTTTTTGCCAAAATTTAAAACACAATCGTTTGTCACGAAACTTGGCCCAATAACAGAGTTTGGCTAGTGTAATCGTATTCCATTTAAATTTTTGAAATTCACTGACACCTTCCTAGGTGTTAGCGCTTTTAAATGTTGCTAACCCTAACCCTACCCATAACCCTAGTTTTTTTGAAGCAAAATTTCAAAATCATCCGTTTGCAGCCAAACAACCCAGGATATCAGAGAATTAGAAGCGCAATGTAATGCAGTTGAAATTTTGGAAATTCGTGCGCGTCTTCCTCGAGGCGCGCCCCCTCAAAGACGCTAACCCTAACCCTGCCCATAACCCTAGCTTTTTTGAGCAAAATTTTAAAATCATCCGTTTGCAGCCAAACAACCGAGGATGGCAGAGAATTAAAAGCGCAATTTAATGCAGTTGAAATTTTGGAAATTCGTGCGCGTCTTCCTCGAGGCGCGCCCCCTCAAAGACGCTAACCCTAACCCTGCCCATAACCCTAGCTTTTTTGCCAAAATTTCAACGTCAACCGTTTGTCACAAAACTTGGCACAATAACAGAGTTTGGCTATTGAACTCGTATTCCATTTAAATTTTTGAAATTCATTGACATCTTCCTAGGTGTTTGCGCTTTTAAATGTTGATAACCCTAAGTGCCACGCCCTTTTTTTGGCAAAATTTTAAATTTAGCCGCTTGCCACCAAACATGGCACGATGATAAAGTTTTATTAGGACAATCGAGGGCCATTTAAATTTTCCCAAATTATCAACATTTTCCTTGGTTAAGCGCACTTCGAAGTTGCTACCCTTAATCTTTATCATAATCCTAGCTTTTTTGCCAAGATTTCAAACTCAACCGTTTGTCACGAAACTTGGCACAATAACAGAGTTTGGCTAGTGAAATCATATTACATTTAAATTTTTGAAATTCATTGACACCTTCCTAGGTGTTAGCGATTTTAAATGTTACTAACCCTCACGCTACGCAAAACGCTAGCTTTTTGGCAAAAATTTCAAATTGGACTGTTTGTAGCGAAACTTGGCTCACTAATAGAGTTTGGCTAGGGAAATTGTATTCGATATAAATTTTTGAAATACATTAACATCTTCGTAGGTGCTTGCGCTTTTAAATGTTGATAACCCTAAGTGCCACGCCCTTTTTGGCAAAATTTTAAATTTAGCCTCTTGCCACCAAACATAGCATGATGATACAGTTTTATTAGGACAATCGAAGGCCGTTTAATTTTTTCCAAATCATTGACATTTTACTTGGTTAAGCGCACTTCGAAGTTGCTACCCGTAATCTCTACCACAACCCTAGCTTTTTTGCCAAAATTTCAAAATCAACCGTTTGTCTCCAAATTTGGCTCGATTTGGGAGTTTTGCAAACGCAGTTAAATGACGTTAGAAGTGAGTATCTTGAAAAAGCCCTGCAATCATCGTGTCAAATAACCAATAAACCAACCACGCGTGTCGTTCTCGCGAGATCCCACGCGTCTTCATTGGCAGGTTACAAGGCCCAAATATCACTCATCTTAGTACACCAAACCACTTTTTTGATCAAAGAAATTAGTTTGGATATCGTGCGCGAGATCGCGCGAGTCTTCCTCAAATCAAGATATTTTCATTTCACATGGACTTGATATCAACCTTTTGATTCACTTTCACATGTCTCGAAGGATGTTCATGAATCAAGTTAAGGCTTTAAACGTCATCACCTTTCTCTTCATTGTCGTAAATTGCTCGAATAAAGAAGGAAAACTCATTATACTGTCACTCGCGTGGCGTTGTGAGTTAAAACCCGGCAAACATCGCGTAAAATAAACATTTAACCAACCTTGCGTGTCGCTCTCGCGAGATCCCACGCGTGTTCATTAATGATAGGTAACATGACCAAAATATAACGCATTTTTGTCCACCAAATCATTGTTTTCGGTCAATTGACAAAGAAAACCTGTTTTTTTTTCACCAAATCATTGTTTTCGGTCAATTGACAAAGAAAACCTGTTTAAACATCGCGCGCAAACTCGCCCGAGTCTCCCTCGAAACAGGAAATTTTCATTTCACATAGCCTTGATATCAACCATATGTGTCACTCTCACATGTCTCCAAGGATGTTCATGACACAAATCGAGGGTTCAAATATCACCACCTTTCTTTTCCTTGTTGTCAATTTCTCGAATAAAGAAGAAAAACTCATTATGAGTGGTAGTGCGAGTCTCTTTAAAATCATCAGGTAAAATAACTTTCTAGCCAACCTTGAGTGTCGTTTTCGCGAAACGCCACGCATGTTCATTAATAGGTAATAGGACCCAATTATCAAACAGCCCTCGATGATATAGTTTTGCAAGCCTAATCGGTATCAGTTTAAATTTTCGAAATTGGTCGACATCGTCTTCGGTGCACCCCCTTTGAAAGTCGCTAACCCCGACCATGCCCATAATCCTAGCTTTTTTGCCAAGATTTCAAACTCAACCGTTTGTCACGAAACTTGGCACAATAACAGAGTTTGGCTAGTGAAATCGTATTACATTCAAATTTTTGAAATTCATTGACACCTTCCTAGGTGTTAGCGATTTTAAGAGGCCGTCTGGCTTATTTCCGACCAACGATTTTGATTCAAGAATTCGAATTGTCTCATTTCCTGGGATTTTAAAGCCTTTACCTAGTTAATCTTTAAAATGGGTCTCATTTGATTAAAAATTCTAATTTGTGTTTTTTCGGATTTATCGAAGTTTGGTCCGATCCAGAGCAATTACCCGCCTTCCGAAACGGTTAAAATAGCACATATTGCAATTGCTCTCAAAAAATAAATATTCGCTAAAAAGATCCAGTTCTTTTTGTAAACTATATACTCATCATTGTAGTTTATTTAGCAATGTTTCAATTATGATTCATTCTTGTTTCTTCATAGGCCAAAACAAGATTTCCGACCCGCCTAATCCAGCTTTGAACGAAACACGGAAATAGCCCAACTTTGAAGGCAAATTTTAAAAATGTGGCACCTGCTTGAGACTACTTAATTACATGAACAGAATCTATAAATGACCTTTTCTTGAAAACAAGAATAAAATTTGTCAGCACACCAAGTCTGCAAAGCTGACAACCGCTTAAAATTCAGGAAATTTTCAAAATTTATAGGTAACGAACATCTTCGTCTTTACAAATTCTTCTGATAAATTCGCATACTATAACCCCTTGAGCTCTCTTACCTGGCTTTAGAATGTCTGTTCCAGCCTTTACAGTCATCTCTGAATTCTAGGTATCCTCAGAATTAATAGCTTTTTCCTCCAGCTGTAAGTTTGTACACGTTCCCGGCGAACCAGATGCATCTTAGTAGCGTGACTGTCACATCGCAACATATGTATAAAAGAAGCGTGGATGTTCTTTGCATCGCTGACTGTTGTTTTGCTCAAAGCCACTCTTGATCGAACAAAATCCTCTTAAAACGTTTGCAGGGACATATTTGGGACTGTGTTACCACATATAAACGTTGTAAACGGCGAGTCGGAGATTGTAAAATCCTGCGGCCATCTTGTGTTTACAACAGGTGTTTTCGTTCCCAGTTTCCTTGTGAGTGTAATTCAAAGGTGAAATCGACAACTTGCAATGGAGGCGAAATGTTCTTTCTCGGAGTTGCGAAAATCTAGTTGTGGTGATTTCCGCGGTTGTTCGTTTGCCGTGAAAAACTTACTGGAGTGCAAAGATGACATAGACAGTCACTTGAGGAGTTGCCATCTTTCCAAACTAATAGGAAATGTCGAAGAACACGATCTCATACTTATGAGAGCTGGCAAATTCGACTTGTCAACACACCAGCAGGAGTGCTATTCGATTTGCCCAAAACACAGATACAATCTGGGACGTAATTGGCGTCCTTTAAGGACATGCCAATACCCTCTCCATTCTGGAGCAAGGAAAAAACTCAAGAACAGAGATGTGGTAAACGTGCAGATGTCTAAAAACATTCAAACTATTTTTGGGGTAACTGTTCCAATTGGTTCAGGTAAGAGAACGACATTTATAAATATTTCAAACTCTCAAATTATTATAAATATCAATCCTCGCTGAAATGAAGATGACTGTTTCCAGAAAGTTGTGCTGCTATGTTAAGTGTTTCCCATTAGTTTGTTCCTACGCAGCAGCGTAAATGTGTTGTTCTAGTAATGGGATACTTCTCATATTTTTAAATTCGTGCCCAGTCCTTTTTTAACTTAGAGAAGGCATATTAATAAAAATGATAACGGCAGTCACATCTGAGTTTGGATGTACCTAATAAAGTATAAAGACTTTTCAGGACCGTTTCCTTAAAAGTATTTGTTAACAAGGCCAAATGTTTAACGATATCTATAACTAACATGTTTTCGTTTATTTGCCCAGCGATTTGTACTTCCTGTCTGAAGAAACAAAAGAAAAAATCCGAAGAACATTTCGGATTGATGGAGCCGCCATGCTACGAAAAGGATAAAGAAAAGACAGAAAACCAGGATTTGAGGTTTGCAGACAAAAACTGTTTGCTGTTATATGTTGCATATTTTTCATCAATTGAGCCAGTTATAGAAGAAAGTTTGTTGTACCAAAAAAATACCTACTAGGATTAACACATCCTAACACATTCCTCACTTTTCAAGAAAACTGTCCTTAATTACACGAATAATATTTTACATGGCTCACGTTTTTATATATCTATATCAAAGATGAAGGACAGAATGTAACAGATAAATGTATTAAATAAAGGCATAATGTATACAGGAAATTGAAGAAACATTGACCCTGTGAAATGGGTAAGCCACGAACGATAAGGCCTAATGGGATTCTGGGTAAGTAGAATTGGTAAGCTAAGTGATATTTCATTTAGCTATTCAACCTGTCTTATTATAAAGTCACAGATACATTTTCTAGTAAACGTTTGGGTTGCATTGTTTATGGTTTTTGCTTTCATGGGTCAACGTTTCTTCAGTCAGGTGTAAACAGTTCACTCAGTCTCGGTGCAAATACGTTTATATCTTGTTTATTTTGTAGATTTGCCAAACAGATGGCAGCAATAAATTTAAAAAGCACAACAAGCTTGGAATGTACACCAGTGACGTCTAGACTTCTAAAATCTGAGATCGAAAAACAGGTGGAGTGGATGCCCGAGCAATGGACGGAAGATGATAATGAAGACTCCCAAGAAGAGGAAGAACGGACAGAAAAGGTAGAGTCTTTGATTGCCTCATATAATGAAGCAATGGCCACTTTATCAGAGAAAACAAATGTCGGAAAAGTTAGTCCTTTGACGTTTCAGTTGAAATCTACTTGGGATGAAGCGACAGAGAGTGAAAAACAAATATGCATTGAAAAAGCAATGGAAGGATGCAGCATTGTATGTGAAATAATCGCACCAAACGCTGGAGACAAACTTTTGCAGTCATGTGTCCAGTTATCAGATGAAGAAACCGAACATGTTTCCGGTGACTTGGTGGCTCTTATGCAAGCATACAAAAATGCACCAACAAAAAACTTAAAAACACAAATCCTTAGTATTTATGCTTACCGTTATTCAATGACAAAACTGCAAAAGCTGCATGAACCTTACGAAAGCATAACTACTTGGCAAATAAAGCGAGCAAGAGCTCATGCTCGAGAATGTGGACCTGGTTTAATCGTTGAGAAGCAGTCATCACATCGCGTTCGCCTGGATACAAATCTTGTAGACCATTTCGTTGATTTTATTAATCGACCGTACTTTTATCAAGATGTCGCGTTTGGAACCCGAAAACTGAAGTTGGACAACGGTGAAGAAATAACCATGCCAAATGTGGTTCGGACAGTTACTCGTTCAACCATGATAAGCCAGTATCTAATGTTCTGTGAAGAAGAAAAGGTTGTACCTCTTAGCCGTGCGACGTTGTTTCGCATTCTTGAAGTGCGGGAAGCCTCCCAACAAAGGTCGTTGTGTGGTCTTGACAATACTGCTGCTGAAGGGTCGGCCGGTTTTGAAAGAATTTGTAAAATAGTTGATGATCTTCAACGGATGGGTGAAGAAAAGAGTTGGGCAGAAGAAATGAAGAAGTCTATCCAAGCTGGTAAACGCTATTTCAAAACCGAATATCGCAATCATTGCCAGCAAGATGACAGCGGATGTCCTGATCATTGTCTAAAGTTCGCACTTAGCGATGCCAGTGATTCAGACCTAAAAGAACAATGTGGACATGAACATCAAATTTCCTGTAGCCAGTGCGACGACATATCCATTTGCCTTGACAAGATAGGGGACGTGATCAAAAGTAAAGACACCAAATTTTATAGCAAGGAGCAACAAGAAGACATCATCTATGATTTCGAGCGAGCTACAAAGGTCATCAATCAGTGGAAAGCACATATCATGAGGTCGACAAACCAAGAACGTGCAAAGCAAGAAATTCTTGAGAAATTAGATTCCAGCTCAAATTTAATTGTCATGGACTGGGCCATGAAATTTCTGCAAATCCGTTTTCGTGAGAAGCAGAGCGATTGGTATGGCAAGAGAGGCCTTAGTTGGCACGTTAGTAGCGTGATATCACGTGATGGGTCAACAGGAGAGCTTAAGGTTACTTCTTTTGCACATTTGTTTGACCAATGCACACAGGATTGGTTCGCAGTAGCATCAATAATTGAGCATTTGCTTAACTACTTGAAAGCAAATGATGTTAAAAGTGTTTACCTCAGATCAGACGAGGCAGGATGCTATCATAGTAACTTCTTGATATCTGCAGTGAAAAACATCGGAGAAAGAGTTGGGATCAAAGTTGAAGCCTATGACTTCTCGGAACCGCAAAGTGGCAAAGACATCTGTGACCGGATTCTTTGTCCTCTGAAATCATCAATTCGAACTTATTGCTCAGAAGGCCACGATATCCTGAAGGCAACGGATATGCGAGAGGCACTCCAACAACATCCTGTTAAGGGAACGTCTGCCTCAGTAAGTGTTGTGGATGAATCAAAGAAAACTCTTCTGATCAATAAGCTCGACCACTTTGGCGGTTTCCATAATTTCCGTTTTGAAGAGTCAGGAATCCGAGCCTGGAAAGCTTATGGTATTGGTCGAGGGAAGCTTTTTCCATACGACACAGTGTATGTTCAAAACCAGGGACCAACCTTGCTTCAAACTGACGAGGGGTTTCCAGACACAATTAAAGAACGGGAGCTGAAGCCTAGAAAAAAGCCTTCACAGGAACAGGAGGAGCCTTTAACTGATATAAATCCTCTTTTTGAGTGCTCTGTGCCAGGATGTACTGAAGTGTTTGATTCATTTGCAGATCTGGAGATGCACCTTGATGTCGGTCAACACGCCAAGAAGCGAACACAGAGTGAAAGTATTTACGACCGGATAAGGAGAGACTGGGCAGCAAAATTTGCAACGGTGGATGTAGCTGAAAAAACACCTTGCGTTACATTGCCCACGTCTTCTGGAACACCCAGCAGACAATCTCTGAAAATGGGATGGGCAATCAGCAAGACCAACACAGGCTCAACTCGGTTTTCACCGAAAGTTAAAGATTATCTCACGGCTAAATTCGATATCGGTGAAAAAACTGGCCGTAAGGCTGATCCTGTTCAAGTAGAGCAGGATATGAGAACTGCAAGAAATCCATCAAACGAGCGCCAGTTTAGTAGTACAGAATGGTTGACAAAAACACAGATCCAGGGCTTCTTCTCCCGTCTTGCAGCGTCACGACGCAAAGACAAGGGCTTACTTGGAATGTCAGTCGATAAAGAAGAAGATGTTGCATGTCTTGTGGAAGATACAGAACGACAGGAGTTACTTGAAGAAATAACTGATCAAGTTGGGCTGAAGCATCCCATTACTTTTGATGTTTACGACCTCTGTGAATATTATCACCAAGGCAACCTGTCAGCTTTTAATGTTAAAATGCTTAAAAGCATTCTTTCGCATCTTGAAGTACCTTTCAAGTCCAAAGACAAAAAGGGCATTCTCCTTAGCAAACTGAGCGTGGTTATTGCAGCGTGTACATGCGATGCTACTCTCTATAAATAGATTTGTTTTGGCTGAAGGTATTGACTTGTTAGTTTCATGATCGAAAACAATTCTCATCACCAGTAAACACTTAGAACGAACAACAGCATGTTAATCTCTCTGTGCATACTGTAAATTGCGTAGAGACTAACGCATTAAGTCTGCCAAGAAAAACATACAGCAGTAGCAATATTCAATATTCAGTGTCGAATAATATATTTTGGAGGGTCGGCCAGGGGGGTAAGTGGTATACCAATATACCTGAAAACATGTACCCAGTATACCCAAAACTTCCCCTCAAAATCATGCAAAATACCAAAATTTGGAAAACACAGTATACTTTATACCCATAAAGGCCCACTTTTAGCATAAAAATACTGGATACCCAAATTAAAATCCCCCTGTATACCGTATACCTAAAAACCCTGGCCGACCCTGATTTTGGTCGGGTCCTATCTGGACTTGTAAAAATTAAGGGCTTCAAACCTACAAGACTGAACACATACCCAGTGGTTGAGTATCGAAGTTCTTTACCCGTAAACAGTATACAGTCAGGGGAGATCCAGGATTTTTCAAAGGGGGGTAGCTCTTTACCAATATTTTTGTTTACTTTATTGTTCAAGCCCTAGTTTTTTTTAAGGGAGGAGGGGGTTTCAGGCTTTTAGGCATTTTTGTGAAAGTGGGAGTTCAAATTAATTTGGTTACGAGGCCCATATTTCATGGAGCCGTAGGCTCCATCCTCCTAGGGGGGGAGGGGTCTGGGGGCATGCCCCCCTCAGAAAGTTTTGAAAAGTTGAAGCCTCTTAGACGTGATTTCCGTGATTCTGAGCAGCTTTATACAGCTGCCAATTAAGTTATTAAACCACTGTTTTTCCTTGATATTTTGGCAAAATATTTTTTCCTCAACTTACCTTGAGTTATATTTCGGAGAAAAAGTCTAGTTCGTATAAAACGAACAGTGATTGAAATTTAAAGTTGACAGGCCACGAATTTACAGGAAAGAACAGATATGCGTTGTTTTGCTCACCAACGTGCGTGGAAATTTTTTGCCCTTGGTAAAGTGACCAGGGGAAAACTTTTGCGACTTTGCTTGCTTGTAAAATCGCTTCGATGCGAAAAAATGGTAAGAAAACTCGCTAAAAAGATGTAAATGGAGAAGGAAATCATTCCAGCAAGGCAAAACCAACTCTTGAAAGCTAAAAGAAATCTACTTTGTTAAAATTATACACACATGTTTTTTGAAATATAACTCTTGTTTTTGTTTTAAAAAAAAAATTCAGTTTTCTTTTAAGAGTTCAGACTCTTCCATTTCTTCCCTTAGTTTTCTTCCCTTCCTTTTATTATGATCTGGCTGGCCGGCTGGCTGCTATAAACTGTTTTATTATGAATACTGCAAACGGATCTTAGATATTTCACTTACTGTCAGGCTGATTGAAATGTAAAGCTCGTAGGGGACTGGGAACGAATACACCAGTTGTAAACACAAGATGGCCGCAGGATTTTACAATCTCCGACTCGCCGTTTACAACGTTTATATGTGGTAACACAGTCCCAAATATGTCCCTGCAAACGTTTTAAGAGGATTTTGTTCGATCAAGAGTGGCTTTGAGCAAAACTACAGTCAGCGATGCAAAGAACATCCACGCTTCTTTATACATATGTTGCGATGTGACAGTCACGCTACTAAGATGCATCTGGTTCGCCGGGAACGTGTACAAACTTACAGCTGGAGGAAAAAGCTATTAATTCTGAGGATACCTAGAATTCAGAGATGACTGTAAAGGCTGGAACAGACACTCTAAAGCCAGGTAAGAGAGCTTAAGGGGTTATAGTATGCGAATTTATCAGAAGAATTTGTAAAGACGAAGATGTTCGTTACCTATAAATTTTGAAAATTTCCTGAATTTTAAGCGGTTGTCAGCTTTGCAGACTTGGTGTGCTGACAAATTTTATTCTTGTTTTCAAGAAAAGGTCATTTATAGATTCTGTTCATGTAATTAAGTAGTCTCAAGCAGGTGCCACATTTTTAAAATTTGCCTTCAAAGTTGGGCTATTTCCGTGTTTCGTTCAAAGCTGGATTAGGCGGGTCGGAAATCTTGTTGTGGCCTATGAAGAAACAAGAATGAATCATAATTGAAACATTGCTAAATAAACTACAATGATGAGTATATAGTTTACAAAAAGAACTGGATCTTTTTAGCGAATATTTATTTTTTGAGAGCAATTGCAATATGTGCTATTTTAACCGTTTCGGAAGGCGGGTAATTGCTCTGGATCGGACCAAACTTCGATAAATCCGAAAAAACACAAATTAGAATTTTAAATCAAATCAAACCCATTTTATTACTTAACTAGGTAAAGGCTTTAAAATCCCAGCAAATGAGACAATTCGAATTCTTGAATCAAAATCGTTGGTCGGAAATAAGCCAGACGGCCTCTTAAATGTTACTAACCCTCACGCTATATACGCAAAACCCAAGCTTTTTTGGCAAAATTTCAAATTGGACTCTTTGTCACGAAACTTGGCTCAATAATAGAGTTTGGCTAGGGACATTGTATTCGATTTAAATTTTTGAAATGTATCGACATCTGCGTAGGTGCTTGCGCTTTTAAATGTTGATAACCCTAAGTGCCACGCCCTTTTTGAAAAATTTTAAGTTTAGCCGCTTGCCACCAAACATGGCACGATGATAAAGTTTTATTAGGACAATCGAAGGCCGTTTAAATGTTCCCAAATCATCAAGCAAGTCGGATGACGGTTGAATTTTTGAAATTAATCGAGATTTTTTTAGGTTTAGCGACCCTCGAAGTTGCTAACCCCAACCCTCGAAAAAGGTGGGAAACTCATTATACTGTCACACGCGTGGTAGTGCGTGTCTCTTAAAAACCCTGCAATCATCATGTAAAACAACTTATTAAACAGCCTTGCGTCTCGTTCTCGCGAGATCACACGCGTGTTCATTGATAGGTAACATGGCCCAAATATCACCCATTTTTGTCCACCAAATCATTGTTTCTGGTTAATTAAAAAAGAAAACCTGTTTGAATATCGCGCGCAAAATCGTGCGAGACTCCATCGAAACAGGACATTTTCATTTCACATAGGCTAGATATCAACCATATGTGTCACTTTCGCAATTCTCCAATGATGTTCATGACACAAATCAAGGGTTCAAATATCACCACCTGTCTCTTCCTTGTCGTCAATTGCTCGAATAAAGAAGAAAAACTCATTATACTGTCACATGCATGCCATCTTTCATCACCTTATCTCGAAGCAAAGGCCGTCAAACCCGAGAAGAAGTACGACTAGTTAGTCACACCTACTCAAACAAAATTGGGTTAGTTTTACGTAGTTTTTGATGTGGGACATTTTAATTGTACCTTACCCCACAGAAAGATCAACACAAAACAATACTTTTAGAACTTGGGGAATGAATGTGAGAAGCCGCATGCCAAGTGTCATCACCTTATCTCAAAGCAAAGGCCGTCAAACCTGACGAGAAGTACGACTAGCTAGTCGCACCTACTCAAGCAAAATCGGGGTCGTTTTACGTAGTTTTTTAATGTGGGACATTTTATTTTTTCCGAACCCCACGGAAAGATCAACACAAAACTATATTTTCAGTACTTAGGGAATGGATATTACCAGTCGCATGCCAAGTTTCATCATCTTATCTTGAAACAAAGGTCGTCAAACCCGACCAGAAGTACCACTACCTAGTCACACCTACTCAAACAAAATAGGGTTTGTTTTACGCCGTTTTTGATGTGAGACATTTTAATTTTGCTGAACCCCACGGAAAGATCAACACAGAACTTTATTTTCAGAACTTTGGGAATGAATATGACAAGCCGCATGCCAGGTTTCATCACCTTATCTCAAAGCGAAGGCAGTCAAAGCCGACCAGAAGTACGACTAGCTAGTCACACCTACTCAAACCAAATCGGGTTCGTTTTACTTAGTTTTTTATGAGGGACATTTCATTTTTGCCGAACCCCACGGAAAGATCAACACCAAACTATACCTTCAGAGCTTAGGGAATTGATATTACAAGCTGCATACCAAGTTTCATCACCTTCTCTCGAAGCAAAGACCGTCAAACTTGAACAGAAGTATGGCTAGCTAGTCACACTTACTCAAACAAAATCAGGTTCGTTTTATATAGTTTGTGATGAGGGACATTATATTTTTGCCGAACCCCACGGAAAGATCAACACAAAACTATACTTTCAGAACTTAGGGAATGGATATGAAAAGCTGCATGCCAAGTTTTATCACCTTATCTCGAAGCAAAGGCAATCAAACCAGAGAAGTACAACTAGCTAGTCACAACTACTCAAACAAAATCGGGTTCGTTTTACGTAGTTTTTGATGAGGGACATTTCATTTTTGCCGAACCCCACGGAAAGATCAACAGAAAACTATGATTTCATAACTTAGGGAATGGCTATGAAAAGCCGCATACCAAGTTCCATCATCTTATCTCGAAGCTAAGGCTTTTAAACCCGACCAGAAGTACGACTAGCTAGTCACCTACTCAAACAAAATCGGATTCGTTTTACGCAGGTTTTGATGTGGGACAGGAAAGATCAACTAAGAACTTAGGGAATGGATATGACAAGCCGCATGCCAAGTTTCATCACTTTATGATGATTTATCACCTCATCACTTTCATCACTACTTACACCTACTCAAACAAACAAAATCGGGTTCGTTTTACGCAGTTTTCGATGAGAGACATGTCAATGTTGAAAAACCCCACGGCAAAATGCACACAAAACTATACTTTCAAAACTTAAAGAATGGATATGAGAAGGCGCATACCAAATTTCATGACTTTATCTCCAGGTAAAGGCCGTCAAACCCGACCAGAAGTACGACTAGCTACTCACACCTACTCAAACAAAAAAAAATCGGGTTCGTTTTATGCAGTTTTCGATGAGGGACATGTCAATTTGGAAGAACCCCACGGCAAGATGGACACAAAACTATACTTTCAGAACTTAGAGAATGGACTTGAAAAGGCGCATGCCAAATGTCATGAGTTTATCTCTAGGTAAAATCCGTCAAACCCGACCAGAAGTACGACTAGCTACTCACACCTACTCAAACAAAAAAAATCGGGTTCGTTTTACGCAGATTTCGATGAGACACATGTCAATTTTGAAGAACCCCACGGCAAGATGGACACAAAACTATACTTTCAGATCATAGAAAATGGATATGAGAAGCCGCATGCCAATCTCATGACTTTATCTCCAGGTAAAGGCCGTCAAACCCGACCAGAAGTACGACTAGCTACTCACACCTACTCAAGCAAACAAAATCGGGTTCGTTTTACGCAGTTTTCGATGAGAGACATGTCAATTTTGAACAACCCCACGGCAAGATTGACACAAAACTGTACCTTCAGAACTTAGAAAATGGATATGAGAAGCCGCATGCCAAATTTCATGACTTTATCTCCAGGTAAAGGCCGTCAAACCCGACCAGAGGTACGACTAGCTACTCACACCTACTCAAACAAAAGAAATCGGGTTCGTTTTACGCAGTTTTCGATGAGAGACATGTCAATTTTGAACAACCCCACGGCAAGATGGACACAAAACTATACTTTCAGAACTTAGCGAATGGATATGAGAAGCCGCATGCCAAATTTCATGACTTTATCTCCAGGTAAAGGCCGTCGTTTTTTAAAAAAAATTAAACAGTAAGCGTTTTTCGCCAATTACTTCACGATGAGAGAGCTCGTTCATTGGAAATCAATGCCGTTTATTTTATTTAAATCCATCGAGATCTTCTTGGGTTTAGCGCATTTATAAAGTGCTAACCCAAACGACCACTTTAACCCTTGCCGTTATTTTAAAAAAATTTAAACAGTTACTGTTTTTCGCCAATTGCTTCACGATGAGAGAGCTCGTTCATTGGATATCAATGGAAATCAATGCCGTATATTTTATCTATATCCACCGAGATCTTCTTGGGTTAAACGCATTTATAACAGGTGGTGTGCGCACTATGACCGCAATGCATTATTTTGATCAATTTCCAACATGGCGGAAGATTGTTGTGATGCGAGCGGTTTTTCCGGTGAGTTTGATCATCGTTTGCACAACATTCGCTGGCCTTTTCTCTGCTTAAATATTAGATTTGGATAGGTCGGGAATAGGTAAGTTAGTTTTTTGCGTCGAAAGTCTAACATTTAAAGCGTATCATGGTAAATTTGGTCATTTTCTCGAACAAGGTAAAATGGCCGACTTTTCTCTTCGTCTAGTAGGTCGGACGTTTTTGTTGAACACGGCTTTCAGCTAGTGTTGCTTGGCGTAAAATTATAATACAACAAAAGCGTAGACAATTTCCAATATGGGAAACATAATGCACCAGTATGCACCAGTCGATTTACGCCGTTTCGACTGAACGAAAATGTCCCTTTTTGAGTGTTAATCGTCTGTACTATTGAAGTTTCCTGCGTCGAGTTGGTATCGAGTTCAGCACTTTCATTCTACAAATTTCCAATGTTTTTGGAAGTTATGTCGTTTGCTTCAAAATGATTTAATTATGTGTTCTTTGGGAATCCAATTTAAGAGAAAACGTTGCTGTAGATGATCAAGATGAACGTCAAGAGAGCGCCAGTTTACTGAAGAAGCAAGCGCATTATTTGTTTGTACTGTACTGATTCTTATGTCACGGTTGAATTATAGTTCCTTTTAACACCCAAAATAATTTTTCAGTCTTTTCGGGTTTATTTAAGGGACTGAGAAGATAATAAATTGCTATTTTGTTGCATAAATTGCTTCTACCCAAGTGGACCAAGTATTCCCTGTTTCAGGCTCTAGCAAGATAATAGGTTGCATTATTTGAGCTTCAGAAGGTCACTTTGAAATGTTTTATTGCATCTGTTGTAACTAAAAAGTGATTCCACTTTTGTGGAGACTTCATGTACAGCAAAATAATGTTGTGGAAGTGAGAAGTTCAATAAATTGTTAAAAACTTAATGAGGTTCAAATTGGTTCTGTTCATTATTTTGCAAGTGGTTATCCTGCTTATTACAGAAGAGAAAAACCCTGGTTAGTTTGTCTCTGTCTGACACAGGCATCAAGCTTTTTGGCCAAGAGTATTTAATTTAATTTGTTGAGCTTGGTAACAGGAAAAAATAAGTCCTGCCTCCTACTCATTTGATGTCAAATTATTAAGTCTGTATATTTCCAGCCAAGTTGCCCAGCAGGCTGGAGCTTATACCAGTTTCAGGAGCTTGAAGAGACTATGAGTATTCTCCCCCTCCCCTCCTGAATGGGATGTTAGTTAGTCTATCACAGGGCTACCCCCAGCAGTAAACTTGCCAGTACCCATTTATACACCTGCGTGGAAGGAGGCACTATAAGAGTATTAGTGTCGTGCCCAAAAACACAACACAATGACCGGGGCCATGGTTTGAATCAGGACTGCTTAATCCAGAGTCCGGTACACTACGCTTCCATACCACCCTTAAATTATCAAGACACTAATGGAAATGTTATAATTATTATTATTATGAAATGACACAGTGTTTCTTTCACAATGTTTTTAAGCAAAATTTTAAAATTATCCGTTTGCAGCCAAACAACCCAGGATGGCAGAAAATTAAAAGCGCAATGTAACGCAGTTAAAATTTTTTAAATTCGTGCGCGTCTTCCTCGAGGCGTGCCCCCTCAAAGACGCTAACCCTATCCCTGCCCATAACCCTAGCTTTTTTACGAAAATTTAAAACTCAATCGTTTGTCAGTAAACTTGGCACAATAACAGAGTGAAATCGTATTCCATTTAAATTTCTGAAACGCTACGAAAGTTTCTTTTGACGGCGCCCGCGTATCCTCGCGTGTTCTCGCATGGGTAACAGTTAGCTGACGATATGCTCGCGTGTGTCCGCGCGCGCTTCCCGTCCTGTAGTTCTTCTTCAATAAAACGACTTTTCAACTTGAAAAATGCCTCGTAAGTTTCTTTTGACGTCGCGCGCGTATCGTCGCGTTTTCTTGCGTGACTACCAGTTTAAAATCTTTCACGACTAAAGAAGTTTTAGCTGACGATATTCTCGCGTGTGTCTGCGAGCGCTTTCCGTTCTGTAGTTCTTCTTCAATGAAACGACTTTTAAACTTGAAAAATGCCCCGTAAGTTTCTTTTGACGTCGCGCGCGTATCTTTGCGTTTTCCCGCGTAAAAACAGTTTAAAATCTTTCACGATGAAAGATTTGTTAGCTGACGATAATCTTGTGTGTCTCCACGCGCGCTTTCCGTCTTTTAGTTCTTCTTCAATAAAACGACTTTTAAACTTGAAAAAAGCCTCGTAAGTTTCTTTTGACAGCGCTCGCGTATCCTCGCATGTTGTTGCGTGACTACAAGTTTATAATCTTCCGCGATGAAAGATGTGTTAGTTGACGATAATATCGCGTGTCTCCACGCGCGCTTTCCGTCCTGTAGATCTTCTTGAATAAAACGACTTTTAACCTTGAAAAATGCAACGAAAGTTTCGTTTGACGTCCCGCGCGTATCCTCGCGTGTTCCCGCGGGAGTACAAGTTTAAAATTGTTCACGGCGAAAGATGTGTTAGTTGACAATATTTTTGCGTATCTCCACGCGAGCTTTCCGTCCAGTAGTTCTTCTCCAATAAAACAACTTTTAAACTTTAAAAATTGCCTTGAAAGTTTTTTTTGACGTCTCGCGCGTATGCTCGCGTGTTCTTGCGTTACTACAAGTTTATAATATTTTGCGATGAAAGATGTGTTAGTTTACGATATTCTCGCGTGTCTCAACGCTCGCTTTCCGTCCTGTAGTTCTTCTTGAATAAAACAACTTTTAAACTCGAAAAATGCCTCGTAAGTTGTTTTTGACGTAGCGCGCGTATCCTCGCGTTTTATTGCGTTATTAAAAGTTTATAATCTTCTGCGATGCAAGATGTGTTAGTTCACGATAATATCGCGTGTCTCCACGCGCGCTTTCCGGCCTGTAGTCCTTCTTTAATAAAACGACTTTTACACTTGAAAAATGCTGCGTAAATTTTTTTTGACGTCGCGCGCGTATCCTCGCATGTTACTGCGTGATTACAAGTTTATAATCTTCCGCGATGAAAGATGTGATAGTTCACGATATTCTCGCGTGTCTCCACGCACGGTTTTCGTCCTGTCGTCCTTCTATAATAAAACGACTTTTACACTTGAAAAGTTTTCCGCAAGTTTCTTTTGACGTCGCGCGCGCATTTTTGCGTAATCCTGCGTGTTTTCAAGTTTAAAATCTTCTGCGAAGAAAAATGTGTTAGTTGACGATAATATCGCGTGTCTCCATGCGCGCTTTCCGGCCTGAAGTTCTTCTTGAATAAAACGACTTTTAAGCTTGAAAAATGCCCCGTAAGTTTCTTTTGACGTGCTGCGCATATCCTTGCGTTTTCCCTAGTGAGTACAAGTTAAAAATCTTGCACGATAAAATATGTGTTAGTTGGTCATACTTTCACGTGTCTTCACGCGTGCTTTCCGTCCCGTAGTCCTTCTTGAATAAACGACTTTTAAACTCAAAATTGCAACGTGAGTTTCATTTAACGTCGCGCGCGTATCCTCGTGTGTTCTCGCGTGAGTACACGTTTAATATCTTTCACGATGAAAGATGTGTTAGTTGACAATATTTTTGCGTGTCTCCATGCGCCCTTTCCGTCCTCTAGTTCTTTTTGAGTAGAACGGCTTTAAAGCTTGAAAATGCCACGAAAGTTTCTTTTAACGTAGCGCGCGTATCCTCGCGTGTTCCCGCGTGTTAACAATTTCAAAATCTTCCATATAAAAGATGTGTTAGCTGACCATTTTCTTGCGTGTCTCCACGCGCGCGTCATGTCCTGTAGTCATCTTGAATTAAGCGAGTTTAAGGCTTAAACTAATGACACGTAAGTTTCTTTTGACGTCGCGCGCGTATCCTCGCGGTTTCCCGCGTGTTAAAAATTTGAAAATCTTGCACTATAAAAGATGTCTTAGTTGATGATATTCTTGCGTGTCTCCACTCGCGCGTTCTGTCCTGTAGTCCTTCTTGAATAAAACGAGTTTAAGGCTTAAACAAATGACACGATAGTTTCTTTTAACGAAGTGCGCGTATCCTCGCGTGTTCCCGCGTGTTAACAATTTCAAAATCGTCCATTATTAAAGATGTGTTAGTTGATGATATTCTCCCGTGTCTTCACGCGCGCTTTCCGTCCTGTAGTCCTTCTTGATTAAAACGAGTTTAAGGCTTAAACAAATGACACGCAATTTTCTTTTGATGTCGCGCGCGTATCCTCGCGAGTTCCCGCGTGTTAACAATTTAAAAATCTGTCACTTTGAAAGATGTGTTGGTTTACCATTTTCTCGCGTGTCTCCACGCGCGCTTTCCGTCCTGTAGTCCTTCATGAATAAAACGAGTTTAAGGCTTAAACAAATGACACGTAAGATTCTTTTGACGTCGCGCGCGTATCCTCGCGAGTTCCCGCGTATTAACAATTTAAAAATCTTCCACTATAAAAGATGTGTTAGTTGATGATGGTCTCGCGTGTCTCCACGCGCGCTTTCCGTCCTGTAGTCCTTCTTGATTAAAACGAATTTAAGGCATAAACAAATGACTTGTGAGATTCTTTTGACGTCGCGCGCGTATCCTTGCGAGTTCCCGCGTGTTAACAATTTAAAAATCTTTCACTATGAAGGATGTGTTAGTTGATGATATTCTCGCGCGTCTCCACGTGTGCTTTTTGTTCTGTAGTTCTTCTCGATTAAAACCAATTTAAGGCTTAAACAAATGACACGAAAAACTCTTTTAACGTCGCGCGCGTATCCTCACGAGTTCCCGCGTGTTAACAATTTCAAAATCTTCCACTATGAAAGATTTGTTAGTTGATGATATTCTCGCGTGTCTCCACGGGCGCTTTCCGTCCTGTAGTCCTTCTTGATTAAAACGAGTTTAAGGCTTAAACAAATGACACGCAATTTTCTTTTGATGTCGCGCGCGTATCCTCGCGAGTTCCCGCGTGTTAACAATTTAAAAATCTTTCACTTTGAAAGATGTGTTAGTTGCCCATTTTTTTGCGTGTCTCCACGCGCGCTTTCCGTCCTGTAGTTCTTCATGAATAAAACGAGTTTAAGGCTAAAACAAATGACACGACGGTTCTTTTAACGTAGCGCGCGTATCCTCGTGTTTTTTCGCGTGTTAACAATTTCAAAATCTTCCACTATTAAAGATGTGTTAGTTGATGATATTCTCCCGTATCTCCACGCGCGCTTTCCGTCCTGTAGTCCTTCTTGATTAAAACGAATTTAAGGCTTAAACAAATGACTTGTGAGATTCTTTTGACGTCGCGCGCGTATCCTTGCGAGTTCCCGCGTGTTGACAATTTAAAAATCTTTCACTATGAAGGATGTGTTAGTTGATGATATTCTCGCGCGTCTCCACGTGTGCTTTTTGTTCTGTAGTTCTTCTCGATTAAAACCAATTTAAGGCTTAAACAAATGACACGAAAAACTCTTTTAACGTCGCGCGCGTATCCTCACGAGTTCCCGCGTGTTAACAATTTCAAAATCTTCCACTATGAAAGATTTGTTAGTTGATGATATTCTCGCGTGTCTCCACGGGCGCTTTCCGTCCTGTAGTCCTTCTTGAATAAAACGAGTTTAAGGCTTAAACAAATGACACGAAAAATTCTTTTGACGTCGCGCGCGCATCCTCGCGAGTTCCCGCGTGTTAACAATTTAAAAATCTTTCACTATGAAAGATGTGTTAGTTGACCATTTTTTCGCGTGTCTCCACGCGCGCTTTCCGTCCTGTAGTCCTTCTTGATTAAAACGAGTTTAAGGCTTTAAGGCCGTGGCGTTTGAATTTTGAAAATCGGTGGGGATTTCCCTAGGTGTTAGCCCGCTCGAAGTTGCTAACCCTAAGGCCACCCTAAACCCTAGCTTTTTGGGCCAAATTTCAAATTCGACCGCTGGACACCACACCAGTCGCCCTTGATAGAATGTGGATGGGGCGGTCACGTGAAACCGCGTAATGCCGTTTATTTTGTCCAAATCCAGCGAGATCTTCTTGGGTTAAGTGCATTTAAAAAGTGTTAACCCCAACCACCACTGTAACCCTAGCCGTTATTTTAAAAAATTGAATCAGTAACCGTTTTTCACCAATTGCTTCACTATAAGAGAGCTCGTTCATTGGAATTCAATGCCAATTATTTTGTCCAAATCCAGCGAGATCTTCTTGGGTTAAGCCCATTTAGAAAGTGCTTACCACAACGGCCACAGTAACCCTAGCCGTTTTTTTTTTTAAAAAAAAATAAACAGTAACCGTTTTTCGCCAATTTCTCTTACGATGAAAAAGCTTGCTCATTGGAAATGAATACTGTTTATTTTGTCCAAATCCAGCGAGATCTGCTTCGGTTAAGCGCATTTAGAAAGTGCTAACCACAACGAGCACAGTCACCCTAACCGTTTTTCTCAAAAAATTAACAGTAACCGTTTTTTGCCAATTGCTTTAAGGTGAGAGAGCTAGCTCATAAGAAATGAATGCTGTTTATTTAGTCCAAATCCAGTGAGATCTTCTTGGGTTAAGTACATTTAGAAAGTGCTAACCCCAACGAGCACTGTAACCCTAGCTTTTTTTGCCAAAATTTCAAAGTCAACCGTTTGTCACCAAAGTGAGGCCCAACATAACATTTGAAACGCGTATTCCCATGAGGATAAAATTTTGGAAATTGAAGGGGATTTTCCTGTGTGGTCGGGCCTCTAAAGTTACTGACCCTAACCCCTTGCGTAACTCTAGCTTTTTTGCGAAAATTTCAACGTCAACCGTTTGTCACTAAAGTGAGGCCCAACATAGCGTTTGAAACGTGTATTCCCATGAGGATAAAATTTTGGAAATTGAAGGGGATTTTCCTGTGTGGTCGGGACTTTGAAGTAACTAACCCTTACCCCTTGCGCAACCCTAGCTTTGTTGAGCAAAATTTCAAAATCATCCGTTTGCAGCCAAACAACCCAGGATGGCAGAGAATTAGAAAATCAATGTAATGCAGTTAAAAGATTTTAAATTCGTGCGCGTCTACCTCGAGGCGCGCCCCCTCAAAGACGCTAACCCTATCCCTGCCCCTTAACCCTAGCTTTTTTACGAAAATTTAAAACTCAATCGTTTGTCAAGAAACTTGGCACAATAACAGAGTTTGGCTAGTGAAATCGTATCCATTTAAATTTTTGAAACGCTACGAAAGTTTCTTTTGACGGCGCGCGCTTATCCTCGCGTGTAACCGCGTGAGTAACAGCTAGCTGACGATATTCTCGCGTGTGTCCGCGCGCGCTTTCCGTCCTGTAGTTCTTCTTCAATGAAACGACTTTTAAACTTGAAAAATGCCTCGTAAGTTTCTTTTGACGTCGCGCGCGTATTCTAGCGTTTTCTTGCGTGACTTCCAGTTTAAAATCTTTCACGACTAAAGAAGTGTTAGCTGACGATATTCTCGCGTGTGTTCGTGAGCGCTATCCGTTCTGTAGTTCTTCTTCAATAAAACGAATTTTAAAGTTGAAAAAAGCCTCGTAAGTTTCTTTTGACGGCGCTCGCGTATCCTCGCGTGTTGTTGCGAGACTACAAGTTTATAATCTTTCGCGATGAAAAATGTGTTAGTTGACGATAATATCGCGTGTGTCCACGCGCGCTTTTCGTCCTGTAGTTCCTCTGGAATAAAACGACTTTTAACCTTGAAAATGCAACGAATGCTTCTTTTGATGTCCCGCGCGTATCCTCGCATGTTATTCTAGCGTTTTCCTGCGTGACTACCAGTTTAAAATTGTTCACGGTGAAAGATGTGTTTGTTGACAATATTTTTGCGTATCTCCACGCGAGCTTTCCGTCCAGTAGTTCTTCTCCAATTAAACAACTTTTAAACTGGAAAAATTGCTTTGAAAGTTTCTTTTGACGTCTCGCTCGTATGCTCGCGTGTTCTTGCGTTACTACAAGTTTATAATATTTTGCGATGAAAGATGTGTTAGTTGACGATATTCTCGCGTGTCTCAAAGCTCGCTTTCCGTCCTGTAGTTCGTCTTGAATAAAACGACTTTTAAGGTGGCTCGTATCAGTTTTCAGGTTTTTAACTGTGCGACGTTTGGAAGAAAATGGCCAAAAAATCAATTAAAGATCAAAACAAAATTTTTATGATTTCAATACCCATTGTGTTTTTGATCCAAAATACCAATAATTCCGTCATCAGAGGTTACCATGGCAACGATAGCCTATGATTTTTCGGACCCTTTTTCAGCTTTCGGTGCTTTTATCTTGAAAACTAACTCGATTACCCCCATTTTTTTTCTCGTGATAACGTTTGGCATCTGATAAAGAAACTGTATAATTGTTTTAAAAAAATTCTACGAAGCGGATTTTTTGCAAATGCAAAAAAGGGCAGTTTGTAAGTAATTAAAAATTCCTTTCGTAGAATTTTTTAAAAATTTTTCTGACGTTTCCTTAACATAAAAGGAAAATATTAGGGCAATAAAAAATAGGGGTCATCGGCTTACTTTTCTTGCTAAAGCCTTCGCGAAGTCAATAATTCCCACGCGCGTTTCCACGCACTTCAAAATCTCGATTTTAAAAGTTTTGCATTTACTCATGCTCAGTTCTGACTACCGCTGATCTTTGATGGCACATACGCTCGCAACACGCGTGGACTTTCTCTCGCTTTGTCTGCGAAACTTTTCGGCTTACGAGTTTCATGAGATTTAGCCAGTTTCAGTTGGCACCAGTTGTGCCTCTTAGGTCTTACTTTTAAGTATTTCTTTGTCTGAATAATCATGTGTTTGACAGCGAACTCAAATAAGTTGAAACGAAAAAAGTGGAATTGACTCACGATCTCCGCCGGTCTCCGACAAGATCGATCGTAGCACATGCGAATTTGCTTTTGTAACTCGAGCAGTAAGATCCGAAAACATTTTGACTGACGAACATTAAGTTTACTTAAAATGTTCTTGTTGAAACAACTTCAGTTGAACGCGGAATTTTTTCATAAATTGAAGAAAAGCAACCTCGCGCTGGGCCGCCATGTTTGTTTTCCTTTTCAAATCTCGCGCGTGACTCGTGGGTATGAAGCGTGACGCGCGCGCTAGTCACCAGACTTCCCACGCAAGAAAAACTGGTACGAGACACCTTAAACTCGAAAAATGCCTCGTAAGTTGTTTTTGACCTAGCGCGCGTATCCTCGCGTGTTACCGCGTGATTACAAGTTTATAATCTTCCGCGATGAAAGATGTGTTAGTTCACGATATTCTCGCGTTTCTCCACGCACACTTTTTGTCCTGTAGTCCTTCTTTAACAAAACGACTTTTACACTTGAAAAATGCTGCGTAAATTTTTTTTGACGTCGCGCGCTTATCCTCGCATGTTACTGCGTGATTACAAGTTTATAATCTTCCGCGATGAAAAATGTGTTAGTTCACGATATTCTCGCGTTTCTCCACGCACACTTTTTGTCCTGTAGTCCTTCTTTAATAAAACGACTTTTACACTTGAAAAATGCTGCGTAAATTTTTTTTGACGTCGCGCGCGTATCCTCGCATGTTACTGCGTGATTACAAGTTTATAATCTTCCGCGATGAAAGATGTGATAGTTCACGATATTCTCGCGTGTCTCCAGGCACGGTTTTCGTCCTGTCGTCCTTCTATAATAAAACGACTTTTACACTTGAAAAGTTTTCCGCAAGTTTCTTTTGACGTCGCGCGCGCATTTTTGCGTAATCCTGCGTGTTTTCAAGTTTAAAATCTTCTGCGAAGAAAAATGTGTTAGTTGACGATAAAATCGCGTGTCTCCACGCGCACTTTCCGGCCTGTAGTTCTTCTTGAATAAAACGACTTTTAAGCTTGAAAAATGTCCGGTAAGTTTCTTTTGACGCGCTTCGCATATCCTCGCGTTTTCCCTCGTGAGTACAAGTTAAAAATCTTGCACGATAAAATATGTGTTAGTTGGCCATACTTTCACGTGTCTTCACGCGTGCTTTCCATCCTGTAGTCTTTCTTGAATAAAACGACTTTTAAACTCAAAAATACAACGTGAGATTCATTTAACGTCACGCGCGTATCCTCGTGTGTTCTCGCGTGAGTGCACGTTTAAAATCTTTCACGATGAAAGATGTGTTAGTTGACAATATTTTTGCGTGTCTCCATGCGCCCCTTCCGTCCTCAAGTTCTTTTTGAATAAAACGGCTTTTAAGCTTGAAAATGCCACGAAAGTTGCTTTTGACGTCGCGCGCGTATCCTCGCATGTTCCCGCGTGAGTAACAGTTTAAAATCTTTTACGATGAAAGATGTGTTAGCTGACGCTATTCTTGGGTGTCTCCACGCGCGCTTTCCTTCTTGTAATTCTTCTTCAATAAAACGACTTTTAAACTTGACAAATGCCACAAAAGTTTCTTTTGACGTCACGCGCGTATCCTCGCATGTTCCCGCGTGAGCACAAGTTAAAATTTTTTCACGATTAAAGATGTGTTAGTTGACAATATTTTTGCGTATCTCCGCGCGCGCTTTCTGTCCTGTAGTTCTTCTTGAATAAAACAACTTTTATACTTTTATATAAATGCCACGTTAGTCTCTTTTGACGTCGCGCGCGTATCCTCGCGTGTTAGCGCGTGAGAACAATATTAAAATCTTCCACGATGAAAGATCTGTTAGTTCACGATATTCCCGCGTGTCTCCACGCACGCTTTTTGTCCTGTCGTCCTTCTTTAATAAAACGACTTTTACCCTTAAAAAGTGCACGTAAGTTTCTTTTGACGTCACACGCGAATATTTGCGTAATCCTGCGTGTTTACAAGTTTATAATCTTTTGCGATGAAAGATGTGTTTGTTGACGATATTCTCGCGTGTCTCAACGCGTGCTTTTCGTCCTGTAGTTCTTCTTGAATAAAACGACTTTTGAAAAATGCCGTAGCAGTTTGAATTTTGGAAATTGGACGAAGTCTGCTAAGATGCGCTCCCCTAAAAGACGGCAGAGAATCCCCATCCCCCAGGATATCAGAGAATTAGAAGAGCAATGTAATGCAGTTGAAATTTTTAAAATTCGTGCGCGTCTTCCCCGAGGCGCGCCCCCTCAACGACGCTAACCCTAACCCTGCCCATTACTCTAGCTTTTTTGAGCAAATTTTCAAAATCATCCGTTTGAAGCCAAACAACCCAGGATGGCAGAGAATTAAAAGCGCAATGTAATGCAGTTGAAATTTTTAAAATTCGTGTGCGTCTTTCCCGAGGCGCACCCCCTCAAATTTCCAACTCAACCGTTTGTCACGAAACTTGGCACAATAACAGAGTTTGGCTATAAAACTCGTATTCCATTTGAATTTTTGAAATTCATTGACACCTTTCTAGGTGTTTGCGCTTTTAAATGTTGATAACCCTAAGTGCTACGCCCTTTTTGGCAAAATTTTAAATTTAGCCGCTTGCCACCAAACATGGCACGATGTTAAAGTTTTATTAGGACAATCGAAGGCCATTTTAATTTTCCCAAATTATCAACATTTTCCTTTGTTAAGTGCACTTCGAAGTTGCTACCCTTAATCTCTATCATAACCCTAGCTTTTTTGAGCAAAATTTCAAAATCATCCGTTTGCAGCCAAACAACCCAGGATGGCAGAGAATTAAAAGCGCAATGTAATGCAGTTGAAATTTTTGAAATTCGTGCGCGTCTTCCTTGAGGCGCGCCTCCTCAAAGATGCTAACCCTTACCATGCCCATAACCCTAGCTTTTTTGCCAAAATTTCAAAATCAACCGTTTGCCACCAAATAGCCCACTATGATAACGTTTCTCAAGCGCAATCGGTATCAGTTAAAATTTTTAAAATTGGTTGACATCTTGTTCGGTGCGCCCCATATCACAGTCGCTAACACTAACCCTGCCCATAACCCTAGCTTTTTTTTCCAAAATTTCAATTTTAACCGTTCGTCACGAATCTTCGCAGAGTAATAGAGTCTGGCTAGCGAAATCGTATCCATTTAAGTTTTTAAAATTTATTGACATCTTCCTAGGTGTTAGCGCTGTTAAAAAGTTGCTAACCCTTAGTGCCACGCCCTTTTTGGCCAAAATTAAAAATTTTACCGTTTGCCACCAAACATGGCGCGATGATAAAGTTTTATTAGAGCAATGGAAGGCTGTTTAAATTTTTATACACTTTCAACCTCTCGCTAGGTTAAACGCACTTTGAAGGTTCTACGAGTTTGACGGCCATTCACAAAGTGATGAAGCTCGAAAATCTACTTAGTGTCAAATATGTCCCCAGTGATTACAAGTTTAAAATCTTCCTCGAGAAAAGATATGTTATTTGCGTATTCCATGATAGGTAAGAAGGCCTTAATAACACCAATTTTTTTCCACTAAATCATTTTTTGGTCAATTGAACAAAGAAAACCAGTTTAGATATCGCACGAGAAATTGTGCGAGTTTTCCTCGAATCAAGACATTTTCAATTCACATAGACTTGATATCAACCATGTTTGTCACTTTCACATGTCTCCAAGAAAGTTCATGAAAGAAATGGAGAGTCCAAACAGCACCACCTTTCTCTTCCTTGTCGTAAATTCTTTGAAAAAAGAAAGAAAACGCATTTTACTGTCACGCGCTTGGTAATGCGAGTCTCTTTAAAACCCTGTAATGCTCATCGAAGTTTCAAATTTCTTTTTTAGAAATCAACAGTTTGCTTCAAGACTGGGAAGACCATATATTTTTTATCTTGCAATCGCAGGCTGTTAAAATTTTCAGAAATTGTTGATACATTCGTAAGTGTATCGCTCCTTTGTTTTGGAGATATTTTTTTATAACGCTGGAGGTAACCAAGCGTGTAAAGCGGTTAGCTTTCCCGTGTCCATGCGTACCCAGGGCAAAACATGACCCATCTTTTTGACCTTTTTACGACTGAATTTTCAATGAAAGAGTATAGCCGGTCAGTTGGTTGGTTGGTTGGTTGGTTGGTCCATCAGCTGTAAACATTTTGATAAGAGAAGTAAGAGTGTAGCAAGGCGGCCGTAATAAGGCTATTTTTTAAGGTTAAACAAGGAAGACAAAAGCAAAGAAACAAAATGCGGCTGAAAATGATGTGTGGAAGGTACTTTACCGCAGAAAAAGTGAACATTTAGAGCCGCAAAAGCGATGCAACATGCGATATTTGCATGCGTTACAGCTGCTTGTAACGCATGCATGAAACTGACACTCAGTCACTCGCGCATTCATACTATACATAAAAGACTCCTCGCATAAGGGGTGGACCATTAGATTTTTGATGGGGGGGTTGTGCAAATCCCAAAAAAATATCGAGCATGTGCTTCTGGTTTTAAAAAAATATCATGCAGAATTGTTAAGAAGGAAAAAAATGTCGAGCAGCCGTAATCAGGGCGTGGCAAAAGATTTTTGCGTGACGCATGACGGCCCCTGAAGTAGCTGTGAGTCACACTGGGTATCGCATATTTTAATGCGTGATTTGGTATTTTGCAAGCGCGTGACGCGTGATTTACCAATTAGATTTCCTATTAAAGTGAACCCTCTGATCCAGAAGGGCATTATGATTCAAAGATGTTCATGCATTCAGATTCAAAACATCTTTACGAACATCCACCTGTTGTTGCGAATTGCATGTACAATTCCAGTGACATTAGCAGACAACGAGTGCTCAAACAGCACTCTAAAACTAGTCAAGGGCCACCTTCGAACGACGATGACAACTGAGACTCTCGGGCCTGGCTTTAATGAGTAGCCATTACGAAAAGCCTGTCGATTACGATGCTGTAGTTCAGAAATTTGCCGAACAAAAACCTCATAGAATGTTACTCGTTGATCCAATTTTTGAGAGATGGCGAAGACAAGTATATTACAGTGATTTCAATTTCATTTTCCAAGAGTCAGTTGATCTTGTACTGTAAAGTCTTAAACGTAGTCCTCGTTTAATAAAAATTTAAACCGTTCACAATCATCCCTCAAAAAGCTGGAAACCGCATTTCCGAGGACTTCAATTTCAAAATTTCCCGGGGGAGCATGCCCCCGTACCCCACTAGAAGGGTCCGCCTTCGGTGGCCCATTTTTTGAACCCCCTTGTTAGAATCCTGGATGCCCAAGGAGTTGGAACCATTACATGCAAGTCTGGAGGCTTTTCTGAGTAGCGTTACGTAATTAGCAGGAAAAAACGTTCGCTTACCCAGTGGGTAAGTGATGCATAACATCCAGTAGTAAAGAGAGAGTTCAATGAATACCATCTCCTAATTCCAGTTTTATTTACCAATAAAACTAAAAAGTAAACCTTTTCTTCTCGGCTCGCGAGGCCGGCTAGCTCGCTTGGCCGGCTTGCTCGCTCGGCGCGCTCGCCTAGCCTTCGCTTCGCTAAACGCGGAAGTCAATTGAACATTTGTGATTATCAGTACAAGTCTTTCAGCGAAATGCGGGGCGAGCCAATTCCAGTCGGCAAAAGAAAAACAGTTTGTCGAGTCGGTTGAGCAACGAATTGAGCGAATGCCTCAGGCCACAATTCGTGAAGTTGTCCGTAATATACTGGATGAGCCGATCCCTCTTGAAGTGCAAGAGCGTTTGCTAAAACCGTTGCTTTCACCAAACAACTGTTCTTTGATTTGTTTATGTGGATGTTATGGTCTTCCAAATCGCGTGGAAGCGTTGCAAAACTCTGACAAGGATGTGAAAAAAATATCTTTCGATTGACGGAAAGACCTTTAAAAAATCTGCAAGCGTCTGGTCCTTAAAAGATTATAAATGCGAAGCTTGCGAGAAAACGTTTACACAATGCCACTCGCTTCGAACACATGAAAGGTATTATTGTAAGAAAAGAGAAACACAAAAAACACCAAAAGAAAAATGCCTTAAATGCGGTAAAATGCTTCATATATCGACCGTTTACAGACACAAAAAAATGGTTGCCCTGCTAGCGGCACGCAAAATCGCGAGCTACTTACGTGAGTTGCGTGACATTTTCAGAGAGAGTCTGGAAACCATATTTCTAGTTCTCAGGCCCTTGGACGAGCAGAAAGAAAAAACATGGCGGTCGGCATCAGGATTTAGTATTTGAGCCGATAAAAACGAAACAGAACAGATATTACAACAAAAATACGCTCAGTTAACGCGCTGTAATTTTTTGTGCCCCCACAGAAGCTGGCGAAGTGAAGCGAAGAGAAGAAATCGAGAAATAACAGGATTTTATCAGGGAGGAAGACATGTTATCGATCGATTTTTCTTGAACAACTGACTCAAGCGAGACTGTTTATTTTTTTTTCTGCTTCTCGCATCGCTTCCACGACTTGATATGAAAGAACCTAGCACCGCTAAAGTATGGCGTGAACGAAAGCGATTATCTGTCTGACCTCATTCTGCCAAAATGGTGTAGAAAGTTCGGTTAAAATAAAGCAAATCGCGTGGAAAAGCACCAACATTTTAGCCTATTTACCAAACTTTACTAAGTGTCTAATTAATGATGACATCATCCTGATGCCCAAAAGCGCATGCGTACTTGCTCAAAATAGGTGAAAGGGTACCACAAGTGAAAAACGTGACAAAGTGAACTATATATAAGTAAATGCGGCCGTAACTTATTGTTAGTTCACAAATTCCGGTGAATCCTGAGAGGGGTGATAGTTGGCCGCTATCTGAACCTTGTTTTAGGGGTTGTGCGGATGGTGAATTACGGAGTCGTGGGGGATGTCCGCCAGTGGACGGTACCTCCGGGTGAACCCGCTCCGGCCCAACTGGTAACAGGGGGTGCTCAGTGATCCCTCGGGAACTCAAACCTCGGCAGAGTTAAAAATGCAAGGGACAGCCGCCTTGTCAGCGGCGGGGAAAAAGTCCTAGCCGGGGCTAGGCAAGAAACAGCCAACGAGCACCCCCGACTAGGGTTTTGTCCCTTTTCATGTCACGTCACGCAACGTCACGCGTGACTGTCACGCTCTGTGTCATGCGATTATTTTATTTTTCTGAACACTCAGATTAAATCCAGTGTTTATTTTTTCAAATCTGATTTCGACTCTGCTGATAGTCGTTTTTTTAACCTATCTAATTCTTGTTTCTTTATCTCCTGTCTCAGTTTCTCAATGTCCGGCTGTGGGGATGACTTTTTTTTGTAAGGTGCCTGCGAACAGTCTCTTTGAGGGCCATGTAACGAGAATATTCATCCAAAATAATTTGAAACTCTTTGTCATCAACTTTATTGTCAATGAGAGCGGCAGAAACAAGTCTATTGACAGTTTCACGTTTGGCAACAGCAAGAGATGTAATTTCATTATTTTTCATAATTTTCGGTTCAAGTTTTTTGCTCGCTCCAGTGAAAGCGGCAGACAAAACGCCTGTAATTGCAGCACATGCTGCGAGAGGAACGCTTACCGGCAAACCAACGACTGTTACCGCTGTTCCAAGGCTGGAAGCAGAGAGAACACTGGACAAACCACCCATTGAAATTGCGGAATAATGAAAAAAAGACTTCACCTTTTTATACTTTTTTAAAACAGCTCTGTATTTTGCAACTTCTTTGTCAAATTCTGAACAAATTTGATTGATTTTTGTTAACCTAAAGTTTTCTGGTTGATTTGGCAAAGCGGGATACAGTGTTTGTATTTTGTTTTACGCTGTCTTCTTCGTGAACACCATAAGCAGGGGCACTCGGTAGCACATTAGCAGAGGACATGGTCGTATACATAAAAGTTATTTTTGTATTTAATTTAATTCAATTCCAGCTCATATGTAAGATTTGAGCCGTTAAAATCGAATGGATTTCCATTCTCATCTCTAATCGAAAGAGTCAGAGATGTCACTTGTCATCAGCCGCAACGTCACGCAAGACATGATGTGTCTTTATATTTAATTTTTCGTAAGCCTTTCCTCGGATGTCGAAAAAAGAAAAAAAAGAAATGGTTTACCATTAAAAAGATTCTGTTCTCCGTCAACTAAATTGCAATGAATGAAATAAGTTGTGGGAGAATTTAATCTTCTTATAAAAGTTATATTTCCCAAATGCTTACTAAAATTTTCCCCTAGTAGTAAATTAGACATATTTGGATCGACAACTAATTTCTTAAACTGGGCATCTGTGATTACAAGCTGGCCAAGTGGAGTATTAATATCTGTAGGCAATTCAATACGAAGTTTGGAAAAAGTATTTTTCAATTCACTCGCCAACCTTTTGAGGGTGTAATGACCAGCCGGAAAGTGCACATCGACAGGCTTTTCATGATCGTCCAAGAACCTGATAAATCCATTTTCTTTAAGATTAAACCAAGAGTTAGGAATATGAGATGACAGAAGTCTGATATAGCTCGGTTTTGGAATAGGATAATCGAATTTCACAGTGTGAGGATTTTCTGTTGTGGTGACAGTGAGCACAACCATCTTTATAATTTTCTTTTGAAAAATAAATCTTTAATATAAAAATGGCCCCGCCCATTCCGAGAGCTGATGACATTTCTAAATCAATTTTTCTTGATTCCAAAGAAAGAGATTTTATGAAGTGGATGAAAACCCCAGAAGCAACTAAAATTTCTGAAGCAGCTAAAGATAACGCATGGAAACCTTTTCTTGCAAAATATCCAAACGCTGAAAGAACAAAATTTGTTGCACAGGTTGAGTTCGCGTTCAACCACACAGCAACGGCAGACATTTATTTCAGGGCAGGGCAAGGCCATTTGATAAATGTTTTTGGCTCTGACAGCAAATATTGGAGCCCAGAAATGAAAAAAGCACTGGGGGTGAATCAAATTTCAGGCGGTTTTCCACAACAGCTGTCACCAAGCGGCGCAAAAGGCTCATCTTTGCCAATTCCCGCGGTTGGATTTCACGAAGCCGCACCGAGTTTGAAAAAAATATTTAACAGCAAAATAAACATCTACGTCACACCAAATCAATATTTCACAACGAAATTAAGAGAGATTTTTCAAAAAACAAAACTGAAGCATACATCAGGAAAAGAGTCAAAAAGGTGGCTTGCTAGCCCTAATATTAGCTACTGGCCTCAGCAACTAAACTTTGCTGTCTGGTGCGCGACAACAGGCAGTGGGATCAGTCGAGAGATTTTTGATGAAGAGCACTCAGCTCTCAGCTTGCCGCCGGTTGTGCGTAATTTTTACCTTTTTCACGTTTATTTCACAATCAGGCGAATATTGTTTCAGATGGGTGGAATTCAGAGCGTAAGCGCCTTGCCTGGCGACCCAACGTTTAGCGAGTTTGACAACAAGTACGACGTGGCTTCGTACAAAAGAATATGCGCTGAGTTCGGTGTCGACCCGTCAAGCGATTTTCGTTTCACAAGAGGCGCGAACAAAGGACTGGGTGACGTTTATATCTGGATCTCAAATATTGGTCCGAAAAATTCTGGAGCAAAATACCCTGATTACGATAAATTTTCGGACGAAGGGGGAGCTGCAATCAAGGGTAACTTAATTCAATACATAGAGCCAGATGATTCCGCAAATGCACAGGCAGACTGGTTTTGTCCTAACGCCGCGGAAGGGTTGACCCAAGCAGGTTTGTCGAGAGTAAACCAGTCGATAGAGGCTTTTGTCTACTGTATTTTGGGTTCGCAGGTGAACGTTCGAAGTAGCATACTTGGCACAGGCGGCCGTGCAAAGGAAGCGCAAAGTGAGTTCCTCGTGTTGGTTGAAGACGCTATAAGGCAACCTGATCTGGCAAAGTCGGTCCAAAGATACCAACTCGCCATCGATGAGGCTAAGGTTCGGCTTAACCTCGCCGTCTGTCCGGGTGCCTGGCTTATGCCCGCCAGGATGGTAATAAATACAGAAAGCGTTGTTGGTTACAACAACCAGCTTAAGCAGGCGGTAGGAGGAATGAAAGTAGGAGTGAATGATGATGTTAATAAATCAACAAAAAAAGTGGGCGCAACAAGTATGAGCGGTGGGCCATCAAAAGTTAATAGACCAACAAGTCATCCGTCAAACCCGATTCACAAAGCTGCAAAAAAAGAGCCAGAGCGGCACCACAAACGTCTTCAGTGGGTACTGTGTCAAAAACAGATGAATCGCAGAAGCCAGACACTGAAGATACAGCACACGAAAAAAACAAGGCCTACCTTATTGCTGGTGCTGTTATTGTTGCGTTTGCAGTCAGCCGCTTCGTTTTGTAACTCGCTCGATAAGAAAGATAGCAACACCGACAATCAAAAGCCAAGCATTCTTACCGAGAAAGCTAATCACCTGGCCGGCCGTTCGAAACACAAAACTGACAATCGCGCCAAGGAGGCCCGGCAGAATACCTGCAATTTTTTTGCCAAGTGTTAGACCGTTACCAACACCTTTTGCAACATCTTTTAAACCGTTTGAAAGATAGTGAACAATAACACCAATAGTGGTCCCGACTGCAAGCAAAACAGTTGTGACTGTGAAGCCATATTTTGTTGAAAATCTCTTTAACCTTTTCTTTTAATTTGTCTGTTAAAGACAATCTTTCGATCTCTTCTTCTCTTTCATTCTCTATTTCATTAATTTCTTGATTCAAGGCATCAACTCTTTTGCGAACTTGTTGTCTTTCTGCAGCTAGCCTATTTTCGTCTTGTACAATAACTTCTTCTTGCTCTATTTGTAGTTGTATTTGTTGTTGTCTTTCTTGCCTTTCTGTTTCGTGTTGTTGGAATTCTTGTAAAGTAGGTGCTTCTGGTATTCTTGTTTCTTGTTCGAGTGTCAGGTTTTTAGCATCATTTATTTGATTTTTAATTTTCCGTATGTCTTCTTTTGCCTTTTTTATGTTTCGCTCCGCCAAAGCTCTTTCTGAACTGTCTTTAGAGGTATCTTCTGAAATTTTTTGTTCATCGGAAATATATTTTTTCCAATATTCTATTTCTTTGTTCCGTTGGTGAAAGAAGTCTTCTCTTTGCAAGCCAAGTTTTGTTTTAAATCTATTTATGAAAGCAGAAAGAAGTGATTTTCCGTCTGCCTTAAAAACACCAATGTTTCCACCTTGTGCCCCTTTCGCAACGATTTTACCCTGATCGTTTATAGTCAAATAAATTTGTTCCTTATAATCTGGGAAATAGTATTTGATCTTTTTTTGTGCCTCTTCTAACTGAAATTCCCTTGTCAGATTACCACGGCCCTCGATAAAAGAGGTTTCTGCAGTGTGTGAGCCACGCTCAGGCGGCCTATTCATCGTGTTAGTTCTCATTGGTATTTGTTCGCTTGGTCCGGGTGTTGATACAACTCCAGGCTGGAATTCGCCTGTTGTATCGCCGTCATCTTTGTCCTTACGGGCGTTACGGTCGTCTGTATTTTCCAAAAGAGGATCTCTGTCACCAAAGCCACCTTCTGCCGCCATGTTATATTAAATAAATACATTTTTTAATTTAAATATACAATGGCTGTCGTGAGCGAAAGACACCGACCAAAGTTCGAAGAGAAAACACCAAACGCGCTCAAGGCAGACAGAGTGCGACATCGCGTTACATTTAACCCGAATAAAGCGTCTCCAGAAGAAATTCTGAGAGTTGCTGTGCCTAAGCTTGAAGAAGGCGTCGTTCTCGTGCCAGGCTCCCTGGCTCTTGTGTTCAACTTGACGGTGAGCGGCCATGCCAACAACTTTCTCGTAAACAACGTCACCCGGGCGCTTGTCTCAAGGATGGTGGTCAAGTGTGCAGGAGATACTCTGCAGGATACGAACGCTTACGACGTCTACAAACTTTTCGAGGACCTTTTTCTGCCGGAAGAAAAGCGCAGCAACATGTTTCTTGAAGGTATACAGTCCGAGGATTTATGCAAAATCCGTTCAAACGCTGGTGACAAAAAAACCTCAGGAGTTGACGCGAAAAAGAAGCTGGCAGAAGTTTATGGAAGCAAGTATCGTATCCCACTGGATCACGAGATTTTGAGAGACCATGGTGTGTTTTATCCGCGTGCACTCGCAGACGAGCTTGTCTTCGAGAGAAAACTGAACAGTCCAAATGTGGTTGTAAGAGGAACAGATAAATCAAAACTTGGCTATGAGCTAACTGACATCCAACTCGAATACGATGCTATTTATCACAAAGAACTTGCAAGAGAAGTAAAAAAGAAATTACATTAACGGCAAAAGTTTCTTTTACGAGCATGTGCATAATTACAAAACGATCACAGTAAAAAAAGGTACTGACACGATAATAAACGAAAGCATTAACGTCCCAAAGCGTTCCTTGAAGGGTCTTCTACTTCTTTTTGCTGAACCCCACGACGCAGGCGCAAGAGACCCGGAATCTTTCTTTAACCCTGACATAACAAATGTAAAAATCAGCGTGAACGGCGTTCCAAATAAGGTCTACAGTCAGGGCGTTGAAGGAAGAGAAATGTGGGAGGAAGTTCTCAGGTTTTTTGGCAAACACGCAGACCAAAAAATCTTTAATAACGCCACAAAGTTTTATGCAGAAAAAAATTCGGGCTTTTTATTGACCTTCGCTCCATGAGCGACAACAACATGCACGGCAGCGGGCTCCGTTTGGCGAACACAAAGGATGGCGTACATTTAGAGATACAGAGAACCGCCTCAGGATCAGGGGTTGTCAAATGCTTCATTTTCGCTATCGCTGTTGCACAATTTTCTATTGTAAATAAAGAACTACAAAGTGTTGAGTATTGATATAGCTTTCGCAAAGCGAAGCATGGATCCTGCCAACATACCCTTCAACGCTCTCATTGTGGGACCAACGAACTCAGGAAAAACAAGGTACTTGGTTAATAAGCTTTGTGGCCCTTTCCGCGGCAAGTTTGACTACATCGTGCTAATCTGCCCGACGTTCGCGCACAACAAGACTTATTTTCGCTTTGCGGTGGAAGATCCCCGCTTTTATGTTTTTATTTGCGAGCAGCACGAGGTTGAATCTTGGTTAAGGCTTTCAAGATTTCTTTTTGAGGGTACCAACACGCTTATCATCCTCGACGACTGTGCTGCTTCGAAAGATGTGAAGGGAAGAACAGGGGAGTTGGTGAATCTTGCTTTCTCTGCTCGCCACGCAGGCAATGGGGTGACCAAAAAATGACAAGCATAACCGCCTCATTCCGCGAAAATGTAGCGGCAATCGTTTTCTTTTACACCCCCTCTGCCAAGACCACGAAGGCAATCTTTGAGGATTACGCTGGCGAACTTGCCTATGAGGATTACAAAGAACTCATTTTAAAGCTGAAAAAAAATAAGTTTTCGCATCTTGTCATTTCTCATCGCCACCCTTACGACACAACATTTTTTTATTGAACATATTTTTTAGAGTAATAAATGGCTGACTCGTTCGCAACTTCCCCTTCCGAGAGCGTGAACCACGCTGCAAGTGAACAAGAATTTGCTTCCGTAATGGAACTGCTAGGAGCTGAACCAGAAAGTACACAAAGCGCAATGAAAGCAACCATTCAAGGCCCTGACATTCCTGCTTTGCGTGAACAGCTTGCTATCCTTGTTTCAACAGGAAAAGCCAAAGAAGCAATCGGTGTGCAGCTGACATACGAGCAGGTGAAGCGCTTGACAGATAAAGAAGTTGAAAAGTACTTCAAGAGATATGAGGCATACGTTGGGGCCAAAACAACCGACAGCTTGATTGACAGCTTTATTTTTCTTGTAACCAAAGTCGTTGGTATGGCAGTAAATATCAAGGACGTCAATGATTATCAAAAGGAACTCAAAAACGACTACATCATCAGCAAAGAGCTGTCCACTTTGGCAGGCGGTCTGGCTTTGAAATGCGGCCGCTTTCTTGCCCTTGCAAATGCTGCGCTCATCACAACAAAGCACATTGATTTAAACGAAGCCGCGCCTGGGGACGGCGCAGCACGCGTCAAAGACGCCCAAGGGGTCACGACAAAGTTGCAAACCAAAGGTGCTTTCAAAGATGCGGAAACACACACTACTGAAGATTTTTCTGAGCAATGCTAAGAAATTGCTCAAGTAATGAACAATGCTTAGCAATTGCTTAGCAAAAAATCTTGCTGAGAAATTTTCTATTTAAATATTATTTTTTTTTCATTATATAATGGCCGAGCTCGAACAACAAAGTCAATCACAAACCCCAAGCGAGCCAGCAATTCGTACTGAAGTTCAAAACCAAGTTACTTCAACAACTCCTGCAACAAAGCCTGCCAAAAATCCAAAGCGAGTAGCTGCTGGAAAGCTTGCAGCTGAAAAAACAAGACAGGCTCGTGAAGCACAGAAAAAAGCTGCTGTCGAGGCTGCTGCAATAATTGCAAAAGAAAAGGAAAATAAATCTGCATCCGCTAAGCGCGGTGTAAAAACTCCGGCCGTAACGGAACCAGCTCCGACTGAGGCTGCGCCGGAATCCAGCGGTCTCAGCACAAACCAATGGATCTCTTTGCTTGGTATGGGCGTTGCACTTATTACAACTTATGTCAAACGCGAAGACATCAAAGCCTTTTTCAAAAAGAAAAGCCGTGAAGTGCAAACAAAGAGCGGCAAAAGCAACTTTGTACAAGAATCGGAGGCACCAGGCGCTGCGGCTCCATTGAGTGCTCCAAAGCTGCAAGGGGCGGAGCTATCATCTAGAATTCCGCGACCAAAAAGAGGAATTCGTCCGATGGATTAATAAACTTTCAATTGAATATTTTTTTATTATTTTATACTGAACCGTCATGTCCGACAACAAGCTCGTGAAAACACTCATGGATGCCGCCACCATTACAGGTCTCGCCGCCGGAATCGGCTGAGCTGCCAAAAAAGTTGTGAAAGAAAACTTTACATCCGACCCAAGCAGCAGTTTTATGAACTATGCAAAGTTCACGGCCGTCATGGCCGGCAGCGTTGCACTTAAACAGTATCTCGAGGACCAGAAAATCCTCCCCACCAATTAAAAAAAATTCGCATAATATAATAACAAAGTTCTACTATGGCAAGCATCGCGATTATGGCTGGCGGAGCTATCTTGAACGCTGCTGCTTTCATTGGCGGCAACTATCTTGCTCGAGCTTTGGGTGGCGGAGATGACGCCGCTTTGAAAGAAAAAGAAAGACACGACAAAGCTCTTGAGGCTTACCAGGCAGCTTACGCGAAATACTCTCGAGACCGCACCAAGCTCCTCGACTGGATAGAAACCAACGATGAGATAAAAGAGCAAGCGAAACAGAACTTCACGAACACTGACTACGCTTTCAAACTCTACAACCAGGCACATCCTGACAAACAAATGATTCCTCCGAAAGAACCCAAGTTCTCTGATTTTTATCAGCCAAGTGAGCAGCAGAAACAAGGTGAACTGATGTTTGTTGGCGCTGGCGCGCTTGCACTTGGGTACGCTGCCTTTCGGTTTCTTTAAACTTTTCTTTTTTTTCTTGTATACGCATGGACGCAAAGATCTCGAAAGTGTACTACAGCCCCCAGGGCTACTGGAAGGGAATTGCAGCGATAAAAAAATTAGCCGAGGCTGCCAAGGTTTCCGAAGATGCCGCAAAAAAAGTGGCTAGTTAAGCAGGCCCTTTGGCAGATCTACCTTCCGGCACCACGATACGTTCCTCGCCCAAAATTTGATGTTTCTTCTCCTAACGCGGTCCACCAGGCGGACCTTCTTTTTCTGCCACACGACAAACTGCCGCGAGGGCGAAAAGTTTACAAATACGCGCTGACTGTTGTTGACGTTGCCAGCCGTTTCAAAGAGGCCGAGCCTTTGACCTCCAAAGATTCAACTGAGGTTGCAAAAGGTTTTCAGACAATTTACAGGCGAAGTGCACTGAAATGGCCACAGATGCTGCAAGTTGACCCCGGGCGCGAATTCATGGGAGCTGTTACCAAAGAAATGGAAAATCACAAAACCAATATAAGGCGCGGGCGTGTTAATATCCACAGAGATCAAGCTATTGTTGAACGTTTCAACCGCACACTGGCAGAGCGCCTGTTTGGTTTTCAGTACGGCGAAGAGATGAACCTGGCATCTGGCCAGCGGACGACAGCGTGGGTTAAAAGGCTACCCGAAGTTGTTGCCGCTCTGAACAACGAAGTTACACGGCTGACTGGCAAAAAACCCTCAGAAGTCATTAAAGTAAAAGCCGTTGCTGCCAAGCCGTCGACTCCTTATTTGAGGCCTGTTGGTAAGAGTGAGAAAAAGCTCCCCTCCTCCGTGAATGTAAGATATTTGTACCAGCCGGGTGAGTTAGAAGGTGGCGGAAAACGTGCCACCGATCCAATCTGGTCTTTAAAAGTCTTTTCTCTTGAAAGAGCTGTAATGAAACCGAACGAACCTGTTTTGTATTACTTGCAAGACGGCCCCAAGCGCGACTTTGTGCGCGAGGAGCTGCTCGTCGTACCTCCTGATACCTCCCTTCCACCAGTCAATGCCAGCTAAAGGTGATATTCAATCGGTTCGGTATGTATTCCATCTTCAAGCACCCAACGTTTGTCGTAATAGGCGCTCAAACCCAGTTTTTCCTGCTCGTAAGTTACCATTTTTCCTTCCTTCATACGAAAGCCTCTATTTTTTGCCATGTCAACGCTGCCTTCAAGAGCTGCCTTAAAACGCTGCCAAGTTATTTCGTTTTGCGTCTTTGACATCCCCTTGGTGCTAAACTTCTTTTTTTCACCCTCTGGTTCCTCGATAAAATAACACTTTGAGCAGAGCGCAAGCATCTGGCTGCCCACACACTCTAGCTTAAAGAGACCGGGTGTGCGGCCGCTCCACTTGTCCCAAGCCAGCCATTGTTTTTTTTGGGCCTCGAATTCTTGTTTTAGCTCAGGTTTTACGATGTCCTCAAGCTTCTTTGCTGAAATAGCCATGTAACAGCTGTCCGTGTCCATCTGAATGAGCTCAAAGTCCTTTCGATCAAAATACTTGTCTAAAAAGTCATAGTAAAACTTGAGCATGCGCAGCTTTGCTAACTGATAAACCGCGATCCCAACTTGAAAAGGCCTGCGAATAATTATCCGAGGCTTGCGACTTTCCAACTCGTACGCTTGCCCGATTTCATGCAAGTCACTAAAATACGCACTTCGCAGGGCTCGGTCAACTACTTTTTCGTCTTTTGTATAAATTACATTTGTTTGCCTTTCTAGAGCCTCGATCAGCTTCCCGTAAGCACTGTTTCCAAACAGCTTAAACACGTCAGCCAGCAAGGCCTTGCTCTTATCAACATCGCCTGTTCTACGCGCCTCTGTCACTTGTTCCACAAACCAGGGAAAGATCTTTTTTGGTTGATAGTCAATCCTTCGGTAAACCGCTGTTATCTCTGCCCCGTGTTCCACATACCAGCGCAGCAGTGGAGCATACAAAAGAATTTTTTTGGCAGAAAGGGCCCCAACGAGCTTTTTACCATCTCCACGATTTCTTTTTGTTTTTTTCAAGTATTCATACATGTGTTGTGGAACAGCTTCGCCTGGAACCTCTTTGTTGTAAAAGAATGGCGGCATCTCTTCAAACTTTTTCCATAATTTTTTTGGAATCTCAATAGCAACTTCAGCAAATCCGAACCATTCGCGCCCAGTTTTCATGCTTAAGTTTTTGCGTAAGTAAACTAGCCTCTAGATCTTCAAATCCTGCATATTGGCGGACTACTTCTTTTCCACAAGGCATGTTTTCTAACATTGTTGATAAATAAAGAGCATTTGCGTCGTAACCGACAATGTTTTTGCAAAGATGCGGAGCAGAGTACTGGTGATCTCTGATCTTTGTGACGTCTGCTTCGTGGTACCTTGTAAATACTATGCTTGGCCATCCAACAACAGCCTCTTTCAGCATTTCGTACGCTTCTTTGCAAGGAGAATAAAGTTCAGCTCCTCTTTCAATAGATCCTCTGAGCAAGTAATGTAAGCTAACCCCAGGAATACCAACTGCGTCTTTAAAAATGTCGATCCTCTTTTCAGCGTAAAAAGCTTTCATCTTTTCAAGAGCTTCCAGGCCAGGAGAGACGTCAAGATTGTTGTAATAGCGCAGCCAGTCAGCAAAGGTGCGCATGCCCTTTTCCTCAAATGTGCGCTTACACCCCTCCCACTCATCTCTTGTAAGCACATATTGCCCTTTCAACTTCGAAAACCACGCTGGGTAGTCAGGAAGCCCAGGGTAGTCAAGCTTTTCGGGGGAGTCAAACCACTCGTAAGGAAACCAAGATTTCTTTGCCTCGCATTCATAAGCCTTAACCCACTTTTCATAGCTTGTTCCCGGCCCAAGGTAGTTGATAATGTCAAGAAAACGAAAACCCTGAGTGAGCAAGAACATGATTTTGTAACCATTTTTTGCCACTCTGACTTTGCCGGTTGTGTCAGCAAGGCGTTCTGCAAAGTTATTTTTGATAAGATTCAAATCGTAACTGCCGGAGTTAAAGCCAAGTACAGGAACTTGGTCGCACCATTCCTCAATTTTTCGTTGTTGTGCTTTTAAAAGCAGGTTTATGTCTTCTGGCATAAATTCTGCTCTTACTCTGGCACGGATGTTTTTTTCCGCGCCTCTCAAGCTCTTCCATAAACTTGCGGACCAGCTCTGCGGGGTCTCTTTCACAGATGTGGGTGGGCTCTCTTTCAAGGGTGTCCCCTATGCTTACAGAAATCGGCACTTGCGCGTTTTCAATCGTGAGAAATGGAGTTACTTCCTTTCGCTGATTATTATCGCCATAAGACTCAAAATCATACAAGATCGCGTGCAGGTAGCAGTGCCATGGATCGACGCGTGGTGCGCGCGGTCCCAAAGGAACACTTTTTTTAACATCGCACGCCCAAGCCTCGACCACACGATAGCCAGCCAGTCGTAGCCATCCTGAGCGTTTCATTGTAGCTTTGAATTTGTCTTCGCTTGTTTGATCGTTGCGGACAAAGATTTTGTCACGATCTTGTGGGTAACATTTTATACACCCGTGCCAGTAGCAGCCGTGGTATTGCCATACAGTTTTTGAAATAGGATCGTACCCGTCGACAGGAAAGCGCTCAACCCAACGCTCTCCACCATGCCCACACCTTGCGTGGTGAATGTGAATTTTCAGCCTCTCGGATTCTTGGTCAAGCCAACGTAAAGATTCTTCGAAAGCTTGATGGCTTGGAGAAAAAGTCTTGTCAAAGCTTGTCGGCGGTTCTTCACCCTTTTCTTCTGGGAAAATGGTTGTTGTTTTTCCTTGGCTGCAAGTTTGATAATGACGTTTAAGGTTGCAAGCTTTTGTAAATTTTGCTTTGCAATGGGTGCATGCATAGGTATTGGCTAACTTTTCAATATTTTTAATGACAAACGCGTGCCCTTCGTAAATGCCGATTGTCAAAATGTTCTTTAAATTAGCTGGAGAGTTTCTTTTTAAATGCCATACGACTTTTTCATTTTTTTCTCGCACAGGCTCATAAACACGGATGCCGAGCCAATCAGAAAAAGGGACACCCTGATTCAGATGCCTTTCAACTTCATCCAATTCATCAAAAGATGTTTTTAGACAGTCGGTCGGCACAGTTTCGAGTTTAAAAAAACTCTTTGCAAGACCTCGGGCTGCTGCTGTGCTTCGATCAATACGCGCTCCTTGGTGCACAGCAATACAACGCCATAGACACAAATTATCAAGATAGGTATCTAGCGCAACCATTGGACCCGCACGCCCACGTGCAAGGTTGCGAAGCCAGTCTGGTAAGGGGCATGTGCCTAACAGCGGTTGACGGTCAAGCACAACCTTTACATCAACATTAAAAAAGCTCACAAACTTCCACTTTGTAGAGGGTCTTTGGATATTGTCAGAAGCCAGGCGTTTTGTCTCCTGTTCGCTCAACCATTTTTCTGCTGCAGGCAGCTTATTAATCCAAGATGAGCCGTGGTTAATGTAGTAGACAATAACCGTGTAATTATCAATGTTGCGCAACCGATACGAGTAAACATGCCTGATATAAAACGCTGTGTTTACCTTTCCTCGAATATTTTCCATAACGTTTGGTGTAAGGTCTTTTTCCAGACCTCTGATAAAGCGCCATTGAATAAAACGACGTCCATTCTCCTCCCCCCCATCGTATTCTGCGGTTTCAAGAAGGTTTAAAATCTCATTCTGATAATTTGTTACCACCCGATTTTCGTGAGGTAAAAAAGGATCAAATTCATTTTGAATGTTCTTCCTTTTTTGCTTCTTCTTTTCCTCGCGACGAAGTCTCTGAGGTGGTTTTGGGTGATACTTTTGTGAAAGCAACGGTTTAAGCAAACGCTCTTGCACTTCAAGAGAGATGGGCTCATCCAGTATATTACGGACAACTTCACGAAGTGGGTCCGACATTTGAGGCATTCGCTCAATTTGTTGCTCAACAAACTCGTCAAACTGTCTTGCTTTGTTCGCAGCCGACGAGGTCTTGCTGAAAGCCATTTCGCTGGAAGGCATGTACCTGATAATCACAAATGTTCAATTGACATTCCGCGTTTCGCAAGGCGAGCGCGCCGAGCGAGAAAGCCGGCCAAGCGAGCTAGCCGGCCTCGCGAGCCGAGAAGAAAAGGTTTATTTTTTAGTTTTATTGGTAAATAAAACTGGAATTAGGAGATGGTATTCATTGAACTCTATACAATACAATACAATACAATACAATACAATACAATACAATACAATACAATTTTATTGTCCATACGTGGGACGAGGTCTCCCTCAATGTCCGAGCCAGAGGCTCATGTATAAAACGTAGGACTAAAATTAAAATACGCTTAAGTATATGCTATTAAAAATATAAAAAATTTATCCCACCCAATTAAAAATAGAATGAAAAACAAGAACAAAACTAATACCACCCCCTCCCCTTACCCCATACTGTATAATTAGTTTAAATCAATGGATCAAGTGTTAAAATATATATATATATAAAAACGCACAAGGATAAAAAGATAAAAATACATCAAAGGGTTAAAATATAAGTAGATCTAAGATAAACAATAGCTACATTTACAGCTTGTCTTAAAATTATCAAAATTAAAAGTGTTCAACCTTTTGCGAAAATCGTTTAAGTTCGTTGATTGTTTTATGTGAACAGGCAGTTGGTTCCATAAGTGTGTTACTTTATATGTAAAAGAATTATGGTAAAATCTGTTATTATATGAGGGTTGGACAAGATTGTGACCCCCGTTCCTTAAGCTATAACGCAAGGTACGTTGTTCAAATAAGTTTGAAATGTAGTTAGGTCCGTTGTTCTTAATACAGTTAAATAAAAGATATAGCGACTGCAGGAATCTTCTATTTTCAAGAGACTGCATATTAGCTAATGACAATGTTGTTTCATAATCAACACTGTTCCCAGTGTTTAGTAGAGTCTTCAAAGCATACTGGTTTGCAGATTCGAGTTTTTTATTTAACGTTTTGTTTATTCCCAGCAAAAGAGGGCCGCAGTATTCTAGGTGGGGCAGGATGTACGCCTTGTAGAGGAGAACTGCAACATAATCAGGGACTAATTTCTTCAGTCGTCTAAGAGCTCCAATTCTAGCGTAGACCTTTTTTAAAACAGCTGATATGTGTTCCTTAAAAGACAACTTATTGTCAATTTGAACACCAAGAATCTTCAGCGAGTTGGTTATTTCAATAGTAGAGTCGCCTATATGGAGTACAGGTTCTTGAGAATAGTTTCCCAGAATCATCGCTTGGGTTTTACTTTGATTAATTGATTAAATAATTTGAGGAAAACCACGATGATAGCTTGTCGAGATCTTGGTTAAGAGATAGTTCCAAAGCCGTGGTGTTGGAATCTGATGCATAAGTTGTGGTATCATCAGCATACAGTCGCAAGGATGAAACTTGAACGACGAAGTTGAGGTCGTTGATAAATATGTTAAACAAAAGAGGACCCAGGAGGCTACCCTGAGGAACACCACAATATACTGGCAGCCAATCAGAGAATATTCCATTGACTTTCACTCTTTGTTTCCGTTCTGACAGATAGGAGTGTAAGAACTTCGTAGCCGCGTCACCAACGCCATAGGCAGAGAGTTTAGCGAGAAGTAAATTGTGACAAATGGAGTCGAATGCCTTGGATAAGTCAATAGCAATGGAACCTGTCACCTTCTTTGAATCAAGAGCCAAGCGCCAGTCATCAATCATTTTAACTAGTGCGGTACATCATGAGTGTCCACGTAGGAACCCAGACATATTAGGTGAAAAAACGGGTCGAAAGGCAGTATAAAGCTGATCAAACATGACTTTCTCTAAAATCTTTGGAATGGCGGACAGGATACTTATGGGTCTGTAGTTAGACACTAAGGAGGCATCATCCTTTTTAAAGACAGGAGTCACGTTGCTTAATTTCCACTGGGCAGGCCACGTGGAGGTTCGTATGCAGTGATTAAGCAGCTTTGAAAGAGGAGATGCAAGCGACGGTGCCGAAAGTTTGAGAATCTTTGGCATTATGTTGTCAGGTCCACAGGATTTGTTGCTCTTGATTTTACCGAGTAAAGTTTCAATATATGAAGAACTGACGGTAGAAAAGGAAAAATCCAGATTGAAGTCGTTTGCTAATATTGATGAGACACTCGAGTGACCACGAAAGCCATCTTGAGTAATTCCTAAGACAGCCTGATCCAAAATTGGATTAGAGAAAAAGGCGTTAAAAAAGTTCGATGGCTCCATTATAACTTTTCCGTTATCCATTAAATGTATGTCTTGCTGTGAGGTGTCTTGGCCAGTGCGTGGAAGAAAGGGTTTCATTTTCATCCAGAATCCACCCGGAGTAGTTGCATTCGCCGCAGAGTCGGAACAGAACCGTTTAATTGCGTTTCTCTTTAGTTTGGACACCAAATTCCTTTGCAGTCTGTACCTTTCCCACGAATCATCAGTACGAAAGCGACGGTATTTTGCGTACAACTTGTTTCTCAATCGCATAGCTCCTTTGATTTGGGCATTTATCCAGGGAAGATGGTTGGTCCGTACAGTTTTTTTAATCGTGGGAGCATGTTTCTCAATAGTGTCATTGTACAGTTTGGACCAATGAGCCCAAATGTCATCAAGATCATCATACACAAAAGCTGTATCCCAAGGGGTTGAAGACGCATCAGCAAGGAATGCATCCAAATTAAAGTTTTTCATACTTCTTGACTCAATAACCTTGGCTTTGAATTTCGGTAGCCGTTGCTTTCTGACGATGTAAACAAGATCATGGTCGCTCAAGCCAAGTTGTAGTGTACCACTTGTAGCCCAACGTTTAGGTCGATTGACTAATATAATATAACTCTCTCTTTACTACTCATCCACTAGCCTGACAGTAAAATCCACTAGCCCCAGGCTAGTGGAGATGCATTTCTTTGTACATTGAATAAAGATGAAACTTTTTACTGCTTTGAAAAAAGATGTAAACTTTAAAAGGCATTGCGTGTTAAGTGGTTTTTAATAGGGTGAATTATGTCAATTATGAGTGGCTGGTGATGGTCAAGTTAACTTCAAAATTTGTGTTCCAAATTTCCATTAAAAAAAATATCGTGCAAGAACCTGAAGATTAAAAAAAAAATCCTGCAGGGCTGGAAGAATAAAAAAAAATATCTAGCAGCCTAAAAATCCTGCAACCCCCCCATCAAAAATCAAATGGTCCACCCCTAACATAATTTCCTATTGCAAAGATAACGCCGGAATTCTCAAATACGATAAACAAGATTATCTTCCACATTAAGAGCCGCAAAAGCGATGCACCGATCGATCTCTTTTGTATACTTACCTGAATCAGTCTATATGTTCTGATATATTTATTTACAGCGTTATTACTTTGCGGCTTACACGTAAATGCTTTTATTCCTCCAATGTATACAGGAGCGATAGAATAAACAAACCATTTTAGTGCTGCGGGGTAAAAACAAAAAAAGGGAAAAAGCAACAGATATTTCTGGGTTTTGATCTCACAACCTCTTACACTCAATCCTGAAACCTACACGACTGAGCTAATCCGACAATCTCAGTCACGTAAAACAAAAAAAGATCTTATATCAATGTAATAGACATTGTGGGGTCAACCGCCGATTGTCTGCAAATGTCACGCATGTTTGAAAAATTCAGTCGTGGCTCGAAGAGGCTTTGATTATTCCCCGTTTTGCCGCAGTCTTCCCAGTCTTGAGGCAAACTGTCTGACATCAAAAACAACTGCTCAGTGTCCCTTTTTAAACATAAACTTAAAACTTTCTTTTTAAAAAAAGCATTTTTATAACTTTTTAGCAACATTTTTTATTAGTCTTAAGATATTAAGCATTTTTTGTAAGATATTGGCGCTATATAAATATTTTATTATTATTATTATTATTATTGTTATGTTCCTTACGTAATGTTTGCTTAAAGTCCTTAGCGCCGGGACCAAACCATGGTCCTGGGGCACTAAAGGGTAGTCAGTTTTTAGCTTGACAACACCCTCCTCAAAATATGCGCTGTACCCAGCAAGGTTATCTTCTGTAGTTCACTGATGCTTATTTGGCCGGGGATTCTTCCAATATAACTCTCTAGTCCCTTTTTGATAGCTTCAAGTGCTCCAATGATAACTGGTATCGTTTCCGTTCTCATGCCCCACATTCGGCCTGTTTTATTATTATTATTATTATTATTATTATTATTATTATTATTATTATTATTATTATTATTATTATTATTATTATTATTATTATTATTATAGATAACAACTAAAAAGGTTGTGGTCTCACTCGCGTTAAACTGTGTGCACCCAGGGCGAAACATCCCCAACGTTTCTCGACCTCTTCTTTCACGTTGTCCAGGGACCACAAGGCAACGCAAGCCAACATTACATGGCACAACGCTATGTGGTTGCCAGGCGCGTACACGTGCGGCATGCCCCATTATTTTGTGCGATAAATTTTCTATAAGCCTAAAGGTGAATGGTTGCGCGTTTCCACGCGCGTTACCAGTAAAAATTCTTTTGGATGCTACGCGCGTACTAACACATTTTTGTGATTAATTTTTTTGTTCAGTTAGAGGTAACCAAACGTGTTGATCTTGCGCGATTTTACGCGCGGATACCTGTGCGTTCCCAGCGTTATTTTTCTTGCAGTTCACCGCGGATCAACAAAATAAAACCTAGCAGTGTCCACGCTCCTGTCTTCATGACTGACGCATTTCCTTTCTTGTATTAGTGCTCACACTCGTTGAAATCTCGAGAATCCCTCCAGCGTTTATTTACAAGTTGGAGGAGGTCGTTTAAAAACGAGGAGGACGTTGGCGACATTGCTGTTTATGAAGTTAAATCTTTCTACCCATAACCTTTACTTGCAAGCTCCTTTATTGTTCATTTACCGTTTATATTCTGTTTGTCTCAAATCTTGATTGCAACATTAACGTGTTCAATCCGCAATGATGTAACTTTGGGTAACTATTAACTTAAGATACCCAGGGACAGTTTTTCGGGGCAGATCGAAGAGGAAAATCGTCCCGCCTTGACAAACTGCCCCTTGGTCTCGGAGATCGGTAACAATAAATCAATCTGAAAAATTGACAGAAAAGTGCAGTCCGTTAATAAACGCTGGGCCCCGATTAAACGCCGTGCCCAGCAAGGGCGAAACATCACTTACCTTTATTTTCGCTAAGAAGTGTTTGTCTTTTTCCGTCACGCGCCTATCTTTGCGAGGGATGACGTCATTGCTGACCAAAAAATCCACAGATATAATTTGAAGAAATTATCGCGTCTTAATGCATGCTTACATTCCTTTCCCCGGATTATTAAGCGCGAGACGGAAAAAGACGCAAACACTTGCCATTATAGTACTTAGCGGTCGAGAACGAAATGATAATAATGATCACATCAGTGAGTGCTTTAGGAGGGGGACCTAATATTTAGCCAGTGAAAACTAAAATAATTTTGCAACCCATCTACTCCTCCCCCCTTTCCCCCCGTGTGCTGTTCAAACCTGGCATATAGTTATCTATATTTTGCTAAAACAAGCGGCTGCAACAACGAGTGTATTTTCTTCTGTTGCTCTCTTTTTTCATCCACTCTTTGGATCCCTAATGCCAATCTTTATCCGTTAAAAAAATCATCCTGTTTTGAACACTAGGATCTCGATCCTGGACGTCAGATTCCTAAGTCCAGTCTATTGATTCCAACATACCTTGTTAACACCCAATATGTGAAGAGTGGAAAAATCACAATGATAAAAAAACATTAAACTTTATTCATTTTTATACATAATTAAAAATGTATCATTTAATAAAACAATCTTATATTCTACAGCCTTTTCCTAATGAGGCTGTGGAACATGTCCATCAACATAGAAATTCCTGGTTGCTTTTGGCAAAGTCACTTCAAGTCCTTCGTGGTCTTTGGTTAGAATTATCTGACAACCTGTTGGTAGACAATCATAAAAGGTTAGAAAGTGAACAGTTAAAAAATGAATGGAAAACAAAATTCCACAGCGTCTTCAGCTACGTGACAACCTGTTTTAAAATCTTTTTTGCTTTATTTCAGTTCGTACATTATAACACATTATAACAACATTGTTTTGGTAAAAAACAAAGATGGTAATCTTTTTTAGCTTGGTGATACATAATGAAGACGAAATGTTCAGCTCGCCAGAAGTCTCTCATAGCTCAGTTGGTTAGTATATGGGAGGCCATGGATTCAATTCTTGTCGGGGACTCAGATTTGTTCTTTGTTCCATGCTAGCATCATGTTGAACATTTTATCTTCATTAACATTGCTTTGATAACATTTCTTTCTTCAAAAAACAGTACTAGGAAAATTGGAAAACCCGGAGAAAAACCCTCTGAGCAAGAACGAGAACTAACAACAAACTCAACCCACAAATGACGCTGGGTCTGGGAATGAAACCCAGGCCAAATTGGTGGAAGTGAGCGCTCTTGCCACTGTGCCATCCCTGCTCCCCCAAATCACAGGCAGACAAGTCTCTGTGTTTGAGGCCGCGTGACTTAAGCGTCACGGTATGCGCTATTTGATCCCATACATTCACTGTAATTTGCAACGATTGACCTCCGCTTGAGTCAACTGATCGTGTGAAATGCTCCATAAAATACTAAATTTCGCATCTTTTCATCCCAAACGTTGATCTACTGTAAGCCAGATAAATAAAGTTCCCTTACCTTTCATCTTTTGTATGATCTTTTGTGTTTTCATGGGGTTTTGAGGCCGTTAATTCCTCGATAGTCGTCACCGCCCCCAGCTAAAGTAAGAAAAAATGACAAGGCTGGCAACTTCGATGGCCCGCCGAGATCGACAGCCTCCCAGTTTTCGGCCAATTTCTCCAATTCCACGCGTCGCTCGCAATCCAGCCTCGGGCAAGTTAAAGGTAGGTAATTTTCAAAGATCTGTGCCAAAAATCGCCGCAATCGCTCGGTTCTAACATGCTTAAAAGCTGCCGTGAATTTCCAATTTTGCTGCGAAATCGCCATCGTCAGAGGATGTGAGCAACAGAGGTCGCTCATAACGCCGATATCAAATTCAAATTAATCGAAAACAACGGTCAGATTACGCCCGCCAGCGACAAAATTAACCCTTGCCCTATCCCACAGCGCACGACATGTCTGTGATAACAGCAAACTGCTTAACCTTTTTTGCTAGCTCTACATCTTGTTTTCCTAAGAAAGAGGCACAATTTTAATTAATGGGCTATTGAAAAAGTGAATGCTTAAAGCATAACTATAGAAAACGCAAATTATTGATATGGGTTTTTCGTCTGACATGCCGTGCGCTGTGGGATGGGGCAAGGGTTAATTTTGTCGCTGGCGGGCGTAATCTGACCGTTGTTTTCGATTAATTTGAATTTGATATCGGCGTTATGAGCGACCTCTGTTGCTCACATCCTCTGACGATGGCGATTTCGCAGCGAAATTGGAAATTCACGGCAGCTTTTAAGCATGTTAGAACCGAGCGATTGCGGCGATTTTTGGCACAGATCTTTGAAAATTACCTACCTTTAACTTGCCCGAGGCTGGATTGCGAGCGACGCGTGGAATTGGAGAAATTGGCCGAAAACTGGGAGGCTGTCGATCTCGGCGGGCTATCGAAGTTGCCAGCCTTGTCATTTTTTCTTACTTTAGCTGGGGGCGGTGACGACTATCGAGGAATTAACGGCCTCAAAACCCCATGAAAACACAAAAGATCATACAAAAGATAAAAGGTAAGTGAACTTTATTTATCTGGCTTACAGTAGATCAACGTTTGGGATGAAAAGATGCGAAATTCAGTATTTTATGGAGCATTTCACACGATCAGTTGACTCAAGCGGAGGTCAATCGTTGCAAATTACAGTGAATGTATGGGATCAAATAGCGCATACCGTGACGCTTAAGTCACGCGGCCTCAAACACAGAGACTTGTCTGCCTGTGCCCAAATAAGACAAGGCAAGATAAACATTCACAATACAAATGCAAATATGCTTAGCTACAATGGTGAGCTTACACAGACAAAACTTGGCAGCTCACCAGCTTGCATAGAATAGGTCAGAAAGGAAAATACAGATAAATACAAGTTCCTTACCTAATCTTGAGTTTTCTTGAAGAAATGGAGCCATATCTAGCATGTCATCCTCCCTGAAAAAAAACCATCAATTTTAAAAATTCTATTTAAAGACAATTTTAGTAGAATGTAAAAAATTCATAAATTAGGCCTCAGACTGACCAGTCTTATCAGCACCAAGGCGGTGCAGAGTGCTCAGAAGATTCAGACCCAATTGCTATGAAAGTGCAACTAAGGAAGTGCAACTAAGGAAGTGCAATAAGACGTGCCAAGGAAGTGTAGTACAGTGCCCTTGCAGTACTGCTTTTAACCTGAGGGACTCTAAACTATAACTTAGCGCTCCATAAACCACATAAATAATGCCACTTAACAAAATGTATCATGAAAAACTAAGTAGAAGTAAAGCAGAGCATTCTTTCAGATCATTTAAGGTGCATTAAAAATCGTAATTATTTACATGTTAATTTGCACCCTAGAAATATTAATTATAAATACCGTAGAATTCCGGTTATAAGCCCCCCCGCTTATAAGCCCCCCCGGTTATAGGCCCATCATCCTGGAAACAAAAAAATACATCCGGTTATAAGCCCCCCCGGATATAAGCCCCCCTCTACCAGATGAGAGTACTGAATAGGGCTAAATGATGCTTTATTATGTGTTTTTAACTTAAAAACATATTTCGATCAACACTCCCATGGGTCGATTTGAAACGTTTTTTTTCATTCCGCTTATAAGCCCTCCCGGATATAAGCCCCTCCGCTTTTAAGCCCACCCAAAACCCCTTACGAAGTTGTATAAGCCCAGGGCTTATAACCGGAATTCTACGGTATTATTATTCAGGAAATCTTGATGAAATCTCGAGATCAGAATAGTTATTTGCACATCCAGTTTGTCTTATAAATATTATTTTGTAACTTGTATTTAGTATTCTCTTAAAAAATAACACACTCTAATTGAACTCTAATTGAAAAAAGTCCTTAAACCTTTATGTCTGCTTTTCTGTGTATCTTACAGTGAGACCACTTGAACTGGGCCACTTGACACAAAATTAACCAGTCACAACGTTACATGCAATTGAGAACAATGAATAGGGACCTTTTTTTAGCAACCGACCAGTGACGTTCTGGAATGCAAACAATAGATTTACAACAAAATTTAAACAGTCAAGTTGAACATAAATGGAAACAATCGTGGACCTGTCATGAAACTTGCCTGGTATTTGATTGGTTAATTTTGATCCTTAATTTTCAAGAGGTCATACATCTAAAGACTTAGAGAAATTGATTATTTATTTATCTTCTATAACATTTAAAATTCATGCCTTCTTTAGTTGAATGGTTTTAAATTTATTTTTTGATTGCATGACAGTGAAAAACAGCAATAAAGTGATTAACATTACAATACTTGTTTTATTTTCGAGTTACTTTATTGGAAGATCAAAGAATAACTTACTTCTCTTCTGGTTCTGGAAGCTTATCCAGGTAGTCTTCTCTCACATAAACATGACATGTAGAGCAAGCTAAGGACGCTTCACAGGCTCCTTGTTGACATCAGAACAAAACAACAGTTATTTAATGTGGGGTCTTTTGTGTGCACTTATTACCAACCCTCTTTGCCAACCCTCCTGACCAAACCGTAAGGGTTGGTACAGCTGTAGGTCTGGTGAAGAGTTTTTATTGTCATTAAAGATGTGAATATTGTTCATCGGGGTGTAAGATAGGTAATGAACATTTATTCATTTGTCTCACGATAGAATCGCTTTGAGATGTTGATCGCGACGTTTTGACTGCAATACTGCTAGTCTTCATCAGGCGATGAGGTTTGGATAGCCTCTTTGACCCTGCGTCAAAGGGTCAAAGAGGCTATCCATATAAGACTTCATTCTAATAACATCAATAGAGATAGCGGAATTGAAATTCCTGAAGCATGGATACCTACGATCAGAAAGCATAACAGCCGTTCAACTACAAAGCGGACCTATGAGGGAAAACCATCTGTTAGTCGGAATTATAATGAGGATCGAAATGCACCAATCACAGCGAACCAACGTGCATAAATAGCGACGCGTAAACAATCGACCTCATCGCCTGATGAAGACTAGCAGTATTGCAGTCGAAACGTCCCGATCAACATCTCAACGCGATTCTATCGTGAGACAAACGAATAAACGTTCATTACCTAGTTTTTATTGTGTCATTCCTACATCACAATTATGATGTTAAGATCCTCCTGAGAAAACACAGGTTTCATTTGCAAAGAAAAAACTTGTTAATAAGAATCCATCAACCATAAAACATTGTTTCCCACTTACGTTGAATAAGGTCTCAAGCTCCACACTTGCTTGGCTTACTACTTTTTACATGTTCTATATCATGTAATGTAATAGCCTTGAAGGATCTAACTAAATAATTACAAGAAACTTCATCCAGCTGTTCCAGCAAGGCGCCCAAAAGTGTGACCACTTTTAATCTATTCACATTCTTTCATTCGTGGATAGCTTGCAGTTGACTTCTGATTGGATTAATATTGCACGAAAGAATGTGAATAAATTAAAAGTGGTCACACTTTTGGATGCCTTGCTGTAACTTTACTATGATCAGTCACCAAGTGCATACCTTCCATTTCAATACCATGCCGATGTGCCAGGTATAACAAGTTATCTCCTACTTTCCCTCTCACTTTAATTCGATTTCCATCACGGTCAATGTAAGTCACGTTGACACTGTAAGAAAGGGTTTTTCTTAGGGATGGACCATTAGAAATAACCAGAGGGTGGGTAAAACATTGTTGGTGCAGGAATTTTTTAAGGCCTACTTGTCTGCAGGATTTCTTTTCCTGTTCTACAAAATGTTTTTGGCACAACCACCTGCAGGATTGTTTTAAACAAGTTTACCTTGCGGGATTGTTTTTTTTTTTCTTGGGGGGGGGGGAAGGAAGGTTTGAGTTCCCCCCCCCCCCACCACTCCAGTTATTTCAAATGGTCCATCAATTACAGTGCGATTACAATTACAACTCAATTACAGTACCATGTATCATTAACTTAATTTGAGTGCTCATATCTTAGATTATCTTCAAGCACACAATGGTGTCAAAACACAGATTCTCTTTTTATGTCAGGGCAGTTTCCATTTGGAAGTCGTTTCATTTCTTTTCGTGGATTGTATATAGGGTCGGTTTTGTAACGATGATTAAGGATTCAGCTGGAATACACACTATTAAATGTTATCAGCAAAGATTTTAACACACGTACACTTCATCGGGTGACTTTGGGTCTTGCATCTCATATTCTCCTGAATAAAGAGGTCCCTGACAGCAAAGCAAAAGGTTCATTATAGATCGCAGTTTACATAAATGCTATGCTGCAAAAAAATAGTTCAAAAATAAAACGATCCATTATTTTGACAACAAACCTACACGTGTAAAGAAATGGCGTTTGTTATGATTTCTCCTTGCAACGTTCAGTGACAATAAAGTCGTCGTCCGAACAGCATCTGTAACGTGTTTCAAAATCTGTGTACTTTTCTGTATCAACATCATAGTGACAGAAAGGCTATTTGTGCTAACATCGCTGTGAAAGAAACTAAATATGCTGATTAATAAGCTTGTCCAAACTGCCCTTGTGTAACATTTGGTAAGGTTGCACGCTTGCACGAGCCCGCGCTACGTAGTCAGCAGTGGCCTACTGCAGTGAATGCGCACGACAATGACATCGGCTATGCAGCCACGCCTTTGAACACAAAAAAGCACGTTGTTTTTCTCTCGTATTGAGTTTGTTAAATTCTAAAATTGTGCTTTTTACAACCTTTAAAATTACTGAAACCGGCCAGTTAACATGACTACAGGAACAGAGAGACCCAGTACAAGAGTTATTCAGGTGACAAATATCGCCCAAAATGCTACAGTGGACCAAATGAAAACGCTGTTTGGTTTCCTGGGTGAGATTGAAGAAATGCATCTCTTTCCTGAGTAAGTTTAGGCTTTATTGTTATATCATGTTTTGTTCATAGTAAATTTTAGGTAAAAATTTGCAGTAATATAATATTGAGCACATACATATATTGTTTTGATTGTTTCTGCAGGGATCCAATGATTCACCTTGGCACAGCTACACGAGTTTGCTTTGTAAAATTTACAGATCCTTCCAGTGTCCATGTAGCTCAACATCTCACAAACACAGTCTTCATAGACAGAGCACTAATAGTTGTGCCAGTTCAGGACGGTAAGTTCAAATTAAGATTGTAAGTGCAGTCAAATCATACAAAAGAGGGAGCAAAGGCTTAACTGTACCCTGCCACTCTGAAGCTATACCTAAAACAGTGGCTACATAGCCATGTAGCCGTATAGCCGCATAGCCACATAGTATGAATATAACTTGTTCTTTAATTTATGAGCCACGTAGCCGCTGTTTCTCAGGTATTGCTTCAAAGTGGCGGGATATTCTGCAGTTACTCCGGCACGAAACCACATAAATTTTTGATCTATTATTAAACATTAAGCCCTCAAGACCTAATCCAGTAAAAGATGGAGAGGAGTTTAAAGGGGCCAGAGAGAGGAAGCATTATTGTTACCCTGCCAATAGAAGTTAATCTATGATAACTAGGACTAAAAACATGCCCTCTTTCTTTCTCTTTGTTGTTTGCTCAAGAGTAAGTTTGTGTTTTTGTCTCTTGTTTCTTTGTTTTCTATTATTTGTGCAGCTGAGGAAATCTCAGGCTGGCAGCTTAACGTGTATAGGAAGTAAGTACAATGCTGTGTTACAATAACGTGCAGGGCAAATTGTTAATTTAAATCAGTCTTATACATGTGGCAGCTTAAAATGTTGATAATGTGTGATGTCATAATAATAACAATATGACGTACGACAGTCTTGATGCAAGTGTTTTGATCTCAGACTTACCTCCCTTGGATACTGACTAAATTTGTATATTTAAGTGTTTGCCAAAGTTTGAGGGTATCTGGCATAAAGTGCCTAATACTTGATGCACTGCAACAAATATAATCAAACAACTGATCAATATTCCATGATTTTGTTTTTACAGGAACTATACCAGATGAATCAAAAGCAGTTCAGCTGGCAGCGCCTGCCAGTGCTGTGGCTGGAGGATTCACAGGATCATCAGGAGGGTTACTACCCACCCCACCCATACCAGCTCAGGTACACACTACCCTCTCCACCCATACTACAGTGTAACATGTATACTACTCATACCACTCATTCTAGTACAGGTACAATGTTTATACTACCCATCCCAGTGATCCCACTTGTATGTAGTTCATCCTCTATGCAGTGGGAGGAGAGCAGGGATGGTGCCGCAATAAAAGCACTCATCTGGCCTGGGTTAGTTTCCAGCCTGGCGCCATCTGTGGGTTGAGTTTGTTGTTGGGTACCACCTTGCTCTGAGGCTGTTTCACTGGGTATTCCAGTTTAACTTCCTCTTTAAAAAAAATCCAAGTTCCAATTTGACCTGGATAGGGGACATACATGAAAACCAGCTATGGCTCATGAGGCTTCCTCTCTAAATATTGTTGTTTAGTTAAGTGCTGGATAAAAGTAGGTTGAGAATTGAGTAGTTTTAGCTTTGAAGACAAGTTGATCTTCTTCAAAAATTTATTTGTAACACATCAAGTTTTTGATCACCAAAACTTTAAAGAGGAATTGCAAGGCAACAAGTAGGAAAACTGATGAACCCTTACAATGTTAGAAAGACATTGAAAACCTTAAAGATTAAGAACAAATAATGTTATCTTTGGGTTAGGGCAGGTGTTATCTTGACGTCATTATGATGCAAGTGAAGTGCTTCCTCTAAACATTTTTCATTTAACTTTTCTTTAGGTTCCTATCGTCCCAGGTGTTGTTTCTACTGTCATTCCTGGGGTGAGAATATTATTTTTAATATAAAAATTTAAGATTTATCTCAAGACATACTGTATTCCTGTTACTACTCCCCTCCCCCTGTTCCATATTATGAAATGAGCCAAGACTGGTAATTAGGAATGTTTACTTAAAAGAATGTTTTGAAACTTACTTTTCAGAGAAGTTTTCTTATGTTTCAATTTTAACAGTTACAATGATATTTTTATTTACAACCCTCCAAGTTAAGACCATTTTAGTCGCCATGGCGACTAAAATTTTGGAGCTGGCGACCAAATTGGAACTGAAGTCGCCAGCCTGGCGACTAAAATAAAGGAGAAGGATTGAAAGCGTGGCTTAATTTAGCGACTAAAATTTTTCACTGGCGACCAAACTTGAGCAGTCGGTGGCCAAATGGCTACTAAGCAAAAAAATAAACTTGGAGGGTTGATTTACCTCTTTACATGCACTGCTGAAGATCCTAAAAAACACAAGAAAATCAGTGATTTAATGATATATGCACATATCTTTTCTGGCCTTCCGAAGTCAAATGGTCCAAAACTACATTTGAAGACTTGGGTTACCTTTGGATATGCATAAAAAGCAATCTTTTAATAAAAAAATGTTTTTGGCTGAGATAAAGGTATGCCAATTCAGGCTTCACGCTTTTCAATTGTTTTTTCCTTTTCCTTTTTCTCTTTCTCCTTTTGTGATTTTTGTCTGTCGCCCACCAAAACATTAGGAAAGGTAGACATTCTAAACTAAAAGTGCATGTTGAAGAAAGGTCAAGTATTTCTTTGATTTCAAGATGAAAAATGCATGTATTATTGCATGCTTCTTTGATTCAATAATCCTATCTTGCACTTTTTAGGCATGTTTTTTTTTATACCTTCGACTATGCAAACTTACTGTTTTGTTTTCTTATTTTAAAAAGTTGGCCACTGCCCTTACTGTTCCTGCTCCACTGCCTCCACCACCTCCTCTCAACAATGTGGACCCCAGCAAAATTGATGAAATAAGGAGAACAGTCTATGTTGGCAACTTGGATACAACGGTGAGGATTCATCATCATCATCATCAAGTCTCTTCGCGCCAGTAGGCGCAAAAGAGACTATGCTCTGGGATTAGGGCACAGTCACCTCTGGTGGAAAAGTTTGTCATTGGCAACAAAACAGACTAGATTATTATAATTTATTTTTTTGTAGACAAAATCGCAATGACATTTCATAATACATGTATACATGTAGTGTATGATTGAAGATTTTAACAGCTTCTTTTTTTAAAATTACTGTGATGGTTTAAGGGTGTCAAAATAAGCCGGCAACCGGTGCATTTCACCGGCTATTCCAAATACTGCGCCAGCTACTCGGAATATTAGTAGGTCAGTTCTGGGTGTGTGTTATCAAGTTCTGAGTGTTTCGTAGCCCCCTACTTTTTAGATGGAACCTGCTACGCAAAAACCCACTGACAACCCTGTGGTTTATTCACCTTTAATTCAACTTCCAGTTGACCTATCAACTTTAGAAGTATTTATTATTCATAGCTTGTTGTTTTTTATGTAGCTATCTGCAGAGCAACTCATGGCATTCTTCTCAGGCTGTGGTGAGATCCGTTATGTGAGAATGTCTGGTGATGAGACCCAACCCACAAGGTATGTAAAAATCTGTTTGATTTGCAATGTTATTAATGTCTTTTAAGTTGCTACTAATCATTCACAAGTGCATTCCAGCTGTGGCTTTTTACCTACTTGGTTTGTGGTGTTACTCATTCTAGAAACTTTCACTGCAAATGTTTATTTTTTTTGGTGTGACTTAATTATTGATTGGTCATCATATTGGCCAGTAGCAATTATTAATGCCATAAACATAAATCAATTGATTGGATTTCTGATGGTTGAGTTGCATCCACTGTTCAGCTTGCTATTAAATGCAGCACATACATGCCGTCATTAAATTAAGGCATTGTCTCATTGACTGGTACATTCCCTCTCCGCTACCGCTGGCTGTGAGTGACACAAACTACAGATGTTTGTTTGACTCATGGACTGTGTGTAAAATTCTTTTTTGGCAGTATCAAGAAATGGTTTGAACTTCAAGGCTCTGTTTATAAGTTTTTTAAAATCTTCTTGTTCATTGTAGGTTTGCATTTGTGGAATTCTCTGAACCTGGTGCAGTGAACACAGCTTTGCAATACAACGGAGTCATTTTTGGTGGCAGACCTCTCAAGTACGTCCTTGGCACTTAGTTCAAATACCTCATTATTTTCTACCTGAATATGTCTACAAAAACCAGAAGTTAGATTTTCTTCCAGGCTGATTAGCTAAGGATTGCCTTGATATACATGTACCATCACATTTTCACAACTGACATGAAGAGCAATGTATTGCAAGCAGTTTGAAGAAATATATTTAAACCAAAATCATTAAGAGAACAGGCCACTGAAGTAAACATGTAACTTATATCTGTCACATTTTAATTCCATTGTTTTTTAATGCTTTTTATAGAGTCAACCACTCAAAAAATGCAATTGTAAAGCCAGCATCTAAATCGTCAGATAAGGACAGGAAAGATGTTGACAAGGCAATGCGACGTGTTAAAGAAGCTTCCTCTGTTATTGAAGATGAAATAGATCCTGGTATGTGTCACTTATTTTCGGTGTAGTTTTAAGGAAGCAGGTTGGCCTGATGGTTAGGGCACTGGACTCTGGATCTAGCTATACATGTCCGAGCCCTGGCTGGTAAGGGTTTAGGCCGGGATCATTGTGTTGTGTTCTTTTGGCAAGACACTTTGAGCCCTGGCTGGTAAGGGTTTAGGCCGGGGTCATTGTGTTGTGTTCTTTTGGCAAGACACTTTGAGGCCTGGCTGGTAAGGGTTTAGGCCGGGGTCATTGTGTTGTGTTCTTTTGGCAAGACACTTTGAGCCCTGGCTGGTAAGGGTTTAGGCCGGGGTCATTGTGTTGTGTTCTTTTGGCAAGACACTTTGAGGCCTGGTTGGTAAGGGTTTAGGCCGGGGTTATTGTGTTGTGTTCTTTTGGCAAGACACTTTGAGGCCTGGCTGGTAAGGGTTTAGGCCGGGGTCATTGTGTTGTGTTCTTTTGGCAAGACACTTTGAGGCCTGGCTGGTAAGGGTTTAGGCCGGGGTCATTGTGTTGTGTGCTTTTGGCAAGACACTTTGAGGCCTGGCTGGTAAGGGTTTAGGCCGGGGTTATTGTGTTGTGTTCTTTTGGCAAGACACTTTGAGCCCTGGCTGGTAAGGGTTTAGGCCGGGGTCATTGTGTTGTGTTCTTTTGGCAAGACACTTTGAGGCCTGGCTGATAAGGGTTTAGGCCGGGGTCATTGTGTTGTGTTCTTTTGGCAAGACACTTTGAGGCCTGGCTGGTAAGGGTTTAGGCCGGGGTCATTGTGTTGTGTTCTTTTGGCAAGACACTTTGGGATCCCAACTGAAGGACATAGAATTATCTAAAGGCACTTCCTACAACACAGATCAACTAAGGTTTGCTTTCACTGATGTGTAGAGCACTTTTGCCGAGATCCATAGGACTTCAGATTAAAGTTCATAGGATTTTTGTGAGTTGCTGGGATTCTCTTATCCCCAGTTAATTGGAAAGACTTTACATACTTCAATCAGCAGCACATATAGGTTTAATACTTTCCAAATTAATTTTATCCTTTCTTAATTCATTTAATTTTTTTAGCTGATAGGTCAAAATCTCGCTCCAGGTCACGATCAAGACGAAGATCCAGTTCAAGGTAAAGTATCTTTACATATTGCAACATCTTCAGTAAAGTAAATGCAGTTCTTAGGGATTGTAATCATACAACTAAGGCATCTTTTAAAACACTTTGCAACCCTTTTCTTACAGATTTGCACTTTGCATAAAATAGGTTGGTTTTTTTGTTATAGTAATTACCTGTTTTTTGTGTGTGTGCGTGTGTTTTTTTTTTGTTTTTTTCACCAGATGAAAATTATTTGAGGACAAATTTAGACAATGAAATCTTTAGAAATAGATCTGCAGAAAAAATGGCCAATCATCTGCTCAGCTTCCCTGTCCTCAACTAGCTGGAACCCATACCACGGCCTTTTCCTCAAATATTGCCAAATAGATTTTGGTAAAAAACAAATGCACATTTGTAGAATGTCTATTTTATAGTTAGATGGTGCTTTTTGCAGTTTTACATGTAAATTTAAACTGATGTTAAGAACTGTGGCAGTTGTACTGCAGTAGTATTTACCGGTAGATATGTTGGTGTTGCAAACTTGCAATGAAAGCTACCTTAAAAAATAATCTTAAAATAATAATAATAATAAAACCTTTATTTGAGTGTCAAAAACTGAAATAGCAGTATTAAAACCACTAAATGTGGACACTTTAAGTTTATAATTTGTGGCTTTATATTTAAGGTCAAAGAGACGCAAGTCCCGTTCCAGGTCAGGCTCTCGTCGACGGAGACGGACACGCAGCCGCTCACCTTCCAGGTACTGTGTAATACAGTCAATATTCACATTCATGAATACAAAACTGCAGATTATTAAACTCCAGGCTGAGTAGTATACGATTATAGAGTTTTAATTGTAAATATCATTTTATTTGTTAGGTTAGGGTTAGTTTGGTAAACGAAGAGCTACTCTGTAGAAATGTTACCAATAAAACCATTATTATTATTTTTATTATTCATCCTGTCCATCCAGCCTGTTGGTTCTTACCTGTGGGTGTTTACTAGTGTATACATGTAATTATTATGTTATGGTGATAACAACACCATAAAACAAAAGTAAGAATTAACAAGGTAGTTGCTTGCCACACTACTAGCATGTAAGACCCTAAAATGTATTTTCCTTCTAGTGTACTAACATTGCGTACATGAATGTGCCATGTTAGGTAGAATTACTGGATACTTTGTGATTGAGTTATGGAGATCAGATGTGAAGTGGAAATAAGCAGCATATTTTATGTTCCTTGGAATGCTTAAAAGTGCTTCACAAAAGTTTAAATTATTTTTTGTTTGTTTTACATTTTTAGAGACAGATATAGGGAAAGACGTCGCAGATCTCATTCAAGACAAAGAAGTTCTAGACGTTCTCGTAGCAGGTAAAATGATAAATAATTTGAATATACCGTATTAATTCATTTTAGCACCCTGGGTGCTTATTAAATTTTTGGACCTTGAGAGTGGGCTGTTATTCAAGGTGGGCACTTATTCGAGGCTGGGCGCTTATTAAATTTTCACCATTTTCAGCAAGCAGTAAGCTTATTTTGCAACAGAATAATAACAACACAAGATGATACATCAAGCAGAACTTTAGCTGCTCATTGAAAAGTTCTATGAAATGCTAAGAAAACTCGGTCTTCGGCGAAGTCTCTTAGTAGTATTTAGTCAATCAATACTCCTCTTGTACACTTCACTTTTTTTCTTGGAGGAGGGGTGGTCGCTTATTCAAGGCTGGGTGCTTATTAACTTTTCGTACCTTCAGGGTGGGCGCTTATTCGAGGTTGAGCGCTTAATCGAATAAATACAGTGTCTAAATGACCGAACCATTTAACAAGGTTAAGTCAAATTTGTGCACAGTTTTGTTGTAGTAGAAGCTACTGGGTCTTTTTGTCCTCTACTTCTCCTGCATGGGAACTTAAAAACATTAATAATTACTTGTTTTCCTGCTTTTTGAAAGGGAGCGGAGGAGAGGCCCTCGTTCAAGGTCTAGGGACCGACGTTCACGATCACCAGACCGTTCACGTGACAGGTCAAAGGAAAGGAAAAGAACTGCTTCACCTGAACGATCACCATCAAAGGAGAAAAAGACCCAAAGGGAGAAGTCTGAGGCTGTTGATAAAGATGAAAGCTTAAGGGAAAAGAGCCGAGAGAAATCTGAAGAGAGAACTGAAAAAACAAGATCAAAGGACAAGGAGAGAAGCAGAGAAACAGAAAGGGAAAGAGAGCGGCGAAAGGAAAAAGAGAAACAGAGAGAAAAGGAAAAAGAAAAGCAAAGGGGAAAGAGAAAGAGAACGGGAACGGGAACGGGAACGAGAAGAAAGAAAAAGAAAGACAAAAAGAAAGGGAGCGGGAGAAAGAGAGAGAGAGGGAACGGGAGAGGGACAGAGAGAGGGAAAGGTCAAGGAGTCAATCTATGTCACCATCACCTAAAAGAGCCTCTTCAAGGTGAGTTAAGTTCTGTATTATTAATAACATTTGTTAACTTTTGTTGCTGTTCATGCACGTGTATCTTGCTGCTGCCCACATTCCCCTTCCCTTGGGCTTGGATAGTGTTGCAAGAATTGATTGTCTGAAGCCATTATGGCAAATTGAAGAGTGTTTTGGGAAACTAAAATAAACAAAATGTTCAGTGCATTTGGTCAGCAATTAAGTGAAAGGTTCATAACAAAAACATCCCTGGTTATATGCAATCATTTATAACTTATTTTAAGTAAAACCTGTTTTGTTTTCAGGGGTCATCATAAGAAGAAAAAAGAGCGAAAAGTGCGAGAGAGAAAGTACAGCAGCTCCCAAAGTGCAGATGAGGAAAGTGACAAAGAAAAAGTCTATCCAGGTCAGTTGTTATTTTGCATTTTTGAACTTTCCCATTTCTTAGTTGATTTTTTTGGAGGGATAGAAATTGTTTCTTTATGATAATCATGAAAATCTTGAGATATAGTCTCTGTGTGGCTAGATGTACAGTGGAACCTTGAGTTAATGAAGTATCCAATGCTCATCAAAACAGCATTTGATACATGATATAAGGTGTTCTATACTACAGCATTTCCTTAGGGTGTTAGAGGTTTGACTGTACAGTGAAATTTTAATTAAAACAAGTATTGACCCTGGCAGGCACAAACCCAGCTTTCCACTCACTAGCTGTCATGTTTGGTTGGGAATTAAAAATGTTTTGATCAATGTCTCAGCAGATAGTGATGAACAGAAGGAGAAAATTAAAAGAAGCAAGCGACATAGTAGTCCAGAAGAAAAAGAAAGTGATGGTTCTGATTATGAAAAGAGTAAGAAAAGGAGGAAAAAATATGCTGAGGAACAAGAAATGGATGAAGTTGTCTCTGATAGTGAAAAAAGAGACGAGAGAGAGGATCGAGACAGAGAAGAAAGAGAAGACAGGAACAAAGAAGAAAGTTCAAGCAGAAAATCCAAGAAAAAGTCAAGGAGTTACAAGAGAAAGCCTGTCAGTGCAGGGGATTATGACAGTGATAGTGACTGACACTTTGTACCATAATACTTCTGAAAGTTACAACAGTATTAAAATTCAGAAATAAACATGTTGTTTTGTAAAAAATGTGTTCTTTTCTGATCTTAACAATGATATGTTACTGCCATAATTACATCTCTCCCTCGGCACTTGTGTTTCATTCAGGACACCTTCAGAAATCTCAAAAATCAATATGGACTTTTCCAACAATTGTGTGTCCAAGAATTTACTGCAAATATAGAACTTCATGAGAGGTTAACCAAGAATACTGTATTTTGGCATGACAAGCAGAATTTTAAACCAACCCTTTTTGAAGAAAATGGAAGGCATTAAATGTGCAGTTCCAGAAAATATCCATATACTCACCCCATGAAAGGTCGTTGGAAATTTCAAGGGGGTGGGGGTCTCAAAAGCCAAAACTTTTTAAGGGAAATTTTGTGGCTTTAGTGGAATTTCCAGAAAAAGGGGGGATTCAAATCAAAAAACGCTCTGTGGAAGGGGTATGGATATTTTCAGGAACAACACAATTTGGCACCAATTGGTTTCCACGTCACCATAAGGTGCAATCTACCAATTGAAATAAAAGATGACTCCATAAACTTCGTCTTTACTTTGTCTGTAAAAGTTAAGCTCAAAGCAGCCGAGATATTATGGCATTTTAAAAGTTGTAGGACAACCAGCATTTTGCCTTGTGAGTTTATTCGTTGTTAATTGTCCCCTGCTGCCTCAAAGCCAGTGACACATGAGGGGATTGTTCTTACTTGTTATATAAAGCAGCAAATTGCTATCAAAATCCTGCATACCAGTAATTGACATGTCAATAACTGCAATTTTCCTTGCTATCAAAATTGCGGCAATCAGTGTTGTGTCACTAGCTTAACTGAATTTTCAGGGGCAACATCAATCCATGTAGCAGTTATGAATTCGAGCCATTTGCACTTTTCTTTACCATCAAGAATCATCTTAGATAATCTCTCAAGAAACAGAAATCCACTTCAATTAATTTAAAAAAATTATGCCTATGGGTTGTGATTGTCAATCCATGGCTGAGGGCAATAACAAACAAAAATCTTTAGTTGTATAATCTTGTATAATCTTTATTTTTTTCTCACTGTTAAAAAATTAGCTACAAGATAATAGTAGTAATAAAATTAAAGTACTGGCTGCCTTGAGTAACCATAGTGGCTAGCAGAGCCAGGCAGCCAATAGACAAAAGCATCAAATTTACTGAGGGTAGCCGAAAAAACTATCTTCAGTTGTGTTTCAAACTTCAGATGCAGTTAAACCTCAAACAACTTCCAGCAACAGTCAGGTTTGGAACAACCAGACCCACAACAAAAAGACTGCCAGAAATAAATGCTCTCAGGAATTCACCCCCATTTTCCAGTCCAACTACTTATGGGTCATTTGGAAGGAAATTGACTAGTTAAAACATTTACTGAGAACAAAAAAGACAACCTTTTCATAAAAAGGCTAATGATACTTCCATCCAGACGACAGTTCTACAACATTTTGAAAATGTGAAGTAAACGTTAAATAAATATAGCTCTCATTTACCTGAATTGGTTTACTATTGACTCCATTTCACTACACTCTACAGATTTTGTCCTTTGAGGCAAATAATTTACTGTATCACAATTGTTATCTATTAATTTTGGCTTGAAAACTTGTTTTGTGCCAGCCAAATCAAAGCAGTTAAATACCTGCCAAATGTTTTTGGCAATGATTCCAGTGAGGTCCTTAGAGATGCAATAGGATTCCTTTGCATCAAATTAAATAAATAGCTAGAAATGTAGTGTACAAACACTTGTCTGAACAAAACAGATATAGTCTATTAAAAATAAAACTACTTGTTCAATTATTTACACAGCAACAAAATGCTACGTGCTTCTTTCTATTTTTGTCTTTGGCCTTAAATATTTTAAAAAAAGTATCCATTTTTGTTTTTTTTCTTTAATAAGGTCAGGGTTTGGGACCCTTGGTGACACACCTATCCTACATTGACGGAAGTGCCCCCTCCCGCAGAGTTACTATAGAAGACTTTCCTTAGCAGTCTTTTGTGAAGTCACACTCATTCTTGTTGGATATGCAGGCACTCTGGTGTGTTTTTCTTGTACTGGTAGTGTATATGCTGAAGGATGGATTTTGAACCCATGCAATCGTGGTACGTATTTTTCTGTACTTTTTGACGGTCTGTACTCTGGAAATACCATAAAAAACATGTGAGGAAAACTTCTTCCAAAGCTTGCTCCATCCACATAGCTGTGCTTTAAAAGCCTTGGAGAATAAATTTCATTGCATCGTGGACAATAAACTTTAACTGTTTCATCTCCTAGTCTATCAGATAAGCCAATGGGGAGAACATTTGAATTGTTACACAGAACTCGAGGACAGTGTCCAAAATCACCTTGTAAATACTTGTAAAGCATTTTTTTACAACCTCTTTCAGTTAAGATGTACCGGGCATGAATTAAACTGTACAACTTTTCTGCAGTCTTGTTGAATGATGACTTATCATTTCTTGATAATTGACCAGGGCCCCACTCAGGTTTGCTTGGTTCGACCTTTGCATAGCTATTTTTTCCCAAAATTACTTCAAGAGCCTGTTCAAAGTTCAAAACCTCTTCGTCAAGTCCCACCAGGTTTGAGAAGTCTCTGAAAAAGTCTTGATCAACTTCACAAAAGAAATCATTTCCAAGTTCAGTACAAAATCGGTGAACCCATTCACCCATGACTTGGCTATTAAATTTCTCTATATGAGAAGCCTCTTAATCTTGATTGCTGAAGTAAAAACACAAGTCCCGTTTTAACGTTGAACTGTATGACAACGACGATGACAAACAACATTTCGAAAAGATTCGTCACTTTCTGATTTAGAAAGGAAACAAGAACAAAGACATGACGCCATAATACCTTTGTCTGTGAGTCGACGCCCTGTGGATGGCTTCCCACCTTCAATTTCAAAACGTGCAGAGCTTTCCATCCTACTAGGAAATGATCTCCTAAAAATCAGGCTTCTCGATCAAAGTCTTTTTTTCTGTGCAGAGAAACAAAAAGTTCAAAAATAAGACAGTCCGCAAGCCGCCATATTTGATAGTGGCACCTGTTGTTGAAAATCCGCTGACCATGCCACTGAGCCGTGAGTGACTTGACACACGCACACGTGCAATGTAATCGGTTAGTAATGTTTGGAATGTACTCAAAAACCAAGCAAAATTCGGACGATGACAAGTCAGAAAGTCGCGTCTGCAAAGCGGATTATGAAAACAAAAAAAACAACAGATCAAAAATCTCATTGATACTGTACTGGAAAGATAAGAAAATCTTGCAATATAGGTCTGCACAGTCGCAAGGGTCATAACATCAATTTCCTTTGCGATGAAGTCCAGTATTAACACTACATTTACTATTTCCCTTTAAAATAATAACAATCTCGCCTGATGAAGTGTTCCCAAATGATCATATCCCTAAACTTCCTTTCCTTTGCTTAGTTTAGGATACAGTCACGCTTTCTTTGTGCCGAGTTGTAAATCCACTACGCCATCCATACCACTTACCAACACAGAACTTTTTTCGGCTAATTTTCTCTGTTTTGTTATTGTTGTTTTTAAAATATATACGGATTATGACTGGTCTGCAATGTTTCTATGATCAAAAGTATAACTTGGATGTTGGTCGGTGTTTCCAACTTCTTTCAAGAAAGCGGTATACAAGGATTGTACTTTGCGTGCTTCTTTTGAAGTTAGCCGCCTAAAATCAAAATATTTGGATTATGGTTTAAATATGAAATTGATTAAGACATTTTATTCATAAATTGCACGAAAATCATTTAAACATTGGCCATTTAGATCACGATAAATTGTCTATTTATGGTAAATATAAGTTTACGTCTTCTTTAACAATGATCAGTAAAATAGCGTTGGTAACAAGTATGTGGTGCTGTGTTGTGAAGTCAAATTATTCTTATCTTTATTGTTCATTCCGGATTTGTTTAGAGGATAAGGACCTGTTTAAGTCCGAAGTACAGGATTATAGATTTTAGTCTGGAGAATAAAGATATAACTAGTACTTACCAGGCCAAATCTAACAGAATCTGTAAATAGATACTTTGTTTCTAATAATATAATAATATAATATTTCTATTTACAGATTGTAAATAGATACTGTGTATGCCTTTTATAGAACCTCGAATATTGAAAAACAGATCTGAAATGATATTGGGGTTTCTAAGCCATTCATTTGCGCACCCCATGATCCTCGCACAAATTCTTGGGGCTACTGGGTTCCTAAGCGATTTTTATCAATATCTCATCTTTCATGATCACTGCCGAGCAGCAATAACAATATATCGTGAGAACCTCTACGTCTGAGGAAAGGAACTACTTTAACTAATCTATTTACTTTTATCTCCTCTTTTCCCACCTGGGGGGTTTTTATTACTGACTGATTTGCATTCCAAGTTAATTCAAGTTCTCAATTTCTCTTGATTTATTTTCTAAAGGATTTCCTCAACTTAGCAGCTTTTCGGTTGTCTTAATTCTCAGAAAGAATGGAGCCGGGTGGACTGGAATTAAATGTTAAGTTGTTTCTTGAGCTCAAATTAATTGTCTCGGATTGTTAATGGCTGAAGGATGTACTTATAAATTTTTCACATGATTATTAACGAATTTAGGTCATTTAGCTGGCAGAGTGGCTTTCAGTTCACATATTGAGATAAATGACTAGACTCCCTGCAGGACAAAAGCCAATCAGGTTTAAGTGTGGCTTGGGTAACAACTTGGCCTGTTCTCAGTCTAAAGCGCGTGACAGACATAAAGCGTTTCTTGTTAAGTTATTGAAATCTATTGGGGGAAACATAGAAACAGCATACTCATGAGTTTTAGAGGCTTTTTTCTTCAATTCCAGTGATAACGTTAATTCCCCTCTTGAAAGTTAGTTCCCCACTATATCTGAAGTTCTGAACATAGTCTGAAGAGGCCAAAGTTATAAACTCTTATCTCATCTGTGTTGACCCATTTGAAAACACTTCGTTTCACACAATTCAATTGCTCCTGAAAGGAACAAAATATTGGTAGAAATCGCAGACAGTCCATTGCTTGTTCCAGAATAGGCGACCATGCCTGCTGACTGTCTGCTCCATCTCTATAATATGGACGCCTCGTTGCTATTGGCTGATGCCGTAATTAGACATCAGTGCTCGACCATATAATATTACCGTAGACTACTGATTGATGTGCATTCATTGCGTGTACTTTGTCTGCAATCCCCATGATGTGGAAATTGTTCATACAGTTAAAACCTGACTCAGCATGGTTCGTTAATACCCAGTTGCGAGAACACGGCTGGTGATCTAAGAAAACTTATAATGAGTTTTACAAACTGAGAGCTGCAGATGGTTTGCCATAGAGACCTGCGAAAAAAAAAATAACGAAAATGTTCGTTTCCAAAATATAACTTTTTTCTTAGAAGCCATATTCAACAAGGTAACTGCATTAAAGAACTTCTCGTCAAAAGTCAGTGATACAAAGTTGGTTGGCAATTGTGTGCTCTGCACTTCGCAACTTGCCAGAGTTGAATTCTTCAGTACGATTCGAAATCGACCCTGGGTACAAACAACAGTTGGATAAAATTCACGAACTTTTAAATATGCATCTCTCTGACCTGCCACTTGTTCTGAGAGCGCGCCAGTCAAGCAAGAGATAGCTTATTAGACCACGTTTTGTCATACAAGCCGGCTCAGCCATGTAGGTGAGCACCCCAATTAAACGCACAACTGTCAGGCGGGTTGTTTGCTGTCACGGCTAATGACATGTCTATTGTATTCCGTGACGGCCCGCCCCTCAAGATTAACTGTGCGCCAATTACGAGGTGCGCTAAGCCAATCAGCATTTAAGTCACTAACCCGAGCAAAGACCGCAAAGCGCTTGAGCCGGAGCTGACGAGATTTAAAGATTGTCTGTTAGTGAGCTATGAAGGCCAGATGACCGCCGACTCTGATAAACTGAAAAAGCCTGTAGCTGTTGTAGAGTTAATCCCTCTGGTTAGGATGAAGGGATGGCGTTCTTCTCGAACCTTTTATGGGTTTTACTACTCGTTGTAAGTTGACAAATGGATCAAGTTAAGACTATAGGACTTCATCACTTACTAATCATAACATGCCTTGTTTGTACTCCTCTCTACCTGCCGCAGGTAACAGAGTCACCTCTCCGGAGCCAGAATGCTACACCGGAACGCACACCTTCCAAAAGAACTTGCACGGATTACGCGGTAACAGATTTCAAGATCTCTTGCTTGTGTGCGTTAATGTGTGCACTTAAATTCTTATAGATCACTGTTCTATTGTGCTTTCAAAAATAATTACGTTGTGCATATTTCATTTGTACTCGTGTTTACAGGTTCAAGAGAATCTTAACTCGTTTTTGTGGCTAGTGAAAAGAAATCCACCGGCTTACTTCTTCGGTACAATCCATGTGCCTTACACAAGAGTATGGGACTATATTCCTACAAACAGCAAAGCAGCGTTTAAGACGAGCCAATACGTATATTTTGAGCTTGATTTGACTAACAGGCCTACAGTAAATGCTCTTTGGAATTGTCAAATGCTACCCAAGGGAGGACTTCTTAAGGACGTGATACCGAGAAGTATGTATCGACGCCTTTACAGGCATTTAAGATACATTAAGAAAATGATCCCAATTTGGTTGAGGGATAATGACGGTGAATATCGCAAAGGAATGGCGCCTTACGCTGATAAAATATTTCAGCTTTTGACTAAAGACTGGCAGCAAAAGCGACCGATATGGATTATGCTCATGGTTAATTCTTTGACCGAAAGCGACATCAAAAGTAGAGGAATACCAGTTTTGGATCAGTATCTTGCCTCGGAAGCTGCCAGAAACGAGAAATTCACGGGGGCCGTGGAGGAAGTGGAGGAACAGTGCCTGCCGCTTAATTCTCTAAACGATACACAGGTTTGTAGAGTGAGAATCACATAATCCTTCAAATCTGCTCTAAGTCAAAAGTTTCTTAACAGAATCCAGCTTACTGCCGACAAAAATGGATTAACTGAAACTGACAACATTAAATATTTAAGTTAAATTGCACGCGACAATTAATTGTTGTATATTTCATTCCTCGCGCATGGAGCGGCGGCCTCCAGCAAATTACGTACTTAGCGGTTGAGAGTTCAAGCGCTTCACTGAAGCGTGATCTCAACTGGGCCGCTTTTTTTCTCATTTCCTTTCATTTCTTTGCGTGAGTCGGCTTGCAGAGTAATTCTATTATGTTATGACTGACTGGGTTAGTTATAACTCAATAGCAAGCCGTCTTTATTGCCAAAAGTTCAAAGATAACGTTGAAATCTTTCGATTGCATAAGTGAGCAAAATGGCAAGATTATCTTGCTTATGTGCGGACGCGTAAAAAGGGGGCATTTATGTTTATATTGAGCTTTGTTATTTACACTGTCAAAACAGTGGGCAAAGCTCCTTAATCATGTTTTGTTAATAGCGCTTTTCATAGTGGTTTATAAATGAATTTGTGGAATGTTTTGTCAAGAGTTTGGTGGCAAAAGAAAAGTCTGTTTACAGCCGAGTGACATGAAAGCCGATCGTTTGCCGTACCAGGCAAGGTAAATTTAAACTCGGGTGGTTTGACCTCAGTGCCTGCTGCTTTGCTAACTGATTGTTAAGGCGCACGTAGCTCTCAAAACGGTTTCTCTACTTCTTTCGATTATTGCATCCAAAAGCTAGTAAGTTATCACCGTGTAATGAGGAACACTTGTGCCTGCGCAAAAAAACGCGAGCAAACCTTCATTAATGTGCGTCAGTCAAGAGTTTTAAGAAGATTCTTGAAATGGTCGTGATGACTCTACGTCACCACTCTCGGATGCTTGTGGCGGCTTCCCTTTCGGTATTCTGTGTTAAGCTCCGACTGGAGTATCTATTACATGGTTGTTTTGTGCAGCTTTTATCGAGTTTGATATGAAAACAAGACACAGCTGTGGTGTCATTAAACTTTCATTATCATCACGCCTCTTTGTTCAAAGATTTCCTTACCGCATTTGGCAACACCATTTTTCACTTCTTTGTTCCTGGGAGACAATTTATTAAAAATAGACCGAATAGGAATTTTACCTCTATTTCGTTGAAATCCGTGTTGCTTTTCAATGAGCGGCTTTCCATTTCTTATGTCAACAAACTATAATATAGACAATGGTGTTAATTAAATCAAGAGCGTGTCGTTGGAAAGAGCTAAGGCCTCTCGCATTCTGTTTTTATCTTCCACAAGGCTAAACTCTGGCCAAACCACAGAACACACAAATATAAGTGATCTAAGGGAATACTATGCTAATTCGACGTGACTTCCTTCCTGTGACTTGTTTAACTATTTGAAGGGAGTTGTAATAGCATAAATTGAATTGACATCAATTAAATATGCAAACACCTCCTCTGTCCATTAGCTAAACAGTTTTTCTGTTGCCAACGTACGTGGCAAGCGAACAAAAGCGCCATTTAATTCGTCAGGTTCAAAATGCATCGAGGTGCTTGTGTTTGTAGTAGTGCATGGTAAATGTGTTATTTATTCCACTGCCTTTATGTTCATTGACTTTTGTGATAAAAGGCGGTGCTTTTTGATGTCCCAAATTAAAAGGACTCTTGACCGAAACACACCTCGTAGATATGAGTGTCGTGTATATACAATCTGGGCAAGAACGCTTCATAATACTATTTTAGTAACCCAAGGTTCAAGCTTCTGTTTAAATTTGTTTTATCTGTTGTTATTCAAACAAATTGTTTCCCAGAGATACTTTTAGTTGTCGAACTGAAAGTGAAAAAACAAATGGTTAAAAGAAAGGTCGGCGACACAGTATCCAAAAAACCGAAAGCACTTTGCACTGAAGAAAATCAGTACAGGTGTGCGTACAACAGCCGACAGACGAATGTAAAGATTTTTTAATTAAACTAACCACATTTCCAAAGTTGCTAACATGCAGCTACCATACTCTTCTTTGTATTTTACAAACCTCAGGGCATAAACTATGGACATAGATAATTTGTATATAGAAGACGATAAAATGTGTAATCACTTCAATATTTACAGCTGCAATTCGAAGATAAACGATGTTTTCAGTATGTACGTGCTACACGAATAACTGACTCAAATTTATTAATAACAAAATATCTCAGGCTACCGGTTGGCTGATTATTAAATGTCGTCGGAGATCTCGTGACATCGATCAATTTCTTTCACGCTTTTTCTTTTAGAGCTGTTAACGATTTCACGTTGGAAGCGGTCAATTTTCCTCACAGAAAAATGTTATTTTCTTTCTAATTTGGCTACGTGTTTTTGCAAAGGAAAAATAGTGTAAGAAGTTTGGCAATCTAAACGACAGCGACAGGTTTTCAAAGAGCAGGCTTGTTTCAGTTAAAAGTTCAAAATAGTAAAAGGCAACTTGAAATATCTGGGGATCGAGCCAAGTAGCCTTAGGCACTGGACAACTAAACATATTCCCCGCGCTATGAGCCATGATCACTGTGAGATAAGCCACGTTTTGACTTTAGATGCTTAATAGCACGTTTTAATAAATGTGCTACAATAAGTTACCCTTTATCCGCCCTGTGTGGGGTGATCGACTCCCGTAAGGTAAAATAATAAGCGTACAACTTTGACGAACTTTATGTCCACGGCACGTTTCATTATTTTAGTAGCCATCGCATAGAAATGAACATAGACCGTTCCTTCTTATTCTTTCCCTTTCTTTGTCCTTGTTGTTCGGATGTCTTCAGCTTTTTATTTGAGTCATGTGGACAACATGTTGAACCGTGCCTTATCTTTTATTATTTGTATGTTGTGCAAGTTCTTTTTAGTTTGGGTAATACCTACTGTGTGACCATTTAGATCAAATCTATTGCGGAGCATTTTCATGCGTAGCTGTTTGTTTTTCGATTTTTTCAGTTTTGAATTTGAGATGTTTTTTCAAAGTATTTTGACGTGGGTACTTTTGATTGAGCCTATTGTCAGTAATCGGTATTTTTTGTTTCAGGTGATCTTTGCTCTGAACCAAACTTTAAACTTCCAAGAAAAGTTGCGGGTTGGTAAAGCGCACTTAACTTATTCTACAGATGATCTGATAGATCATTACAACTGTGGTGACCTCAACTCCGTTCTCTTCTCCACTCAGTCAACACGACTCCCAAGTATGTCTTCTAACTCGTCACTGAGACAGTTAGAATTAAAGAAGACGCAAGAGATTGATCAATACTTTAGAACAGAGCTTATTTTCAAGAGGAACGAACGCATGGCAAAAAGAGTAATTGAACTTTTAAACAAGTATCCAGAACGGAATTTCTTTTTCGCTTTTGGTGCGGGTAAGTGCGTTGACATGTATTGTGTTGTCATTTATAAATCAATTGAGGATCGCTAGTTAGTGAGTGAGCGAGGTTACGGTTAATCAAGTATGTCGATAACCTGGTGATGTGAACTCAATGATCTCTTTACCTTAGAGTAACTGTACACATTCTCCTTGTTGACTACAGTTAAGGCTCACCCAACCGATGCTTACCTCGAATTCCGTAGCATGAGCCATCTACACGAGTACTGGACCAGCATCTCCATTGGCGGCAAACGTCAGGTTATCCCCAGCATTTCGTCAATAGTACTAGCAATATTTGGGAAACCGATTACAGTCCTGGCTGGACAAGGGCACGTATAGGGAAAGGTGCCTTGCCAAAGAACACGTCATTAGGTCACATCATCTCACACTCTCCGTGTTGATAACCGTTCATCTTGTTGATGGTTTTCTTAATTCTCGTCACCTCCTGCCACTTGAAAATGTCGTGAATTTAAGGGAGAATTCACAGGTTAATCTATCGTGGGACTTACGCAAGTAGGGTTAGGATTATACTTTATCTTTTTATCTATCTATCTATATATCTATTTATTTATTGATTGATTTATTGATTTATTTAGTATTACGTTTTACTGCAGGACATTTTCTTGGAAATCACAGTATTATAGATATTATGAGACGGGAAGGATTTGCATTGCATCACATGAAACCAGGGCAGCCTCTACCAAAGTACGAAGTTTACTTGAAATTAATGAATTAATTTTGAAGAAAAATAATTCATCGCGTGATTACGGTTACGGAAGCTTTTGTTGGTTAACTATTGTGTTTCTGTGTGGGTATTGTTTATTAGGTGTACACTATTCGCTTGAGATTTAAAGAAGAATTAACGATTCCATTTTTTTCTTTGAAGTATTTTTTTGTTTATTGTCTTTTTTGAATTTTTTGTTTTTCATCATTGGTGATCACTATTCAAGCTGCTTGTGTACTACATTACACAGGTTGCACAGGTTCGGTTAAAAACCATCAGCAGCTATTAGCTAACTTTTCCTCTCGACTGATAAAATTGAGGCAAGAGCGGGGAAAGCGCGCGGGACACGTTATTTTAAGGGGATTGGGGAGGGCGGGAAGTTATCTCTTTTCCCTCAGCGTTCCTTGGCAGTCGTTTCCTTTCTTCCTTCTATTTCCACGCCTAACCCACGTAGGGTAGAAAAACCATGACCGTCGCTTCTTATCTAAATTTCAATTCTCTTTACAGTGGATCCTCGATAAAACGAAGGGCCACGGGACTGGCACGGAATATGTTCGCTATATACTAGTTATGCAACGTGAGGTAACTATGGAAACCCAGTCATGATCTCGAACACGAGTCTAGGCGAGTGTGAACCAGAAAAACAAGTGAAGGGGACCAAGACCACGAGAAGACAGAAATACGCTACAAACGCGAGAAACCGCAGCGATGATGGGAAGGGGGGAACGCGAAACAACGGCCCTGATTGAGGCGTTTCTATGGCATGGTATAAAGAAGGATATCGTTCGTTATACCGAGGTTATTTTGGAGGTTCGTTAAATCGAGGTTCCACTGCACTTCTTCTGATTACTAAAGAACACGTTTATATTAAAATCGAGGGTTTTTTATTATACATAAAAGACTTACAATATTTACAATTTGCAGTATAAAAAATCTCATAGCTAGCTGTGTAATAAATATTGGTTATAGGAAGTTTTAAAATAACTTTTATCTTTCTTTCTGTCTCAGTTACAAAACGGTCAGAACCCCAAATCCAATAACAAGAAGAAAAAATAAACGCAGGAAATGTCGTAGGAGAAATAGAAGACGATGTCCAGGGAGAAAAAGAAAAAAGCCAGATTTCAGTCGTGTAAAACTAGTGCTTAAAGTGGCCAAAACGCCAACAGAAAAAAGGTGAGTTACAATAGTTCAAATTTGTTATAGCACTCTTCAAAAGTAAGCGGCACGCGGCAAGCCTTAAAGTTCAAGCATAAATCGACTTAGTCAATCATTCTTTCCGTGAGAAGCGCTTGTAGAAGGAGTCTACCGTATTTATTCAGGATAAGCTCCCAACCTCGAATAAGCGCCCTCCTTGAAAGAAGGAAAAGCGCCCAGCCTCAAATAAGCGCCCACCCCTTATTTTTCGCGTTTTATTTATTTCAGAGGTAACTCAACTAAAACGAAGCAAGAGGATGAAAGCAGTGTTGTATCACCTATCGTGAAATCATCAGCAGTTGCTTGTGAGCTGAGCTGCAGACTTATTAGCACAGTAATACTTCTGTGTTGGCTGCTTGGCTGTCACTTAATAACAGACGTCATTTAGGAGCAACGAAAAGTCCAACTCAGCGGAAGAAATTCACGACACTGGGCCGGTACAGAGCGGTGAATGCACAGCTCATTCCGACCCACGCCGGACAGAATTAAATTTCTCGGCAGAATAAGAGCACTATCTTGAGTGGAACAGCTGCCCACAAAGAATATTATTTTATATACAGATGTTACATACCACAACAGCATGAACAGAAAAAACTACAGTAACATGCAGAGTACAAATTAATGTGTTAATGCTCGTTATTCACTTATGTCAAATTAATATAAAGTTTTTAATCGTATGAAATAAACCGGTGAAACATGCCGCGTGAGCGTCTCGGCGTCAACTTGGTTAATCAAGAGTTTCTTGAATTATCAGTAGATTTTTTCACAAATTATTAGTTAACGCTAAACAGGTTGCTGGTCAAATATCTTAACTAACGTACAGCTTTTTAGGACTGGTAGCTTTACGCGGATCTGTTAAAAGGGGGACTGAGGCGAGCGGGTGGCTTTCGTCTCAGTCGCTCCTAGTCAACAAGATCTCGGGCTAGCATAGAACAAACTAATTATGCAAACGGAAGAGTTCCTGCTCTGTTCTTGCTTGGTGAGTTGCTAGGATACACTCCAGATGTATTTGGCAAAATTGTACTCCATATCAAACCGTCATTCGTACTCAGCCTGCCTCGCATTTCACTTGGGACAGTTTTTTTTATTTCGACGTCTATTTTGCTTCTAAGATGTTCGTTGGATTTTTGCCCCAAAATCAATCAACCTCTCGTCACCATGCCTCAAGCCCAATCTACACATGCATAGTATATTTTTTATTTACAAAACAGACATTTCCGTTTAGATTATTTTACTCTTTAGTTTCCTAGTTTCACGAATTAATCAAAGATTTCTGTCAAACTACACGAGAAAATAAAAGTCTATGAGAGGAATGCGGAGACCAGCAGTTGAGTTGCCTGGTGAGAGATCTAATAAAATAATTTAATTATATCAAAAGAATTCTCTTTCTTCATCATTTGTACAGGGTGTATGTATATTTAGTTAGTCGACAGTCCGAGAACAATGCCATGATAGAAATGAAAGTCATTCATCGTACTTGAGATCATAGTGAGATATTTATGCATATATTTTGTGAATAAAAATGTGATTATAAAACTTGAATGGTTGTGTTTTTTTAGTTTGCGGTAAACATTTAAAATTTCTGAAGCCTGCTTTAAATCGAGAAATGGATGAGAGGAGGGTCTGTGAGTATTTCTAAAATAAAACTTGCTGAACATTTTCTTGGTTTATTGAAATGTACTTATGATGTAATGTATATGAAATAATTCATATATGAACTGCAGATGGATATGAAAGTGATAAATGATCATCGCAGTGAATTTCCAATTTAAGCAATTGGAATAAAGAATATATGAATTATTTCATATACATTAATATATGAATTATTTCATATACATTACATCATTTCACTCCCTCTCACGGGTAAAATATGAACTCACAATTGACCTCGCTCCCAATGTGTGGCTTCAATAGCTCAGTTGGTAGAGCATCGCACCGGTATCGCGGAGGTCACGGGTTCGAATGCCGTTGAAGCCCTGAATTTTTTTCAGGCTTCTTTATTCCAATTGCTTAAATTGGAAATTCACTGCGATGATCATTTATCACTTTCATCACAGGTAACCAAAGCGTACTATGAGAGTTTGTATGGATGTACTAAGAAGGCTTGTATGGATTTGAAATAAAGTTGAGAAAAATATCCCTTTTTTACCGGTGAAAAGTTATAATGAAACTTTAAACCTTACCTGGTGTCACGTTTTTGTATTTCTAGTGCTTTAGAAAGTCGTACGCGCGATTTTCGTCTTAACCGTCTGTTGCGAAAAAGAAAGACAAGGTAGGAAAGCAAATTCGAAAGGCGAACGCAGGCCTCTTCAAAAAACTCGCTAAAGAAGCTCAAAACCAGACGTAGCTTGATCTTTTTACTTCACGATCCAAGGGCGATAAATATTCCATCTTTCTGTGTAATTGAATTGCATTCAAGTCGAAGTTTGGAGCTAAGAACTTCATTTGAATTCACAACTTCGGCACAAATCGGTCGCCATTACGGCCGTGAAATTCAAATGCGAGCACCTAGCTAACGGTCGGGCCTAGGACGAGTACAAAATCCACCCCATCAGGGGGAGACAGAGAGACCTCTTGTAAGCACCATCTGATGCTCACTACAACCACTATAAGTTAATTTTTGTAACGGCGGGTAAACCCAAACGTCAGCAACCCATTCAATCAACATTCAAATCTGTGCACCGTTCCTAACGTTACAAAAATTAACTTATAGTGGCTATAGTGAGCATCAGATGGTGCTTACAAGAGGTCTCCTCTGTCTCCCCCCTGATGGGGTGGATTTTGTACTCGTCCTAGGCCCGACCGTTAGCTAGGTGCTCGCATTTGAATTTCACGGCCGTAATGGCGACCGATTTGTGCCGAAGTTGTGAATTCAAATGAAGTTCTTAGCTCCAAACTTCGACTTGAATGCAATTCAATTACACAGAAAGATGGAATATTTATCGCCCTTGGATCGTGAAGTAAAAAGATCAAGCTACGTCTGGTTTTGAGCTTCTTTAGCGAGTTTTTTGAAGAGGCCTGCGTTCGCCTTTCGAATTTGCTTTCCTACCTTGTCTTTCTTTTAGTACGCAACAGACGGTTAAGACGAAAATCGCGCGTACGACTTTCTAAAGCACTAGAAATACAAAAACGTGACACCAGGTAAGGTTTAAAGTTTCATCATAACTTTTCACCGGTAAAAAGGGATATTTTTCTCGACTTTATTTCAAATCCATACAAGCCTTCTTAGTACATCCATACAAACTCTCATAGTACGCTTTGGTTACCTGTGATTTCATATGCATTACATCATTTCACTCCCTCTCACGGGTAAAATATGAACTCACAAATTGACCTCGCTCCCAATGTGTGGCTTCAATAGCTCAGTTGGTAGAGCATCGCACCGGTTCGAATCCCGTTGAAGCCCTGAATTTTTTTCAGGCTTCTTTATTCCAATTGCTTAAATTGGAAATTCACTGCGATGATCATTTATCACTTTCAAATGTACTTATGTTATAAGAGTTAGAAAGGAGACAGAAAATGAAGACTCAAAATGAAACGACATAAGATAACGAACTTCCTTCCACACACGAAAAAACTCCACAAGAAACTTAAAGATAGTTTAACTTTGACATGGCGACTGGAGTGTGTGACATTTTTGCTCAGTTTTGCGCACAAATCTCTGCTTACAAACCAGTACTTTGAGGGAGACCTACCTCTTTCGAATTTCGTTTTATTTTCTCATGTCTTTTCTTTTTGCTGCTGCAGTTGCTGGCCTTGGGAGTACGTCACAGACGTCAACGAGATGAGAAATTCCAGGTTCTTCGCTTAAATTTCTAAGAATCTTCGCTATTTCAAGTTATATATCAAACACGAGAGACAGTGTTTCATCGGGATATCCAAGCACCGAGAAGAGAGTTGAAGATACGACGCGCAGCGGAGTATTTTTGACGAAATTCGAGGTGTTTGGATAGCCGATGAAACACTGTCTCGAGTGTTTGATATATCTTCTCAATCGAAACAAAAACTACGGAGTAAACGGAGAAATAAAATCGTAAAAGTCTACGCTAATTAAGATCGGGTATCCAAACCACCGTCACGGTTATGATTTTCTTTGTTTTGACCTGATGAATTATTAATGAGTTTGAGAAGCTAAATTAACTCAATTACTCTTTCATTCTATTGGGTTTGAATATACGTGTTGGCTCAGTTAAGGAAAGGTGATGACGCCAGAGGTGTAACAAAGCCAACGCAGCGTCCGGTGTAACCTGCGAACGCAATTTTTTCAGCGTTGAGAAACGACACGTCCAGTCCGCCACGACCGGTTTTGGCCGGCACAGGCGTCAGTGTTAATTGGCGGGAGAAGCGGGGATGGGGTGGGGGTACTGGTTGATTGATAGCTGATAAATTCTGCTAACATAAGAAAACAATTTCTGACAAACCCCTATATTAATTCATTTTTTTAATTGTTGAATTCTGTAAAACTGCAGTTTCTTCAGTTTTTTTTTAACCCAATCAAAAGCAAACATCTAGGCAACTATGCTGCATGTTGTGTAAGCACCCCCTCCCCCTCCCCATGGTATGGTTCAGTGTAACTTTTATGCTGCTCCCACTATGAACTGGAAAGCTCCAGTTTTTAATTCAACAAACATTCTTTCAATGTTCTGACATCTCTTTTACTTACACATTCCAACAACTGCGGGTATATTTGCACATTTTTGTAGCATAATGAATACACTGGCGGAGTCATTCAAACAATTTCATCAAAAAGAATGACTTTTTACATTGGTCTTGAACAAGAATGAAAGCATGCTGTAAACAAAATGCATTTGCTGAGGTTTGCTATCAACACCCTTGGAGAGTTACAGTAAAACCTGGAGAGCTGTGAACACTTAAAAATATTTCTGGAATGTTTATTGTTTCATGACCAGTCAGATGTGAGATAAAACTGCAGGACATAACTACAACAAATCACAAGGGTAAACAATTAGCTGAAAGGTTTGAACGGTGTTGAGATGTGAATTGAGTCGCTATTTGAACACTAAATTGCTCAATTTAAGAACGGAATATTGAAGCAAATAATGAGACAAATTTCAATTTTTGAGGATTTCCACATTGAGGATTTATCATGGAAAAAAGCCATCTTGTTGTTTCATGACTTATCCAAATGTTTAAGCTAATTACTCTTGCAGTTTGTTGCAGTTACATCTTGTGGTTTCATCTTGTATCTGATTGGTTGCAAAACAAAAAAAATTCCAGAAATAATTTTGGCTGTTCACCGTTCTACAGGTTTCACTGTAAATTGCTAAGTCAGTACATATGTTGTCGGTCCTGGATATCACTCTCAATACCTCTGATTTAATTATAACATTCATGGCTTGACGGTCAGATTATTGTTAACATTTTGTAAAGATGTCTTTTAAACAAGAACGCCACGTGATCTTCAGGGTTTTTCCTTTTAAATCCACCGGCAACTTTTCATGTCCACAAAACCAGTAGTATGCATGGCCACAAAGTCGAAACTCCCTTGCGCTGAGCGTCAATACCATGGAAAGTGCGAGAAATGCATGATGGTTTTCTGTTAGAAATTGAAGCAAGTTAAGTTTAAATGTTACATGAAGTGATCATCGCCGGGTAGTAGCTTTCACTATAACAGACACTTGTTTAAGTTCGAGTAGTAGATTTTCAAGTCCACGGAGTCTCTTTTCTTTGCTTTGCCATGATAAAGTCTACTTTCCTTTTCATCTCTGAGTTGTACAACCTAAGGGCACTTTCATACTTCACTCGTCGCCTTTTTATAGTGGGTTTCTCGTAGTAACGTTTCAGACGGACATCCCGCATGACGTTTTCTTGTGTAAGCACACGCTGTAGAGATCTCAAGGCTGATGCTACTCCATTTTCTACTATGACTGTGCGAGCAAGAAATCTGTGGTGCGCCATCTTGGAAAGTAAGAGTGCTATTACGCATGCCATGACCATTTTTACGTGCTGACCTATTCATCATGCAGGCGCAGAACTGTCGTGGCAAGATGGTGGTGAGTTTTCATTTATTTTACGAAACCAGTTCGGTTTCTTCTAATTTTCTCCGATTATTTCACGACTTATTTCATGATTGACAATATCTAGTTTGGCTAGAATATATTTGCACTATTCATAGCCCCTTAAATATGTTCAGTGCAAGAACAATCACTAACCAAAGGCCATTGTTTACATTTTGAAATGTATAGCGTATCGCCTTACAGTTTAAGGCCAATCTGGAAAATTTAACCAATGTGAGGCCCGATGATGAAGACTTTCGTTGGTACTTGAAGGTAAAGTGTTACAGTCTTAGAAAACAGATGAAGGCCAGAGATGAAGGTTTTATTTAGCAAATTATATCTAAAATTAGGTGTATAAATGTAATTTATAACCCTTTTATTGGTTAGTACAAAATGTAGATTGCAGACTGGGCACACATGCTGATGACTGGTCTCATCTGGACATATACAAAGCATGGACCCCAGTCCATGGACCACCCCTGTGGACCCAGTCCATGGACCACCTCTGTGGACCCACGATCCATGGACCACCTCTGTGGACCCAGTCCATGGACCACCCCTGTGGACCCCCGATCCATGGACCGCCCCTGTGGACCCAGTCCATGGACCACCTCTGTGGACCCCCGATCCATGGACCACCTCTGTGGACCACCCCTAAAACTCAAAAATATCGAAAGGAAACCACCGAAAGGAGCAAAACGAAACCGCCAAAACAACTGAAACGAGCGAAACAATACAAAATCACCAAAACAAGCAAAACCCTTAAATTTACCATTAGTGAGAGCTAACTGTAAGCATGATAACCAGAGTGCTATTCAGGCTAACTGGAGTGCATCTTCCACTCCGGTTAGCCTTAAAAGCACTTCAGTTAGCCTTAATAGCACTTCAGTTAGTCTGAATAGCACTTCAGTTAGCCTGAAAAACGCTCAGGTTAGCCTGTTTATGGTTAGATCTCACTAATGGTAAAGGTTTTGCTTGTTTCGGTGATTTCGTCCAGGTGTTTCGTCTTGTTTCGCTTGTTTTGGCAGTTTCATTTTGCTCGTTTTGGTCGTTTCGTCTTGGTGGTTTCATTTGTTGTTTTGGGGTTTAACCAAACTCTTGTATCGAGATCATTTTTTTCCATTCAAGTTATTGGTTAAAAAGGTATAATTTGTGACATCATTACCATACCTATTAAAAATTGTAACAAAGAATGTAATAATTATTATTATTGGTTTCCTATTTCTCTTTAGTTGCAGTGTCAGAATTGTGGAGAAAATACTAAGGATTGGATTTATATGTGCCTATCGGTAAGTTCTTGTTAGTGACTCATGTTAGGTGATAATTATTGTAAATTCATATGTAGTTTTTATTCATATATATTTATTAATAAATACTAGTTATGCAACGCTTTCGAGTGGTATACTTAACAAATAAAGAAGCCTAAGCCATGTTTTATACTGTCATAAAACACGACGGGCATTTGAGAACACGAGGGAAATGTAGAAAACATGAGCCGCAAGGGAATGTTTTCTACATTTCTCGAGTGTTCTCAAATGCCCGGAGTGTTTTATGACAGTACAAAACATGGCTTAGGCTTCTTTATTTGCTTTATGATATAGATTTTAGACACCGCGAGTGAAAAGTTTAATTAAAAATATGTACAACAAGAGCGAGTAAACAAAGATGAAAAGCAGAAAATAGTTTACGGGAAGACCAGAAAACTGACACAATTTCATTCAGTATTCGACGTAAAATAAGGCTAAGCATTTCAGGTAAGTTTGTTACCTTTTAATCTTGATCTTGTCTTTTTGAACTTCGATAAACTTCACCGACTGCACCGAGTGCAATTTCGTCTCAGCATAATATAGTAGTCTCGATGACATCCGTCCCTTGCTTCGTTCGACTTGAACAAGGCGTATAATTTCCAGAAAAGCTATTGCTTCGGATATTCCCGTAAACCTTAATTGTTGTCACAATCAAGTTCCAGCATGAATATACGATTTAAGAGGAGATTGTCGAAGAAAATCTTCAAAAGAAAACTCTCTCGCTCGCTTTCCTTGCGAGTTTGATTCAACTCAAGCAGTGGACACCGCGCCACAATTTTTCCCGCCTCACTTCGTTTACATCAAAATGAAATGTCCAGTGGATTTATACTTAAAAAGGAATTTAATAAAACAATTATTCCATTCGCCCTTGTTGGATACGAGTGGTTATAGCCAACGAACAGTCAACGACGCGCGAAGCACTCGAGAAAAGCTGACGAAAAACAATAAAACATGATTTTTCTATGTTTTATACTCTGATAAAACATAGGTTTTTAGCCAATCAGAGCGCGCGTAGTCTCCTATCTATATTATAATATGGAATATCCCACAAGTCACTTGTATTTTCTCGGTATACACACGAGCCTTTAGTATACCACGAGAAAGTGTTGTGTAACTATTTTATACCATGCCATAGAAAATACGCTTTCTAAATTTCATCGAGAATAAGATCGCAGCGCACGATGGGAAGGTTGGGTTGAATACCGTCGAATATACAACGGCTTTCCTGTATTCTGATTGGCTGTATTTTCTATGGCATGGTATAAATGTGCATATTGTATCAGGATTTTTTATATGTCATGTATATAGCAATGTTACATATAATTACTAGGAATTTGTTCATTCTCAGCATGCATACTTCAAGCTATGGATGCAGACTGGAAGTAGCATGAGAGATGCTTAAGAGTTGCTGGAGGTGTAATATCACATTGTTAATAATAAATCTTCGAAATTTACTTGTTTTAAATGCTTTTTCCTTTAAACTCAGGAAAGCCAGGCAATAAAAGGTAGCAGGGGAAGTGCTAACTTTGTGTCAAAATGTAAATTGTGCGGTCGAGAGAACTCAATGGGTAAGTCAATGCCATGAGATAAAAATGTTACCAATAAAACTACGGTAAGAGTAAATGTTGGTAATGGAAGAATCTCAAAAATGTGGCTACATGGATGGTTAAAAGAAAAATAGTAGTGCTTCAAATCATCTGATATTTTTTCAAAAGGGACTTCATACATACTGCTACATTTTTGTGGGAGTTTGTGAATCTTTTGTACTATATAAAAGAAACTTGTGTAAAATTATTATTTCTGCCTCTTTGAAATGAACATCATTCTAGTGATGCATTAATATTTTTAAGTTAGAACCATCATAATATAAAATTATATTTATATTATTATAAATAATAATTATAGTTGTAATTATTAATTTTAGTATGTTTTTAAATTCTCTCTAAATAAAAATTGCAAATTCTTGATATTAACAGATATAATAAAAGACAGTATCACTGAGTACAAGGTAAGCAGGTTTTGTTTCAGGAAAGATAGGAACATGGTAAACATGCTGCTCAGTTGTGCCGCCAATGTCACAGTGAGGAGATGCTAATTCTGTTTATTTCAGATTTTTAATTAATAAATATATTGATGTAGCTAACTAATGCGATTAATGCTGTTAATGTGTAGACTGTACACAACTCTGAGGAAGACCATTTTTATTGTATTGCCCTCTGCCAGGACAATATAACATTCTTTTAACCCTTTCACTCCCACGGGAAATACCACATTTTTGTAAAACGGTAACTATAGACCCAAAGACCACATGCAATATACCATTTGAAAGGTATTGTTTCTGGTATGTCATAAATCATACTAACAGACACAGAGGAAGTCACTGTTTTAATTCAAAAGGTGACAAACCCAAAAATATAAATCATTAAAAAATATCTCATTCCGCCTATATTTTGGGTATACCCCTAAACTATAGCTTAATTTGCAGCTCTTAATGTGTGGGTTGTTGTCCGATATTTACTTGATTTTAAAATTGAAAGAGGAAAAAGTTGCAAAAGTTATAGGGGTAGTTAATCAGATCTCGTATGCTAGGGGGTATGATTTTATGCTTTAAAAAGCAAGATCTGTTCAAGACCATTTTCCTGTCCAAATTTCATACAAATTGACCAAATATTGAGCATGTAATGGCATCTTGTGCCAAATGGCACTCTTGGGAGTGAGAGGGTTAAACAAACAGTAATTTATACACTTTTAGCATTCCTTTTACACATACTTTTAACTTTTTAATTTATGCGATTCGCTTGTCATATTCAAATTTTTAGGTCCATTTTATCACTTCATTTTTATCCGTCGAAGACAGCAGTCTGGCTGTCAAAAGCTAATAATTTTTAAAATATTTCACCAGAGAACGCTTTTTATCTTCTTACAATGAATCCTGGTATCGGATCTTCAATATTTTTAAGATTTTTTATGTTTAAATAAATACTGATGATGATGATGATGATTGTTCATTCCCAGGCAGAGGATAGCAACAAGTACAAGACAATGGTAGCATTTGACTGCAGAGGACTGGAACCAGTCGACTTCTCTCCAAGGGTTGGAATCAATGTTTTCTGATTACAGTTTTTGCATGGTGATCTGCATAATCAGCCTGACAAAAACCTCTTGGGCCAAAGAGCATATGCGAGTGTGTGTGGAGGAGGGGGAGAGCAGGGTGGAGACTGATGCAATTTATGCTCACAATACACTCAGATGAATAAGAAAGCAAGCCCTCCTCTTTCAAACATAACGTACTTTTGATGAATGTTACTGATACAAAGGCAATAGTCACAGAGGTAAAGCAGCAAGAAGACTGGGAATGAGCCTTCCTTCCCAGTCTTTTTACAGCTTAACTTCTCAAAACTGCTGGCCCAAATAATGGCTTAATAAGCTGTTATTTAACAAGTTAGGCAAATAACAATCATTTTGTTTACAGGTTGGTGGTAGAGCCTAATTTTTTGAGTGAGGGTGGGGCAGTTAATCACCCTGTTTATGCCCTTATTAGAAAACATAGTGCGTACCGTATTTACTCGAATAAGCGCCGCGGCGCTTATTTAATTTTTCGCGCCTCAAGTGCGGCGCTTATTCGAGGGCGGCGCTTATTTGAGGGCGGCGCTTATTTAAAAATTTGGATGCCGCAAAGAACCTAATCTAAACGAAACTTCTACAAAAACTAAAAGAAGGGTCTTTTGATTGTCAGTATTCGTCTCTTACGGAAGAAAGTAGTTGCGCTTGCTGTCCCGACAAAGTTCACGGCCTCACAACGTTAACAGAACTGCGTATCAGAATTTTGGATGAAAAAAAAATAATAGGCGAGCGGTAAAACATAAAAACTTTGAACTGCGAAACATTGCTTTTGATGAAAAGCTGTTTTAGAGTTTCTTTGTAGTGCTATTTTTGGTTATACGGAATTCCTCGAATAAACGCCGCATCGGGACTGCGGCGTTTATTCGGGGGGCGGCGCTTATTAACTTTTTTGTCCCAAATGCGGCGCTTATTCGAGGGCGGCGCTTATTCGGGGGCGGCGCTTATTCGAGTAAATACGGTATGCTTAGATATTTTTTTGTCATTTGTCAGGGTGGATTTGTGGCTGAAGGTGTTGATACTGGATCAAAGTTCTTGGAAGTCAATTTAACAGAAAAGGTAACAGATCGGTCATGTTAGACTTAGTATGGAAAATAATACCTGAATATAATTTTACCTTATTTACACTAGGACTGGTCTGATTATGACGAGAAAGCTTCAGAGGCTGTTGGAATCTATGAAGTTACTCATCAGTTCTTAAAGCTGTAGTGACAAGTCACAGAAAATAAGCTAACTTATTATCATAGCCCTGCAGACAAGTCACAGAAAATAAGCTAACTTATTATCGCATCGACCCTGCAGACATGCAAAACCCAACAAGATGATTTGAGAGGATCACCACTGACATAAATATAGGACAAATTTTTATAAAAAAGTAAAGTTATTCTTATCATTAATTCTGTTTTAACATTAAAGAAGTGTACAATTACGACACACTTAAAGTTTAAACTTGAAGACTTGCAATAAATTGTAAAAGTTTAAATTATATATGTTAGAGGAACTTCAAGTGTTAAAAACTCTTGGCAAAAAAATAATAAGTTGACAGCCTGGCTGCAATATAGCATTCCATGAAGAAAACTGGAGTATAGTCACTACAGTTTTCCTAGGGACAGTACTTGAAACAGTTTGTATGAAAAGAAGTCATGCCGTGTGGATAAATTATGAGAAATATGATAATCAGTAATCAGATATTCTTTTGCACATACATAAACTGATGTACATTGTGTTCTATCTGATGAATAAAACTGATTGTTACCCATATCAGTAATAAGATAAATAAATGACCCATTGAGCTATAAAGAGTATTAATTTTATTCCCATACGGGCCAGTAGGCAGGGGGAGAGGGGGGAAGAAGGGTACCCCACCCCGATAAGCTGTGGAAGTCTGCCTTTTGTGGACTGATTGTGCAAAATGTTGTCTGAATCAATGACTTATGTAACCATACAAGGACCACTTTAACAAACAGGAGCAGATTGAAGCCAAAGAATGAAAAAATCTAATGACTGAATTTTCTGAAATCGAGCAGAATTCAATGGTTGATTTAAAATTAGCTGGGTTAACATGGAAGGGCAACATAGTCGCGCGACATGCAAAAATTACAAATGCAGTTGCTGATCTTGTAAACTACCAAATTTGAGCTAGTCAATTACAACGGTTTGAGCGTGAGAGCAATATAAAGGATACGTTCTTCAAAGATTGGAAAACTGTGTGCAGCCAGGGCTGATCAAGAGGCTGAAAACTGATTGCTTTTGATTTACACTCACTTTCTGGTGTTTCAGTGTTACGTACATAGCTATCTTTCTACATGTACATCCATCTTTCGACATCATCTTTCAACGTGCTGTTGGAAATGAACCAATCAAAACCAATGCATACCGGTGTTGGTTTTATGCAAATAAGCCCACGAGTTTAGAAGATCTTGCTAGTGGGCTGTGATTAGGGGATTTTAAATCAGTCATTTGTTTAGCACTTTGTAAGATGGATGTTGGATAGAAAGCCGCTATGCATGTAACACTGAAAGCAGGTGTAATTATACAAGTCACATCAAGTTTCTGTTTATCAAAAATCCAGAAAATAATCCAAATTTTCTATGCTCACTTTTGGCAACCTGGTATGTGACTTGGACCATTGCTAGATGTCCCTTTCTGAGTTGTCCAGCTAAGTAGGTGTCCATTAGTGAGCCAACTGTGGTATTTAACAAATGGTACATGGGTGCACTATTGAGTTGTGGATGCACCAGGAGGTAGCTTAACGGGAAGAAGCGTAAGAATCACTCACGGCAATAGCTGATAGCCACTCTATCTTATGTGGTTTTCAAGCTAACCTACTGGTAGTTCATCCCTTACTCAACAGTGCACAGCTGTGGCATTCTACCATTTCCTTTCTAGCCTGGTTTACCATCAACAGTTTGCGACTCATTAGAAACCAAAAAATCCCATGACTTTTTACTGACCTCAAAACAATTTTCACTGACCTTGAATTAGGTGAATTAACAAACAAGCCCAACCTTTTTTTACATTTGCTTCAGCTTTTTTTGCAGACCATCGATGGTCTTCTCTTCATTTTTGATCTCTTTAAATTGTTTAATGGAATTTTGAACGCAAGGCATTTGACTTCACCAACAAGTCCGTTTTCTTTTCTTGTTTCAGCTAAAATTCCCTGATTTTTCACTGACTTCCAGAACTAAGATTTTCCCGACTTTTCCCTGACCGTGGCAACCCTGTACAGTTCTTACATGGTCACTGACAAAAACCTAACAAAACAACAAACTTCTGCTTATGTTGCGCTATTCAAATTTCAGGTAGCCATTCCAAATTGTTTCGGCACCGTACTTCACATGAAGTTATTCATCTTATTTGATTCAGCTTGTGACGCAATTGCTTTTCACTTATCATCCCTGACAGTCCCCCTTCTCCTTCACCTTCAAGCCCTACTCCTTCCAATGCAAGGGTTTTACAGTATGTCTCCTTGGTATTTGCCTTACTTTCTTCCTGTTATCAGACACCATCACACATCAGATTCTTAATGTATTTTTATTAAATATCAATAGTGTCTAGTACATCACATTTTGAAATTTCGAAGCTATGCTCTACATTATCTTGCAAATCTCATTTTTTCAGCGAGTTAACCACAAACGTTGTGTTAAAGAGAAGTACAACCATCTAATGTGCATTTGAACCTGGTCAAGTTATGTTTCCAAAAAAATAAAATTGAACACAAGCAACTATTGTCCTAACTGTACAGATCATCATCTCCATCATCATATAAGTTAGAATTGTCTGCTCCAGAGCCACCTTGTCCACCCCCCTGAGATCCACCTGACTGACCTGGAAACCTGAAAAATAAATGGAACAAACATTGAAAATTTACATACACGTAAATGCTGATTTAAGGCATCATCAAACCCTAAACTATGACAATGAAGGCCACTGACCTGAAACTTGCACCAAATCCACGGCTCTGCTGAAGGGTTTGTGCAAACATCTCATATTTGCGAATGTCATTATCACTGACTGATCTGCGAGCAAATCTCATGGCATCCTCAAAGTGGTCTCTTCTAATCTCTGGAACTGGATCTTCATCCTCAACTTCCTAGATAGTGTCCAGCAGTAAATTGTTAGCTCATACATTAGTTTTATTTCACTGGTTGCCTTGGTCATACACCTTATCTCAAGTTTTGGAGATCAATTGCTTCGATAACTATTATAAGTACAACTACCAAAGTACCACCAGCAACAATGTAAAGTCAATTCAGCTGATGACTAAATTAACACATCCTGTGCTCGAATTACAGCTTCATTTGTAATAAATAATAAAGCTCTCACCATGTCCAAGTCAGGGTTATCAGCTCTCTCCCTCTCTTTTTGTATTTCTTTCTCAATCGACTCTCTGATTGCCAGCTTACATGCCTAAAAAAACAAAACATCAACAAAATGTTTGCTTAAAATTTGAAATCAATTAGTTTATCGATCAAGCAACAAAAAATGGTAGCATGGTTTATCCATTTATTTATTACAAATTCTAATGAAACACACCAATTAGCAAATCACCAATCAGTGCTTTCTTAAATATTTATTAAAAGACATACGTATATTGTAATTTTTATAAAAGGTCACCTTACCCGTTGACAGATTTCTGTCAAATCTGCACCACTGAAGCCATGAGTAACCTTGGCAACATATCCCAAATCTACATCCTGTAAGGTAAGTAAGGTTGGTAATGAGGCAACAATACAGAAGGTACACAACAATACAATTCATGAAAACAGATGCGTAAAAAGAAACAGCAACACATTACAATGCTTCACACTACGTGACAATAGGAATAAAAGAAAATTAGCACACTACAGTACAATAGAAATTGTCACTAATGAGGTATAATATAGTGTAAACATTATTACAAACCTTTGAAATGGGAGATTTCCTTAAACATGCCTTGAGAATGGAGACACGTGACTGAAATGAAACAAAATTAGGAATGATTGCCTTGTCTCAACAGTGCAATAATTTGTAAAGACAAAATTATCAACCTTTGCACTGAAATTTGATGCATGAGCAAATAAACTGCATTTTATTTTAACACTACTCATAAACTTGGTTAAAAAGTTGATCAGTTTTTTGTTTAAATTGATTTAGTCTGTAGTCAAACCTTGAGCTGACCTTTGCTTGGATAACATTATTCTGACTTACATTCACATTGCATGATAATAACAGGTGACTATGACTAATCAACTTACCGGCTCATCAGGAAGAGGAATATAAATCAGCTGATCCAAACGTCCTGGTCGCAATATGGCTGGATCAATAATGTCAGGCCTAAGGAACAAAAGAAATTCAACAGTGCTCCAATGTTTTAAGGAACATTTAAAAAAAAAAAAAACAGACCACATCACATTAGTGCAAATATAATAATTAACAGCACAATACTTAAAAAAACTGAGGCAAAATTAAAGCAGGTCGAAGCATTTGCGTGTGGATTAGTGCTCACATCAATCAAATACAACCCTGGTTTAGTATCATCTACATACGCTGCCAAAGGGATTTTGTTTGGTTTCATTCTGTTTTGACTTCCTGCTAAGAAACCAAGACTTTATCTCCTAATTCCAACTAAGAGAACAGCTGATGTGGCTGTTAATTTACAAACCTGTTGGTTGCTCCAATAATGAAGACATTCTTTTTGACATTCATGCCATCCATTTCAGTGAGCACTTGGTTGATCACACGATCGGCTGCGCCACCTGAAAACAAACACAGATAAAAATGAATTACAATTGGAACAGCAAGACAATAATTTTTGTCAATTGCCAGATGAAAATGTTTTATCATTTTGCTTAAGCTTTTAAAAAGATCACCTCCATCTCCAACATTTCCTCCTCTTGCTTTGGCAATGGAATCCAATTCATCAAAGAACAGCACACATGGAGCAGCACTACGTGCCTAAAAGAAAAATGCACATTTCTAATAAAAAATACCATTCCTTTTAATTTGTAGTGTGTTCAGATAATAGAAGGCTTTTCCAGTGTTGATTTTGTCACAATAAAAGTCCTTTGACAAAGTATCTTAGTTCAGACTTTAGAGAATGTATACGATAGTTGATAATTTATTTCAAACTGTCTGCTTGATAGTAACCATCTAATATGTACATGCAATAAGAACTGTCCAGAAGCACATGTACATGACTCCTCTCAAGCAAGGCAACATGGGCTGGAAAATAGCTTCATTGATCAATAAAATACACTGACAGTCTTGATATAAAACATACACTCACCTTGTCAAAAACATCTCGCACATTGGCCTCTGACTCGCCAAACCACATGGTAAGAAGTTCTGGACCTTTGATGGAAATAAAGTTTGCCTGGCACTCATTTGCAATGGCTTTGGCCAAGAGGGTCTTACCACAGCCAGGGGGACCATAAAACAGCACACCTTTGGATGGCGTCATTCCAAACTTGAGGAACTTGTCAGGGTGCTCCACAGGGTACTGCACCAGTTCCTGCAGTTCACGCTTAACACTCTCCAAACCACCAATGTCATCCCATGTTGTTGTTGGCACCTCAACAACAGTCTCACGGAGAGCTGAGGGATTGGATACTCCCATGGCATACTAACAAAAAAAATCAAAGATTGAAAACATCTACCACACAACGCAAACAGAGAACTGTTACAAGTAATTGTGCCTTAAAGATTGGCTTGTTTAATAATCTAAGGTGCTTCAAACTACAAAACAAAAATACTTCCTGGTTTTAATTTATCTTTGGTTTTAATTTTTAAAAACAGTTCCCAAACAAAGGGAAATAGAAAATTAAACCGTTAGAAAAATTTAACCAAAAATAAATTCAAACGACAACATTAGTACTTGGCTTAGCATAACATTGTTTCTCAACAGTATCTGCAAATCCATCATCAATGGAAAGAAAACTAAAATTGACTTTCCAAATGAAAACAGATTTGCAAGTTAATTTTCCAAAGCTGTGAGCCTGCACAAACATATTTTTAACTGGCAGGAGATTGTTCTTTGGAAACCTAAGGATAGATCCTTTTCATGGGTACATTACTCACCCTAAAGTTATCCATGGAAACAGCTAATGAGTCCAGGACCTCTGCATCAATCTGCTCATCTTCCAGATCAATTAAATCCATTTTTTCACGAATCTAGTGAGACAGCAATCATGTTAGATACCAAGTTATCAAAGTGTATAAACTAATCATGTGTATCACAGCAACTATACCTGTTGAAGAGCAGCCTCTGAACAGAGAGAAGCAACATCTGAACCAACATAACCGTGTGTTTCAGCTGCAATCTATAAAGTAGATCACTGTGAGCATACAAATAGAGCTGAAACAGGACATTTAATAAAAAGTAGAAAAGCAAACAAATTAAATGCACTAACTGTACCTGTTCAAGATCAACATCATCAGCAAGTTTCATGTTCTTTGTGTGGATTCGCAAGATCTCAAGACGACCTGTAGCATCTGGTATACCAATGTCTACCTCCCTATCAAAACGACCTTGAAGGAAACATAAATAAACATCAACAAATACTGAATGTGACAATACACCAAAAAGGACATCTTCAGGTCTCACCAAATCGTCGCAGGGCTGGATCAACACTGTTTGGTCTGTTGGTTGCAGCCATCACAATGACGTGAGACCTCTGCTTTAAACCATCCATCAGAGTCAAAAGTTGGGACACAATTCGTCGCTCCACTTCTCCATGGGTCTGTAATGGTTACAGATGTCATTTAAATTTATATTATTTATGACCAAACAGTTGTCCACTACTTTTAACAAGTTACTCTCAAATAATGACAGAAATAATAACAGTAGATGATCAGTGGGTCCATAATTAAAATGCACACTCATTTCATTATAGTCTGACACTCTTTGTGTAAGGATGGTCATGTGAAAGAAGTTTTGCAAAGGGCTCATTGTACTTGTAATACTTGAAATATTGGTAGTTAAAGTTTCCCTTACCTTATCTCTCTTGGGAGCAATTGCGTCAATTTCATCAATGAATATAATGGCTGGTGAATTTTTTTCTGCTTCTTCAAAGGCTATTTAAAGAAAGGAAATTTAAAATAGTTTTAAACACGTGTGTCAATGCCAGATGTGAGTAAAACAAAAAATGACTACACATACCTTTTCTCAGATTACTTTCTGATTCACCAGCAAGTTTGCTCATAATTTCTGGACCTTTGGAAGAGTATAATAAGAACTTTCTCAGCACAGGTTATCTCTCATTTTAGGTAATATCTACTGTGAAACATTCTCCCTTTAAATTCTATGCACTTCTATTAATATTTGTGCTGAGTATTAGATAACACATGAATGCTATTTCCAACAACTGAGGATTCTTTCTATTACCATCACCTGCTTCTTACCAATGGTGGGAAACTAAACCCTAGTCACTTGTGGAAATAACATAATTAAGAGTATTATGGTGTGCGGGTAGTAGACAATATCACCAATATGTCAAAGCCGCCTGGGTTGGGAGAGTTCCCGCGGGAACTAAAAAATCTTGACCCTGTTGGGATTTGAACCCACAATCTTCGGATTAGATTAGATCATGTGAAAATTACTGCTGCATGTTTCAACACAAAGTAAGGAAATCAAACCTTAAACTAACAGCTTTAAGCAATCAACTTTGAAACCAAGTACAGGTCTTACATGCTCGCTAAATTCACAACCAGTACAGGAATAGAAACAAAAGACTGTTTGCTCTTAGCTCTGAACACAATCTCTGGAAAAACTCACCATTAATCAGGAAGAAAAATGCTCCTGTCTCATTGGCAACAGCTCTGTGAGAAAACAGAACAAATAATTTATAATTGGATACAAGTATGGAAACAAATCACCTTATGGAGTTACTCAACTACCGATAATAGAAGTAATGGCTGTTTTTAATAAATAATGAATATGAAATGCTCTGTAAGACAAACCTTGCCATGAGAGTTTTTCCAGTCCCTGGAGGGCCAAACAGAAGGATTCCACGGGGAGGCTACAAAAATACCAAAACAAAGTCAGCTAAAACATCTGAAATCTAAGGTTTACAAAGTTAGTAATCTCTTACCTTAACACCAATAGCGCGGAACAACTGGGGATGTCTGAGTGGTAACTCCACCATCTAAAGGAAATAACATTAACCAAGTCACAACAGTGATATAAATATGGCAATATTTGAATTGCAATTTAAACTTTTTAATATGAAATTTTAGCAATAAAATAATGAGAATCATCACAAACCTCTTTAATCTGAGCCAGTTGTTTTCTGCAGCCACCAATGTCGTCATAACCAACTTCATTTAAAGATTCCTCTTCTTCCTGCAGTAGATATAATTTTTTTTTATTTTCCATGATACATGTTTTGACAAACCCAGATAAGTTGCAATCCTAGCTTACTGTTCTAATGTTAATGGTTGTATAGATCTGCTACAAGCTCATATTTTTTTTTTCATTAAAGCCTTAGCTTGATTTGACAGTAGAAACTGACCTCTCTTTTAACTGGCTCTCCTTCACAGTGTATTACAGTGTCTGGTGCTACAATGCAGTACGGTGATGGATCAGTTTCTATGACCTTGAACTCAACAGCTCTCATGCCACCACGTACAAGGAACATGTCACCTAAAAACAAAACATCCAATTGAAAATTAATCTAGCTTCACCCTGAAAGTCATGTTATCAAAACTTCAAAACTCTATAAGGGTTTCTGCTGAGTTTTGCTTTGTTGTAATAATGTTATTTTGCTATTGTGTTGTTCCAGAAAATATCCATACCCCTCCCATGGAAGGCCTTTTGGTTTGAATCCCGCCACCCCTCTAGAAATTCCAGTTAAGCCCCATACTTTCCTTTAAAAGTTTTGGCTTTTAAGACCCCTCCCCCACCCCTCTGAATTTCCAATGACCTTCCTTGGGGTGTGTGTGGATGTTCTCTGGAACTGCACATCGTTACTTAAAGCTCATTGCGAAACGAACACAACAAAATTCTCCAAGTGACTGATCTTGGGTTACAACAGTAGTGTTTTTTCAAAGAGATTAAAAAACCAAATGAGGATGAAGAAGATTTATCACAATTATACATCACTTTATAGCAGATTAGCTGTACCCTGTATTTAAAAGAAATTCTGCATGAAAATACACACAACATGTACATTGTCAAAGGGCTTACCTTTCCTGATTGGTCTATAGGCCTCCAAGAAGTAAGGCTTTAAGTAGACATCAAACAAATTTCTGTAGACACAATTTAAAAAAAAACCTTCTTCAATCACAACATACACAGTACAAAATACAATCAAAACTTCTTTTTAGCTCATCTAACAGCAAATTTATTATAACATTATAATCTTGCAGCAAAATGCGCATGGAAAAACAGGAGACTCTTATCAGGTATTATTATTTTTTCTACAAACCCTGTTAATCCTTCCACTGTGTCGTCAATTGGTAGAACATGAATTCTTTTCCCGTATTTGACATCAGGACAAGCTTGAACACTGAAAATAAAACATAACTAGTGTAAAAAAATCTAATTAAATAATAACAAGCCTAAATATGGAAAAAGCTTAGAAAGAATGGACACATTCAAACACTTTGTTGGCTTGAATTGACAAATGATCACAGTTGATAACTAGAGGATGATTAAGGTTAAGTCCTACAGCTACAGCTTACACTTGCAGCTTTAATAGTATAAAGACAACAAAACAATATAGTTTTCTTGTGTGCAGTACTCAACTCATTATCATGTACATGTGCAGTATTACAAATCAACTTTTGTACCTGACTATGTCACCCAGTCTCACTCGAAGGTTCCTCCTCACAACACGATTCATTCGTATTTTGTCATCAGAGATTGAATCATCAGACAGTACAATACAAACCTGTAAAATTATGGATGTCTTATTACTGGATTGAAATACTAATTAAGTATCAGGATTTGATAAAGGGTATTATATTTACATATGTACGGTAAATTCTGGTGACATTTCGATCTTGGGAAACTACATTGTATTTTTTATTTTATAATTGTTATTTTTTTATTGCATAATTTCTTATTGTTTCCCAAGTATAACTGTATGATAGCAAAGTAGCAAAGAGAGAAAGTTATTAGAAATAAATTATTGTGGACTCTTTCTTCCTTTCTTATACATATCATCTTTCTGTTCTCCAGTTGCCTTTTGGGCAATTAATGAAGTTAACTTAACAACAATAAATTTTAAGTATCTTTTGTTCTGGATGCTATGCCAAAAAATCTAAAAAAAAATCTCAAATTTTGCTTTCCCTGAAAAAACATGAATTAAAGTTTAGCCAATAAGAACTTGACACAAAAACAAAGACCGTCATTGTGGTAGAAATGTTTTCTTGCAAGATCAGCAATAATACTAACTAAAGGTTTTTTCTGTACTTATAAAGCAGAACCAAGTGCATCTTTAAATTTAGAAAAATTGAAAGGTTTTTTAACCTTTTTACTTCAAAGCATTATATAACAAAAGCGTTGCAAACAAAGATCTCATGAACAAGCTGAATTATTTTTCTATTATATCACATACAGTGTCTCGTCTCTTCTTTCCTTTAATCAGGACTGTATCCCCGCGAAAGAGTTGTAACTCTTCCATTTTGGCCTGTGGATAAAAAATGAAACTGAAAGTGAAAATAAGGAAGCGAGTGACTGTGCAATGCAACACAAGTAAGAACACAAGAAAACGCAAAGGATCGACATGGTGATTGCCTGTTGGATATATTTCATTTTAGTACAAACCTGAGACATTGATACAACTGAATTGTCATCGTTAATTGCTTCTTCCACCAACAAACGGTTTGGCCGTGACTTGTTCTTTAAAATAGCCGTCGCAAGTTCGTCTCTGTCACACAAAAGTACAGGAAGTGGACCACGTACGTAAGTTTTAACGATTAAAGAAACAGGGAAAAGGGAATTCCGAAAGGATAATTGAAATCTTTCAGATTAAAGTGTCGGTTATTATCTTACAAACAACCCAGTAAAATACTGAACAAACTGTATCAATTTTTAAGCTGGTTTAAAGGAAAGGGAAGCCCTAAAAAAATTTCTTCAAATTCACCACCAGTACAATCATGTCAACTAGATCCGCGACTAATTCGTTTGTGGCGGGCTTAACTTGAAATATTAGCAACACAATTCAATCGTTATCATTCAAAGCACAACAAACAAGTATCAATAAGCCGACAAAATTAATACTTACTGATGTGCCATGACTTTTTCTAGAAGAGCACAGTAAAACTCCGGTAAAAAATCCTTTCTGCTGACTAACTGCTCGACTGCGCACGTGCACGGGATGACGTTTCTTGTACCCAGGGATTCTCGTCCACAGGCCACGCTGTCCAAAGGCATCGCGGCCTCAGTAGTCAAGAATGGTACCCAGGCTTCCTTTTCGTGACAGAAAATCAACATGGCGGACGGTGTACATTGAACAAGAGGTAAACTAAACATGCATTGATGCAAGCTGATTTTACTCATTTTGAACAAGCTGATTTCACGCATTTTACATCTGCTTTTGTTATTGTTATGCTCTATTTACTATAACATTTGTTTCGAGAGCCTTTTGCTGCTAACTGTTGCATTTATTTGGCATTTTTAGGAAGAGGATGCGATATTAAAATTGATTTAAAAATCACCCTCCAATCTTTGATCAGTCTTTATCCGTATTAGTTACAAGTGCTGATATAAAAATATGGTGTTATAATTACATGTTTTTTTAAAGACAGACTTTTCTATCATTCATCTTTCCAGATGGAAGATAAACCAAGTGAAGCATGTAATGTTGAGCCAACCAAAGATCAAGTTGAACCCAAAGACACTTCCTTAAAATTTGTTGAAGAAGTACGTGTCAGTGGTGATGGTGAAGAAGAGCCAGCAGAAGGAAATGGCTTTACTTCACAGCTGAAGACTGGAAAAAGAGATAGTTTGTCATTAAGTTCTGAGGGTTCATCTGAAAATGACAGCCTGAGGAACAAAGTTCCACATGTCAACTGTCCAGAACACATTGTAAGCAAAATGAAACAACCTTAATGCACATTCTTTGGTGGGTAGTAACGAAAACGAAGACCCCGAAAGCGAAGACCTAAGACCCATACGAAAACTAAGACCCGTACGAAAACAAAGACCCGTACGAAAACTAAGACCCATACGAAAACTAAGACCCGTACGAAAACTAAGACCCGTACGAAAACGAAGACCCATACGAAAACTAAGACCCGTACGAAAACGAAGACCCATACGAAAACTAAGACCCGTACGAAAACTAAGACCCATACGAAAACGATGACCCGTACGAAAACGAAGACCCGTACGAAAACGAAGACCCGTATATACGAAAACGAAGACCCGGCCAAAACCAACGTTACCCAGAGTTGCGTGACATTAATAATAATGACAGAATAATATTGAAGCAGACTGAGCGTACTGAGAACGCACTACTGAAATAGAAAATCAATGAGCGCTTTCCATTTACATGGAATTTTCGGTGAGAATTTTTCGACAAATGGAACGTTACAGTTATTTCAACACGTAAACGGAATGAAAAGATGCTGTTCCTTTTGAAAATTCCATTCTGATAGCACTGCGGGAGCCTAGGTCACACATGACTTGCCAAGGTTTTTAATCTTTTGGTCGGGGAAATGAGACAAGTACAAATATCGCGTGACATTTGTACTCGTTTTGCGCGATGTTTGTACTCTACGAATCAGTGTTGGATAAGAATAATGTTGAAGCAGACGAGTACTGAGAACGTATCGATCAAGTTTCATTGAAATCCTACAAATATTTGTCTTTAATTTTGAAGTGAGTATGCCTCGCTACGCGCTACATGAGTAAAATTAAAACATCTTGGCCAGTACGCCTGTTGCCCCGGTAAACGAATGAAAGGTCATTATTGATACATGACTACACATAAGAAGCACTAACAAAACCTTTATTTACTGTAAATTTAGGGACCGGTCATTATTTATGTAGAGGGGGGGAGGGAAAAAAAGAAGGGGGGGTCAAGGCTATTTCAGAGTGGCAAGAGGGGGGGCTAAAATTTTTTATAAAGAAGTTTAGGGGGGGATAAGCAGTTTGAGGTGGGTAAAACAGTTAAATAGAACAGTGCAAACACCATATGTGAAACAGTGAGATGCTAAATTGTACAATTTTATGCTATTTCTATTGTTTTCTTTTGTTTAAACTCCACTATTATGTACAACTTTAGTGATTTGTATTTTACAGAAATACTGTTTTCACTCTAAACTCCATTGTTATCTTAAAATTAATTTTAGTTAATAAAGAAACCAGACCTTTATAATCTGCTTTAATATCTGGTTTGACTGAAATTATTTTCTTTTTACAAAATGATTATCACTGCAATAGCCCAAGAAGTAATAAAACATGATATTTATGACAACAAGAATTCAAAGTAATCCCTTTACAACTTTAGGAAAATCATTGGAAAGGAATTATATTTTGCATGGATATTACATTTGTGTTCACCATGAGAGCATAATTTGTAAAAACTACCACTTTTCCAAAGTTAAGGAGTTAATAATAGAGGTATGTTTACTATACACATAACTCATCCAAAAATTTGCCGTATTGCTGGACAAGTATCCATAGCAAAGAAGCCTTGGTTGACTAAGTGTTGATCCAGCCTTTTTGCATTAGAACAAGTGTACGTGCAATTAAGATTGTATGTAACATGCATTTAATAATAAATTACTTGAGGCATATAAAGGGAGATATGAGGTGAGGGGGGGGGGGTCATCACGTAAATATTGAATAAAGAAGGGGGGGGTCACTTGCTACTTACATGGTCTGGAGGGGGGCCTTACAGAAATTTTGACCTTTCCAACATATTTTTCCCTCCCCCCTCTACATAAATAATGACCGGTCCCTTAGAAACATCTATCATTCATTAGCATTGAAACTGAAACAGACAACTCTAAGTAAAACTAGATAACCTCGCAAACTGACGAGATCTATACACAATGTAGCCCTGTTTGGCAAATATACGACACTACACTGTCGCAAACTGCGAAGAAAATGAAATGTACTCGTTCAATGTCAAATCATATACATAACAGTTCGAAACATTTCGAAACGAATAACGATGGCACACGTTCATGTAAACAACAATATCGACAATGTAAAGGACACTACAGATGACGCGTTTCTAGTTTCAAATAAAAGGAAACACCATCTGATAACATAAATCGGTTACGCGTGAAAACGATTTAAAAGGTACTAGTCTTGAATACCTCTCATTTATACTTGGCAAAGAAACAAAAACAAAGCACCAGATTTGAGATTTGAGGATATCGAACATAAACGTTGGAACAACCACCGGAATTAACTGGATAAGGGATACCTTATTGTTATTTATTTATTTTCGCGGGTACTTAATTTCGCGAAAATGAAACAGGAATATTTCGCGAGACTTAATTTTCGCGATTTGGCCTAAAATACGTAATTAGCATAAAAAATAAATAGAAACCGTTTAAAATTAATTTTCGCGGGTCTTTAATTTCGCGATTTTCAAAAAAATTGCGAAAATCGCGAAAATTAATTCCCGCGAAATTAAGTATTAAGCAATAAGGTATTTATTCCAAAAATTAATGGGATATAGGATACTCAGTCCCCCCTAATGTCATGACCTCTAAAGGCATCATTGGAGAGCATCCCAGCACAATCCCCCCCCCCCTCTCCGCACCCTTCTACGCGGATGTAAAGCGAGAAATAATAATCGGGTAGCGAAGATTTCGTTACGGTGCATTACTGCTGGGAGACTTTGGCTGTCTCTTCTGTGACGCAGAAGCAACCGTTTTCGATCAGGTTTTAGTTTTCGATCAAGTCTAGATTTTTGATCAGTAACTAGTACGTTCTCAGTACGCTCAGTCTGCTTCAATATTATTCTGTCATTATTATTAATGTTACGCAACTCTGGGTAACGCTGGTTTTGGCCGGGTTTGGCCGGGTTTTGGTCCCGGTTTTCGTATATACGGGTCTTCGTTTTCGTACGGGTCTTTGTTTTCGTATATACGGGTCTTAGTTTTCGTATGGGTCTTAGTTTTCGTACGGAGTCTTAGTTTTCGTACGGGTCTTAGTTTTCGTATGGGTCTTCGTTTTCGTATGGGTCTTAGTTTTCGTATGGGTCTTCGTTTTCGTATGGGTCTTCGTTTTCGTATGGGTCTTAGTTTTCGTATGGGTCTTCGTTTTCGTATGGGTCTTCGTTTTCGTATGGGTCTTAGTTTTCGTATGGGTCTTCGTTTTCGTATGGGTCTTAGTTTTTGTATGGGTCTTAGTTTTCGTATGGGTCTTCGTTTTCGTATGGGTCTTAGTTTTCGTATGGGTCTTCGTTTTCGTATGGGTCTTAGTTTTCGTATGGGTCTTAGTTTTCGTATGGGTCTTAGTTTTCGTATGGGTCTTAGGTCTTAGTTTTCGTACGGGTCTTAGTTTTCGTATGGGTCTTAGGTCTTAGGTCTTCGTTTTCGGGGTCTTCGTTTTCGTTACTACCTTCTTTGGTGTTTATATTTTGGGCCAGATAAACGCATGATAAGGCCCCTGTGATAAAGCAAAACAATCTTATACCATAACTTAGAAAATTCTTGTGCGCTCATTGGTTGAAAGTTATGGCCAATGAAAGTTTTGACCATGAAAATAACGTAACCTGTAATGCAATTTTGCAAGGCAAATTTCGGACAGCTTAAAATATTGACGTGACTTTTTCAAGACATAATCAAACGAGTGGTAAAAAGGCAGCTAGAACACTTTGGAAGAAATTTCCATACATTTGTCGGCTTCTAGTGAAAAAAAGAATTGACATGCGCCCTACTTTGAACTGATTTTCCATCTAATTTGCTGGTAAATTTTCTGTGTATGTTATAAAACAAAACAACCACATATTTCCATAGTCTACACTCTTATAAACCATAGAAAATGATGTCATAAAATGATCTATAAGGGTGTGGGTCATGAAAAAATGTGGTTATGTTGTTAACTAGCTATTATGCCAAAAAACCCACCTCTATCTGGGGTAAAGGCTTCTCTTTTGTGTTGTTTTATCCATTTATGTAAGTTGAACTCCTTGTTTTCAAACATATAATTATACAATCTAATGCATTTAAATGTGGAATCTTATAGCAGACATCTTGTTTAGTTGGTTCAAGGGTATCTAGGTTGCACTAAGACAATGATGATGCACATTCATGCCGTGTTGTTACAGGCAGTGGTGAATAACATCTAATACCTGGGTAAAACCACTGCAGATTTAACTCTTTCTGCACACAAATGAGCAAAAAATCAAAATTCTGTTTTTATTTCAGATTCTATGTCTGGATTTGTGCCCTGAAATGAAATCAATGTCTTTTCAGTGTAAAAGTGTTCCAGATAGGTATAAATACAAGTCCTCTTTGTAGCATGTATATGTTGTGGTTTAATTTAATCTTTGCTTTGTTGTGGTGTATGGTAATATATGACAATGAATATATAACCAGCAAAGGAAAATACTAGATGGTACCAACTAAAAGGTAAAATTGTATCACATTATAGATATACATGTATATAAGGTCTCATATATGATATTCTCCAGCTGTTGGGAGGAACAGGACTGGACACTCAGTGGCCAGGACCAGAGAACTATAAGAAACGTGTTAATTGTAAGGTTTACTCTGGACCAAATTGGAAATGAAATTTCTTTTTGATTACCTGATTTGCGGTGTGCAAGGGGAAATGAGTATAGCATACCGCTGAAGGGAAGTGCTTGTACATTGAATCATATTGCTTGTATAGCTAGACATAGCTACGGATATAAGCAATAAGAAGCTGCCGTCATCATGCTGTGACAAGTCTAGTCATTCTTATGCAAGTCTCAAGACAATGAGCTAATTCAAGGATCTCAATTAACATCTGTAGGTAATAAAGACATCATGTTATCACTGCCTAATATGTAACATAGTTGAACACAGTACCTAATAAATTGATTTGAGATATTCACGTTATGCCCCATTAACTGCGTTTTTCTGCTTGTGCCATAAACCTTTCAATGCCCCTTTGATATACAATGTTCACTTTATTTTTTGCAGCACAATATTTCAACTGGTCCAGAGGTCAATACAAATTTTTGTTAAAACCAAGTCTAAAATGAATGCTAATCATCAGTTTTCTATCATGGTCCTGGATGATAAGGCATCATGGGTAAGTTGCTGCATTGAAGGATTATGTACTGAAAGAACAGTTTGTGATAATTGTTCTTATTCTAAAAAGGTTTTCTTTATCATGCACATTTAGTACAAACATTTCACCAGTGATGTGGAAGCTATCTGCAGCACTCTGAACCACCTCAACCCAGAGGAGGAAATTTCAACACAGGAGCAGTTTCATATCCTTTATAATAATTCATGTATATTTTATGGAAATTATGTAACTTTGTGAACATAACGATTGATGAAGTGAACATTTTGTGCTCCTCTTTTTTGCAACATCCATTAACTTGGCATACTGTAGAGATACTGTTAACTAAGCACCAGACCTTGATAAGAAACATTTTTTCTGATGCACAAAGTGACAGTTATTTTTAGTTTTTCCAACATAAATAACATAAAACTGAATTGCCCTTTTTAATCCTAAATACATGGTATCGTATAGGTAGATGCATGGCAATCAATCAATCAACAACTTTATTAATATGTCAAAGCAATTCTAGCTGAGAGTGAAACACTCTCTACTAATAGGGGACACATAAAATAAATAAAAATAATAATAATAAAAAGACTTAAAATTGATATTACAATAAAAACAGACTAAAATTTAACTATGCTATTTTCAGTATTAATGTATCCTTGACTGTGAGTTCAGAAATGTGTGATCTCTTTGAAGCAGTGTAAGTACTGTTTTTCTTGCATGTATTATGTGCTGTAATGATTTTATTTCACGCCCATGTTCCTATAAGTCCCCACCCACCAAAAAAATATTTCATTTTTACCAGTACTCACTGTGTAATTTTATAATAATTTTTGCTTAGCATTTTTTGTTTTTTCTTATTACCAGGAAGGAAAACGTACAGTTGCCACTTGTGGAAGACATTTTATTGCCTCCTCCATACGTGGTACGACTTATTATAGTGTATGGACGCTCACACTGCACGCCTCATGTGTCTACTGAAGCCAAGCAGGTGTGTTTGTGAGAGTTTTTTTTAACATCTCATTTTTCCCTTGTACAATATCAGTACATTATCATTGTCAAACAGAAAGAAAGAAAGAAACTGTTGCTGTATTACCAAATTGTTATACAGTAACACACATGAAAAGACATTTAAGGTGACTTGTACCCCTTTCAACTAGACCTTGATTACTTTGGTCTCAAAACTTCTTGGAAGGCAGAGAACTCAATTGGCAGATCTGGAGATTCTCAGGAGAAATAGGGGTGAGAGGACAAAGTAAAGATGCACCTTTCCTTGCTTTAAAAAGGAGTATTTTTTAGGCAAAAGATTTTTAGCACTTCAGGTTGTAGGTTTTACAACAATAAGGATGGAGAACCTCTATTTCTGCCATTAAACTGCTAAATATGGTTGAGAATCCAGTCTTCCCATGTAGGAGTAATAATTATGTATAGTTCTGTAAATATCAGATAGAGTTGACATTTCTCTCGCTTGTAAATGGCTCAATAAAAAAAAAACTTGAGTCAGGCTGAGGCACCCTATAAATATGTGAGCTCTATTTCACTAATTGACTGTCATTGTAACATTGTTTTTTGCAGATATTGTCTACACTTCTGGAATCACCATATTTCTTTCTTGATGTTCTGTATGTTCATGAGCTTCCATCGGAAATGAATCTGTGCAAAGTAAGTAAACTTGTCGAATTTGTCGATTTTGTTTGTTCCCTGCATTCACTTCATTTCCATGATAGTGGTCAAATTTTGTAAAGATTAAAGTGGTTTGATCAGCTATGTGTTGACGAGAACCAGGAGAACTTGGCCTTAATGAGATGAAAGTGTGAACTAATGGTTTAAGTGATGAACTCCTTTGTCTTGCAACAGACAATTTGCCTGTGACGTAGTTCAATGTATTTAGTGTATCAAATTTTATCATAAACGCACTTCATGTGTTAGATTGGGTGGCTTACTGAACTCACAAAAGATGCGTTAACCTGAGGGTCTGTTTAAAGTGGCTGATGACAAAGGCTTTATTTCTTCTTCTTCTTCTTCTTCTTCTTCTTCTTCTTCTTCTTCTTCTTCTTCTTCTTCTTCTTCTTCTTCTTCTTGTTGTTGTTGTTGTTGTTGTTGTTGTTGTTGTTGTTGTTGTTATTATTATTATTATTATTATTATTATTATTATTATTATTATTATTATTATTATTATTATTATTATGCAGGAAATATATGATTACTTCTGTGACATGGATGAAGAGGAAGAAGGCTATATGTTGGAAGTGTCACGCAGTACAACTCGTCTCTTTGACCACATGGCGGCGTTACTTGCTCATCCGTTACAGCGACCTAAGCAGCGTGACACATTTTACAAACTTACTCGACGAGAAGATGAAGAGTCCATTTTATAGAACGTCATAAGCAAATAGGATACTTTTTAAAACAACTTTACAAAATAAACGAAATCTGTGACTTCATTATGCGGTTACCAAACTCGTTTATGTCGGCTGTAGATAGGACGCTCTGAAGCCCAATTATATTCAAGCTCTCACTCTAGGCAGACCGATTATTATACTTGGAGACTTGTACTATTGTACTGCGACGCTGTAAAAGAGAATTGCCCTGCGAACACGGCAGGACATTACGAGAACTGTGCTGTAGAGAGATTGAAGCCAAAAATCTGATCTTTACTACAAATAATTGTGGCTTTCGTCAGTAATATAAACTCTTTTTTACCGTAATTAGTTTGTAACGTGTAGCTGAAGTAACGTTAAGGTAAAAAGTGTGTAACGTAGCATGCTCGTGTAAATCGATGTCAGTAACGTAATGAAAATTTATGCTGGCAGTGTTATATCCGATGTAATGTAATGTATTGTACTGTACTGTAAGTAATGTGGAGTATTGAATAAAGTTAAAAAAATATATTTTTCATGCTTGTTTGTGATGTATAAATTTAGAGTTATCTGGTGCGGCCAGCAACTGTTGTATTCTGTACAATGTGACTTTGATTTTCAATTTTCAGTTAGTATTATTTCCAGTTGCCAATTTTGTGGGAGTCATCGGTTGAATTCCTACCTTTTCTTTTGAACCGTTTTTCTGCGAATGTTACTTAGTTGATTACTTTTTAGGATTTCAAGAAAACAATTGTTTTAATTGTGCTCCAGGTTTCGTAGTACAGATCTCGATATACCGAAGGACCAAGGGACTGGCAAAATTTGTTCGCTGGCGAGGTTTTGTTATATCGGGATTTCTTTCGATGTATTTAACTATTACTGGGGCGAAGGATATTGTTTACTATAACGAAGACCTCGTTAAATCGAGGTTTCACTGTACAACAATTAACTACACTCTGTATATGGTACGTGCTGAAATGTACTAATCACTGGCATTAAACCTTTTGTTCCAAATGCTATGTACCGATATTATCACTTCATTAACAGTTAGTTATAAATGTAGTTACATTGTTCTTATTAAATACACATTGTTTTTACCTTCCGTTGTTAACTTGTTGACTGCTAGAAAGTTCTAGTGACGGTACTTAGCCAGTGTCTTCATAGAAACAAATCATTTTGATACAACAAGTCTTGTGATGATCAAGTAGCACTGATCGGTCTTCAACAAGATGAGCCGTAAAAAGTCACTGCAGAAACAATTAGCCTTCGAAACAATCCACAATGTGTCAGTTAGCAAAATGGGTCAAGCCATCTTGAAAAAGAACCCTTATGAATCAAGAGTACTGACCGATAAACTGGAAGATATTGAATTTCACAAAAGGAAATGGAAAACCGATTTCAGTACGAGAGTGAATGAGACGAGGCAAGAATTCAAACAAACTCAAAGCATGGAAAGTTTGTCTTGTGTTAGACAATATTATGGTTCTAAAGAAGGAAAAAAAATTCTTATCCCCGACACGGCACAGCGCTTTTCTAGAAAACAAAATGTTGGAATTTTTCAACAGCAATGGAAAACTTCAGAAGTCGACACAACTCCTACGCAACCTTCGTGGAATGAAGCCAAGAAAGATGGGGCTATTGCTTCCATTTCAAGGAAAAACAAAACTCTTACAACGGACATAAAAGAGTTCTTAGGTGAAAAAATGCTGCGTTCTCAAGGAAACAGTGAAAGAGGAAGGGTCACGCCGCACTGTATGACGCCATTCATACGTCACTCGTTTAGCGTTTGCACAGATCGAACAGCTGTTGGTGACGTCACTAACTGGCTAAAATGTAAGAACTGTGCTTCAATAATTGCCCAGGAAGAGGCTGAAACTCAGCGGAATGGTAATTGTGATGCTGGAACCCCGTGTGTTTCGGTTCCTTCTCGCCAAGAAAACAAATCAGCCCCCAAGAATAGCCGAGCAACCGCCGAGTCCTGTTTCGTTCCCACCCCACTTCCACCTGACAAGCAAAGCCATATTTGGAGAACTCGCACTGGCAACATGAAGCGAAGAGTTGTCAGCGGGTTTCTGAAACGCGAAAAACTAAGCAATCTGATAAATGGAAATTCACAATTAGGAGCGGCACCGAGCTTGTCTCCTGTGAATGATGCAAGATTTCTTGGTCTCCAGTCGCTATTAGTTCCTGTTACAAACAATGCAGGAAAAACTAAGGAAAAAGTTGAATTGAGAGGGTAACAGTCAAAAATCATGTTTGCTACACAAATTCTCTTCCATGACTGATCACTGTACATGTTCGGTTGTCATGTGTTATTTCAAACGCATTAATTTTACGGGTCATACCCTTGTAACTTGTTTATCATTATGTTATTCGGTGCTTTTCATATTAAAATTCGAGCAAAATATTACGTGGTCATGCCACATAAGTGCTTTGTTCTTACATGTTGTTATTTAGACCAACATGCTGATAACAAATGCCTGTGGGGGTCGACACTGATATTATTTGCAGATAGCGGAATGTAACAGTAGCATCTTGCAGCGCTCTTCGCAATTTTCTGATGGAAAACGCGTTATCAAAAGAAGAAAAACTGCTAGCTTCTTCCAGCTGGAGAAGAGCAAATGCTCATAACTCCCGTGAAGAACAAAACTTACAAAAAGAAAAACTTCGGCTTCTGAAACAGTTCGAGGCCGAAACTTATCAGCTAAAAGCCGCACAAAATCGTTTTGAGATGCAATACAAATCAGGAAGGAAAACTTCACTTGTGTTACCACCAGTCCACGAGGAAGGCAGCGGTCGATTGCAGCAATCAAAAAGGTCAGGTGAAAAGAGAGGTTCAATTGGGAGTTCAAAGTCGCTCCCTTCTTTACCCCGTTTAGCAGATTCGTTGTCTACCGGGGCAGGTAATGATACAAGATTGAGATCTATCAGTGTTGCCGGTTCCGTTGATTCTCGCACTGATGTGGCTGAACAAACTGGTTTAAAACCCAGAAGACGAACCAAGTCATACGCTGGTTTATCGACTACAACAAGCATGTCATCGGACCAGTTTAAACCGCGCTGATGCAAGAGGACTACAATCATGAAATATTACTTTCAGCCGTGCTCAGTTAACTGGAAAAAAAAGTAAGAGTAATTTACAGCCGTTCGTAATGAAACGAAACAAACTTTAAGCAAATGTATGCTGCATCTGATGATTTTTTCAAGACCATCCTGGAAATTCAAGAAGCTGTTATATGTACTCCACATTAGAAATAGGTTACTGATGAGCGAAGTTAATGAAATGAAACCTATTTTACATAATAGATTATCCCTCAAGTTCCGTTCAATACAATACAGCATGGCTTTTAGCCTGCGGCCAAACTTCATTACTATCGGTCACTGATTTTTTTGTACTGAAATCGTTTGAATAACTGATAGATTCATCATTGGGCAGTTTAGTTTGTAAAAGGCTGACAACCTCCGCCGTATTGCAGGCTTAAAGAATGGCTCTCTAGCTTATCCACACCTCAATCCAATTAACAAATTATTTGTTTCACTTCATTAAACTGAGTGGCGTAACAAACATGCAAAACAAACGTCCACAATGTTATTTTGCAGTTCAATCATCCATTGATCGAACTTGTTTTCTTCAAGATATGTTACGTCATTTTTTGTTTCAAATAAAGAAATGACACCAAATATGGAATGGTCTGTTAAGGTCGCGGGGGATACCTACAGCATGAATAAATTCATGAAGGGAAATTTTGCTTGACCTGCATCTTTTAAAACGCTTATTTCTCCGCTGTTATGGGTGCGATTAAGCTCAAATTTTACAGAGACATAAAGAAATGATGAAAGATTGTGAATGTCGTATTTTATTTGGTAGATTGCATTTAACGTCGATGTTATAGCCTCGTGAGTGCCAAATTGGGAAAAACATGATTTTGTGGCAGAGTTTGCAGAACGAGTAGGAGACAGCACACTGGGATCTTGTCAAAAACTAATCAGTCAATACCTCTAGAGTGTCATAACAGAAGCGGATTTTTTAATTTAAAGTTTGCCAGCAAACTACGGCGGTTTAAGTGCGCAAATTTGAATTTAATGTCTTCTACCTCTTTCTAAAAGCGCTCTTTTAAAATTCCGCTTCTGTTATGACACACTACAGTATTCATAGTTTACCTATCTGCAGTGGCAAGTCATGAAGTTCTGTATCCGTGCTGTATTCTCTGCCACAAAATTGTCGGAAAAGTCAAAACTTTGAGATTTCCGAAGGTGTCCCGACCTAAATACGATCATTTTGCCAAGGAGAGATGTAATTATGGTAATTATATTCCACGGTTTTATGGCGAGAACAATGCGTTTTTAAATAGGACACGATTGTTTATGCCGAATATTTTTGTGATTACTCTGAGTTGCAGAAATATTCAAATTTAAATGAAAACAAGCTCAAAGACTTCCTACAATCTATATGAACGTATATCGCTAAGTGTTGTTTAAATTGGTTAAAATATCAAAGAAACAGGAATTTTTTACAAATCACGCGCACGCGCCCATATTTTTATCCAGTCATAAATATCTCGTAAAGTTGTCGATGTCAGTCGTTGTACTTCGTGCATACGCTTTAAATAAATGCATAATGAAGAGCCTAAGGTGTCCCCCGCGACCTTAAAGTAGCAAAACATTTAAAATATAATGAAATGAAAACGGATGATTGAAAACATAACACAATTTCAAACTTTCACAATTTTACAAGTGACCGACGGGGAACTGAAACTAGAATGGAACTAAGCTGGTGGGTACGAGGTGACCAGTTGTAATCTTACATGTTATGATGGGAATATAAAAAATATCTTTTGGTTTTCATATTATTGATGGCATTGATATACGTATTCAGAAAACGTACTTTTGATACTTTAGAAACTTTACAGTATCAAAAGGAAACACATAGCAGAAATTAATCTACTAATCGGTAGACACTATTCTAAGGCCCGGTTCAGACGCCGTAATTTTCGTGAACCGAACTCAATTCGAATTTGGACCGACCCAAATTTACTAAACTACGCCTCTCGATTCAGACGCCGTACTATTTGGCCGTTCCGAGGCCGTTCGAAAAACAGTTCCATACATTATAATAATTTATGAATTAGGAACGGCACATGAAAAGTACGGCGTCTGTATCAAAGCCGTTCTAAAGGCGTTCCACAGGCAAAATTCTCGGCCAAGCCAGGCGGGAAGAACGGGTGAACCGCGTTCCAAATTGAAATAGCCGTTCTAATTTGATTCAGACGCCGATCTTTTCATGTACTTAATTCAATGAATTAGACCCGGGCATAAGTCTAGTTAAGATTTACTTATGTACTAATTATAATAGTAGCAAGAAAGTAACCTCATAATTCTATTATATTTGCAAATAATGGTTAATAATCTGATTGTAATGATTTTTATTTAAGTTATCCGACATCCACTAGTTCTCAAACAGTGAACAATCCGATACATCTGTCAGTCAGAAGTCAGCGATAATCATTTTACTTATATATTTACGAAAATTAGTTAATGAGGCTATTTGCCTAGCGCTTTAATCTAGCTTGGACCACTGTGTCCAGTAAAAATTCAGTAGGGGGAGTATGTGCACTGGTTTCCTTTTCTTTAGAATCTAGCCCCCACCCCTCCTGCCCACATCCTCCAAAAGTTCCTCAACTTCCCCGCTGTATCGGTGCAGAAGGTAACGCGGTTTAACGTAAACATGTGTTGTTGTTGTTGTTGTTGTTGTTGCTTTTGGTTTTTCTTTTGCGAGTTCGTTATGTTATACCTCAGAACTCCATGAGCTTAGGTAAGGTCTAGGAAGAACTGAGATCACCAGAGATTAAAGTAATTTTCTAATTTCGTCAAGAATAATTGCCCCCGCAGGGCTTTCGCCACCCTGCGAGCAGAGCCCTTTCTTTTCCACTGATATACTTGAAAAAAAAGGGTTCTGCAAGAATCGTGTAAAATCTTTGTTGAGCATGCGCGAGGTTTACGCGATGCTTGCGCATTTAGCTTGCGCGAGGACGATTTAACCTTGGCATGCGCGCGCGGAATGGCGTGACGGATCGCACACGACAGCGTGAACAAAGTGTTTCTTTCACAATTTCTTTTTTGTAAAGACTAAGAGTGTCTGAATTCCTTCAGTAAAAACACGTCAAGTACCGCTTGAGGTATTATTAGTGAATTTATGGTAGAGATGTGCGATTTTAACAGTGAAATTTCTTCTTGGTTTGCGAAAAACCGAGATCTTAAATGATCCAAAAGCTGCACGCGCACACTAACGTAGCAGATGGCGAGAGCATTCGTCAGCTCTTAGCTCTTGTGCTTTCGAGAGCGTACTGTGGGCTCTGTCTTGACCGTCAGTTTCTCTAAAAAATTTAAGGTCATTGCCCTGAAATAGAACTGAACACAATTTTTTAACCAAACTTCGCCTAATGGTTTATTACTTTAAGGGAACTTAAATTTTGAAATAAAAAAGGGGGGTCACCAGATTCGTTTAGGAGCAGGAAGACCTTGTATATTCCATATAATTCCTTTAAAATTTATCTGCGAATACTAGCAAAGTACACGTTTTTAACGATAATTTATTTTTCAAACACATGAATTGATCTGTTTTCATTTTACAGAAACATTTTGATCGCTACACCTAAAATATGAGAAAAAATTGATAGGTCACCAGGCTCGTTTAGGAGAAAGTGACAATTAACTTCTCTCGCAGACTAAGCTGCATAGAAAAAAGCCGCCATTTTGTTGATGTGTGCGCGCGCGCGCGCGCTAATTACGCGTAAAATTCTGCGCAGTAAGGATGCGCAATGCAATACAGGGCAATGACCTTAAGCCTGCGCAGTAAAAACCAGTTTAATCCGGGCTGACCAGCCCAAACTTTGGGGCTGCGGCGACTTCAAAGAAATGACAAGATTCAGGCAGAGCCTCTTTCTACTTCCCAAATCTCAACTAAAGGGAAGTTAAAAGAGGCTCTGCTCGCAGGGTGGGCTTTCGCCCCAGGCATTCATTGTAGCTTGCGCGTATATACAGTAGAACCCCGGTACTGAACTCGAACTCTGTAGGGAAACGAAAAACAGTTCGAGTTAGCGGGGTTTCGAGTTATCGGGGTCGATTGAATATTTAATTTGCCAAGTTAATAATTGATAGTTTACTGATTTTTCAGCTCTACAGTATACAGTACAGTGCAAATTGAACTTATCTTGCCAGAAACTCTAACACGACCATACATTCTTATGATAAGAGTGGAAAATGGCTGCCAAATACGTGATCTGTTCATTGCTCTAATCAATGGGCAACCGTGGCGAGTTGCAAGAACCAGAATTCGAGTTATCGGGGTAAATTTGACCTAAATTTTGTTCAAGTGTAACAAAATTTAGTTCGAGTTAGCGGGGTTGTTCGAGTTATCCGAGTTCGCGCTACCGGGGTTCTACTGTTTAGAGAATGTACTTACAGTCAAAATATACGGTATGTATACCAGAAAAAATCTCGATTTGCTCGAAAAAGGCCGCGAGGAATTTAGGGTAATGATGACGTTTTGCCGCAAAGCATCTATGGGTAATGATGACGTATAAGCAGAAGATTCCCGAAGGAGTTATGGGTATTATGACGTCACGATAACGGGGGGGGGGAGCGGTAAATGAAAATCCGTATCTTGTAGTGGCATTTGTCACACGTTGATTACTCCGATTTTTGGCTTTCGCGTGTTCGCAGATTTGTTCGAGTGGTTTCTCTGCTTTGGTTGTGTTAAGTGATATTTGAAGCAGTTGTTAGTAATACGTCGAAAGATTTCGAGCAATTGGTTTCGTGTTCTTGGCTACTTGTGTTCCAAGAGCTGGTTCGAGCTGGTTCTCTCGGAGGGTAATTCGTTTCGCTAACAAATTGTCAGATTATTTGATCCAAAAAGTGATTTGAATAAGGATCAAAAGTTGTCTTCTCGAATCTTTGAATGTGCCATATTTTGTCACTCGTGGAATTTTTAGGCTTTTTGAACTGGCAATTATTGTAAATTAATTGTGAATGTTATAAGCCCAGGAATAATCTTGCGTGTCGTCACCACGAATAATAATAATAATAATAATAATAATAATAATAATAATAATAATAATAATAATAATAATAATAATAATAATAATAATAATAATAATAATAATAATAATAAGAACTTTATTTAAGTGTCTAGTCTTCTAGCTAGCCTTAACCCTATTCAGACCGGGGGGGGGGGGCTTTTGAGGCCCGCGCTGACTTTGAACTTTTATAACTTTTTAAAGATTTAACCAAACGCTGCCAAACTTTCTGAGTTTTCCTAAAATTTATCTGGCAACAATTTAGTAGGGTTGGATGATGTGTCAGATGTGTCAGGAACTTGTCGTCACCATGGCAACGGCATTTTGACAGGCATGTTTTCCCAAATTTGTAATTTTGCGTGTTTCTGTTAATAAATATCAACTTAAATGGGATTATTTTTACATTTTTGCGGGTTTAAAGCACATTTTAATTCATTTTGAGTACTTTGCAGTGATTTTCGGTGGTTTTTTGGCATTTTGGAAAAATTTTGAAATCCAAGATGGCGGATCCAAGATGGCGGCTGTTTTGACATCATGATGTAATTGTCACGTGATGTGACGTCACCATCCCACGTGACGTATACCAAAAGAAAGAGTTTCGGACGTACAATACATCCTATAAGTTTCATGGTGATTGCTTAAATATTCTGGAAGTTACATAGGGGGGCTTCCGAAGCCCCCCCCCCCCCCCCCGGTCTGAGAAGGTCCAAAAAAAGCCCGGTCTGAATAGGGTTAAGCTTACTAATCGGGGACACTGTTTAAACTAAAATATAATATAAGTACAAAAACGATTCTGGTCTATTTACATTAAATTATGCTACATTTTCCAACACTCTTTGTATTTACATCTAATTCCTACAATTAAGATACTACTTTAAAATACGGAATATCGAACCTATATACCAAAAAATGTCTTGACGTACATGGCACAGTAAAAATGAAACCTAATTTTAAAGGCCACAAAAATTAAAATCCTAGATTATTGCTGTAAAACAAATTATAAAGGAATTATAAAAAGGCGGGGCAGCTTAAAAGTGAGAACAAGTAACTATTACTAGTATTGTTATAGGGAGATCTGGGAACGAGATCGAGTCAAACGAGCACAACAAGAAGGACTGGGTCTTAGAACGTTGCAAGATGGCGGCGGTAGTAATGGAAGGACCTCTTTCTAAATGGACGAATGTAGTGAAAGGATGGCAGTATCGGTGGTTTGTTTTAGACGACAATACAGGGCTTTTGTCCTACTATACGGTGAGTAGCTTCTTTTCTTGGTTTCTCATGCAATGTCAAATTGAACATGTAAGGCTTTTAAAGGAAAGAAGACATCAGCTTGAGCTTTTTAGTTAAGGCTTAAGCTTACATTTAACTGTAAAAATAGCAATTGATGCTAATTGAGTATAAAATAAGTGTCATAGAAAATAAACCTATACTTTATCTTTACCAGTATAGGTATTTGTCTTATCTAATTTCTTAAAAATGTAAACAATTTTCATCAAAAGATTATTTTGTCACCCGTCCTAATTCCTGAAGGTTCTGGAAAGCAGTCAGGGCAAGTTTCTTTTACGAAAATAAAAAAAAAGGTGTAACTTTGTGTGGTGAAATATATTCATACCGGTACTTAAAATTATGGTGGCTGGGCCAGGGGAGGGGGTGCCAGGGGCTCAGCCAGCTTTATGCTGACGGACTGCTTTTTGAGGGATTAATTAGTCCACCAGGGAAGGTTTTGAGATCAAGACCATAGCAAATACTTTCGACTAATTTGGTAAGTCTGTGTGTGTTCTGACAACTCTTAAATTCTAACATTTCATGACAAGGAATTGCACCAATTTTCACTCATTCACAAATGAACACGCTTTTCTTTAACGGCACATCCCATTGTACGTTTGCCTGCCAACTGGCTAACCTAAGGCTCCACAGTTTGCTCTTACTAAATGATCCTCGATCTCATCAGGAAATGGCAGTTTCAAGATATATAATGCACTTGTATAAAAAATGCTTTCTATTTCATCTTTGAAGTAGGGGTGTTGAATGGTCCTTCAAAAACTGCATGTCTCGCAAAATTTTAGCCAAATTTCAGGGGTCTCGTCGTCATGAATTTTTCTTTGATGCCTTCTCGCAGTCTCGATTTCTTTTGCAAGGCTAAAAAGGTCTCGGGCTTGCAGAAAAGATGTCAGTCTCGCCGTCTCGCAAAGTCTCGCATTTACCATTCGACACCCCTTGAAGTGCATCAGCTTTTCCTTTTTTCTATTGTACATTTTAAAAATTGGAGTAGGCTGACAACTTTGGGTCTATGGGCTAGCTACGCCCCTGGGTGCTGAGATTCTAACTAAATTTTTCATGCAAATAAAAATGTGTTCTTAACGCCGCGCTCTTTTGTATTTTTTCCCGAGGCAATTTGGCCTAGGCATTCAGCAAGTGGGGAGCAACACAAGAAACAGCAAGGGAAATAATAAGGAGAGCGGCATGGGGGAGAAGGTGCTCTCTTATCTCAGACACCTGGCAGTTTTTCCACTACTCATTCTTTGCACTAATCTTGTATTTTATGCTGCTCCCCATCTGATGTGAATGGATGGGACAGACTAGCTAGTGGCAATTCCATTCATCTCCATAATTATTATAAATAAAGATCTAAGAGCACATTATTTTATGCTCTCAAATTGCTAAGAAAATCTGAGCCACCATTAAATTATTTTAAGCAAGGGGTGCGGTGAGGTATTCTCAGCTAGATAGGTATGTGTTGCAGGATGGGGTATGGTTTTGAGATTCTTTTTTCCCCTTTAACATTGCAATCCCAGTGTGATCCTTAGATAGGGTTCTAGGGTTCTGTATACATTTTTGCATCCTGTATGGATCCTGTATTAAAGGTATTTTTTGTCACCAACAGTCAAAGGACAAAATGATGAGAGGAACAAGGAGAGGATGTTTACGGCTGAAGGTAAAGAAATGAAACTTGTTTTCATCTGTGACAGTGACACATGCTTTACCACAGAGCCTTGTGGAAACTAGGCCATATAACTGGGTTCTAATCTGTCAAATGTATGACAAGCTTTTAAAATGTCCTTTATATTACTTGAAGTTGTTTTGTCAATATAAGGGATTGTGTTTTATGAGTAGCTTGTGTATTTTTTACCAAGGTGAATATATAAAATCAGTATTTTTTCCACACATTCTTACATATCAACTTACTCTAGCAGTAAGCAACAATGAAATTTTTTAAACATGAAGAATGTTATGTTAATTTGCGTGCTTTGATTTTAGGGGGCAAACATTGGAATTGACGATGAGGATGACAGCACATTTACTATCAGCTGTGATCAAAAGACTTTTCACTTTCAAGGTATCTAAGTCATAACCTCTTTTCTTACAATCAATGAGATTATCTTCAGTTATTTTTCTCATCTAACACCAGTCAAATTTAAGGTTGTGCATATTTGGTTGTAACTAAATAAACTCTTAATATGCAGTCATTCATGACAAGTGAAACCTTTTCTTGTGGTGGTATTCCAAATTGTGCAGTTCGAGAAAATATCTATACGCACACCATGTAAGGTCAATGGAAATCCCAAGAGGATGAGGGGTCTCAAAAGCCAAAAGTTTTATAGGAAAGTATGGGGTTAACTGGAATTTCCAGAGGAATGGGGGATTCAAACCAAAACCCTTTCATGGGAGGGGTGTGGATATTTTCTGGAACAACAGTTTAAGTAAGGTGTACTATGACTATTACTGCGAGTGACCCTGCTTTCCCCCTACAACTGGAACCTTAAGTTAATTGTTAAGACATTTCTGTCTAAACATATTATCAGAGCTAGACACTTGAAGGAACTATCTAACTCATGATGCGTTTTGAAATATTTAGCCTCAATTTTTCAAATTTCTTGGTTGCGATCCTTGTTTGGTTTATTAATACCTCTTTGAAATTTTCAGTAATGAAGATAATAATAATAATAATAATAATAATAATAATAATAATAATAATAATAATATTACCATTTTAATCAATATGAGGTAACTGTAGTGTGATAGTGACTGCCATTGTAACCTTTCTCTGTTGTCAGCACGTGATGCAGAGGAAAGGGAACGTTGGATCAGAGCACTGGAAGACACAATCAAAAGACATTCCCAAGCACGAAAGGTTTTTATTTAAATGCAAACATGTAGTTAATATCTTATTTATCTTGGACTGTGAAAAGTTCAGTGTTAGAACTCCTCACCTTCAGTTGTTTTTAAACCCATTGGCGCCTGGAGATTTTTGAAAAAGCATGTTTTTTGGCGTTTTTGACATTATTTAATATTTTTCTGGTCAGGTATGAGCTAAATCTTCTCCAATCTACTCAAAATGACATTTGCAACATGAAAGTATGCGTTTCTACTAGTATCGCGTTTTGGGATATTGTTACTCAGGCATACGCAAAAGTAGAACTTTGCTGAGAATTTTTGCACAGATTCCGGACTCTTCATGTCTGGAAGCTCTGATCGTGGATGGTGGATTGATGGATTTTGGACAAAGAGCCACTCCCCTCTTGAAAGATCTATTCCTCCTGCATAAATCGAGTATAAGTACATTCAATTCCTTTTTTGGTCAAACATGATGATGTCAGAAGTGGAACAAAGGGAAACATTCACCATGGCCAGTTTTGGCCTGCACAGGTTCCAGTGGGTTAACATTATTTCCTTCATTTAGAGACCAATGCCCGGCTTTCAGACCTTGTTTGATCCTTCTCAAGAAAATTTGGAGCAGCGCTTAGCAGAGGCTGAAGCATATCAGAAGATTCTAGAACAACAAATCAAGGTATAGTTCATCACATTAGAATAAGTGTAGTCATGTAGACTAAGTCTCGCCCCTAAGTTACTGCTACTTACAAAAGGCTTTGTGAAATTAAATTTATTCTAATCCAGGATTAAAACTTGGTTCAGATATGCTTTAATAATCAAACATTTTGAAATTAAAAATTACTACCATTCTTGCTTACAAATAATATAAACAAGTAATCAGTAATCACAATGATAAAAAAACATATGCAACATAACATGGGCCAAAACAAAATAATTAAAAATAAGCCTTTTTTGATCTAAGCAAAATTTAAAGTGTATTTTATTTTAATTTTGTTAATTATTTCTTTTAGGCTTTACACACTCGCATGAATGCTGACACTGGCGCTCAAGATTCACAGGTAATCTGCAGGCTGGTGGTGTGAAACAATGCAGGAAAATGCAAGTGGGTGAAATCTATACCAAAGAAATCATCCTGCTCACTTATGATTGTCGACATGTGGTGTGTGAACAGTGTGCAGCTTTGACCAAAATAAAACAATCAGCAGAAAACATCCAGGATGAGATAATTCAGTTCAAAATGTCGAAACTAAAATGCCTTTAGAGGAAGTCTAAAATTACACATGCCTATACTCTTGAATTTTATCACAAAAACAGGGACAAAATGTTACAAAGGAAGATAGAAAGTAAATAGCAAAAATCCTTCAAGCGAGGTAATTATAATGATACATAGTTCACCCAATTTAACAGTGCTGCTTGTATTTTTATTTCAGATGTAAAAAGCAGTGCAACCATCTACTCATAACTTAAACACTCATTGCTATGTTTCTTTTTGTTTTTTATTGTAGAGATACGCCATTCTCAAAGACTCTTCTACAGTAAGTGTAAAGCATGTTCTGGCATATGTTGCTAGTAGCAACTGATTACACTAAATTCACTGCTCAACAAAATAATAGTTATAAAATTGCACCAATGTCACTTTTTGTGCTGTTTTTTAAGAGGTAGGGTACCCTAGTGCCAGGGTTACCCTAAGAAGAGAGTTACCCTTATACTCACGCATTTCTTCTTTTCTTCAATGACATTTTTTCAAAGCATCTAGGGTTACCCTGGTACTAGGGTATACCCTAGCTGAGTGCTAGGGTTCTGCTCTGCTAGAGACAACTCACTTACCCAGGACAATGAATTTTGACCAAGAAAACAATGTGTTTATTGACACTCTGGAAATAAATTATTTTTAAACAACAGCTTTTTGTAACAAAATTTTCCATATAAATGTTGGCCGTCACTGTCTCTGAATATTTGATAACAAAGTTATTTGTAGTTTCTCCGTCAAACATATATAAATAATAGTGTTAAGGATTTCCAAAATAGTGTTAAGGATTTTACTGAGCTGAGAGTTTAAATAAGATATTATTGGAACCAATCAGCTGTGTAACTAAAGGCTTTAAGTGGAAATTGGTTTTGATGCTAAGTTTATTATTATTTGCTGCTTTGTTTAGTATAAGGAAAACTGAAGCATAACTGGTGAAAGTTGTCCCTTACTTCTAATTTTTTGCTTTTAAACCCAGGCTGTCTTTACCGTCTTGAATGGGTTACCCTGGATGTAGGCTGTTACCCTATCTCCTTGTAAATAGGGCCTTAAAACAATGAGACTTACAGTTTAAAGAATTTTTGGTACTGCAAAAATATTTAATATATATATTATAACTTTTTCTTTTCCTGAAGTCAAATTATTTATTTATAAAATCTGATAATTTTCTGAACAGGTACCTGCTAGCTCAATACATTTAGTTTAGGGTCTGTAAAATATTATTCAAAATATGCTTGCACAGTTGTTTTAAAGAGTCATGTGCTGTAAGCTACGAAGTGAGGTACATACTATTCTTGTGCTGCACCTGATTTTTATTTCATTTGAGAGGAAGTTGACACTATAATATGATAATGTTTTCAAGGTAATTTTATTTTAGGCAGCCGACATGCATGGTATATAGTTAATAGGGGTTTACCTTGTAAGAAATAGTGTATCTTACAAGTATAGATAGAGTTTTGTAGCTCAATAGTTTTTGAAGGCTCATAGTTAATGGCAGAAATACCTCTAGTTTGCACAAGTTCCAAAATGTAACTATTGCATAACACCAATTTTTTTTAACATTTTTGACTTAATAATTCTAAATTAGGAATTCTCTTAAACATTATTTTATTTGCTCAGGATTGATACTGGAAAAATTAAGACCAGAACAAATATCACAAAAGTGCAAACTTCTTGAAATTATGAAGTGAACAGTTCTAGAGAGAAATGACTGGGAAATATTGTTAGTATTATAATTATTTATTCACCAGTTGAAAGCTTTTTCCTTCTAATGACCTTCTTACTATTCCAAAAAATTAACAATAAATTATATATTGTACATACGATCCTGCTGTATTGAAAATCGTTATTAAAGGAGAAGTTCACTCCAGAATGGCCATTTATTTTCTTTACGCCATTAAAAAGTTTATACAAAAATATGTTATTCACCAAAATTTCAGCTTCCAACGAGCGCTAAAACCCTACGAAATCTTTCTCTAAAGTAGCCCAAAATTCGACAACTGAATGCCGCCATCTTGGAGCTAGTAATGTATGTGTGACGTCAAAGAGCTCAGCCTGAAGTTTCAATACTCAAAACTCCTTGTTTTTTTTGTCAAAATGCCTGTTTGTGCAGCTCCATGTTTCTCAAACAGAGCTCCAAGACATACCAAATACCTTTCACCGTCTTTCAATATCTAAAAGAAAAAATGCTTACGAATGGATTATAAGAATGGGCAGAAACGAAAAATTCCTGCCAAAGCGGACATAAATATTTGTGTGTTCCGAAAACTATACGGAAGCCTGCTTCGAAGAAGATCACATATACAGTCTCCTGAGTGACAATACCCACAAAAAAAGAAAAAGGCAAACGCAATACCAGCCAATGTTACGATTATGCTATTTCACTTTTTACTTTATTTCCAGGAGGAATTTTAATCAACCAGAGAAACTCTCTGTTATTGTTGTTGACTTCGTCGTATTTTCCTGATTAAACGCGGGTCCCCGATTAAACGCCGGCTTGGTATAAACGCCGGGTCAAAACTGCTAACTTTTAAATAAACACTGGGGGCGTTTGATCGAGGTCCTGGCGATTATTTGTGGTCAAGCAAACAAGTAAATATATTCTTTTCAGTAGCACTGCTACGACAAACTGGTACGGTCTGCTACTTTGGTAATTTTTTATAATGTTCAAGGAAACGTCCGGCGTAAAATAACTAGGATGGATGCTGTAAACAAAACGAAACAGCAATGTTCGTGTTCATGTCGTCATGACTGACGCGAACAGTGGAGGAGGACGTTTATTACCGCGAAGGACATTGGCGACATTGCCGTTTATGGACTTATCGGTTGTTTATGTTCTGTTTGTCACAAATCTTGATTGCAACATGCACGTACCGTATGCAATACTGCAACATTGGTAACATAATCATCCTTGGAGACTCAGAGACAGATTGTCGAGCGGGACGACGAGAAAAATCGACGGTCTCGAAGGAATGTTCAAGGAAACGTCCGGCGTAAAATAACTAGGATGGATGCTGTAAACAAAACGAAACAGCAACTGAAAAAATTGCAGAAAATTGCACTTCGATAATGAACTCGATCGGACCCCGATTTAACGCCGGAACACACAAATATTTGTGTGCGCTTTTGAGCAATTGTTCTTTAAATATTGAAAGACGGTGAAAACGGAAATACCTTTTTTTGTATTTCTTGGAGCTCTGTTTAAGCAAAATGGAGCTGCACAAACAGGCATTTTGACAAACAAAAGCCACTACAAAGAAACAAGGAGTTTGAGGCTGAGCTCTTTGACGTCACGCATACATTAACAGCTCCAAGATGGCGGCGTTCAGTTGTCGAGTTTTGGGCTACTTCAGAAAAGGATTTCGTAGGGTTTAAGCGCTCGTTAGAAGCTGAAATTTTGGTGAATAACATATCTTTGCATAAACTTTTTATTGGCGTAAAAAAAATTAATGGCCATTCTGGAGTGAACTTCTCCTTTAAGATATAATCAGCAGTTTATATTTACACAAAAACTAACCAAGTAACTTGTCTTCAAATGTCTTGTGATAAAACTGAATTCTCTTAATTAAAACAGAAAATGCTGGAGTCTATGAACCATTGCTTGAAGCAGATGTACATTATGAAGGTAACTGATAGCACATTGATATTACCACTGCTGCAGTGCATTATCTGACTGAATTTTCCTCCATTTACTTTTGTGATTTAACCAGCTTTATATATTTTCAATTTGAAAATAGTCGAATTAATGGCCAACCTTCTCTTACTTCATACATTCTTTCTGGCTGCCTTTTTACAGGGGATGGGGGGGAGGGGGGGGGGTTAATTTCAAATTTTCTGGTTCTATGGAGGCTTGTTTCAGAAGTGCTACTTATTGAGGTTGGGCACTCAATTAAAGAAATATGTTTTGAATGTATGTAAGTATGTACGTAACCTGATTAGTCAAACAACCATTTAATATCCTTTCAACTGCAAATATTGCTTATTGGACTTCTATAACACATGTTGGCAAATAGTTTACATGCAAAACAACTTACTATTACCGGTAAGTCAATAAATTTAAGCTTAAAATTCGAAATTGCAAGCTTGTGTCGGCCATGTCTGTGGACATTGATAGCTGTACATACATCAGAGTCAAATGTAAGATAAACAACTCTGAATTTTTATTCCAGGAAGAGTGTGAGAAGGCACCTGAGAGTTCTTGTGATCCACCAATGCTGCCATTAGTCAATGATCACTACTCTGCCAAACTTTCAAACCTTGCTGTTGAACAAATTGGCAGCAGTTCAGGTGATAACAATGACAAGCAAGGTACAGAACCTGTCTTAGAAAAAAGAACTCTGAAGTCAAGTAAGAGTGATTCCTCACTCAATGTGAGGGAGAAAACAACTTCAGTTTCCAGTGATGAAGGATATGATCTAGAACCTTCCAAAGCAATGTCAAAATCCAACCACGAACTCTCAACGGCTGTGAGGAATATTCCATCACACTTACCATTAGAAATATCCAGCCTACATGGGCCACAAGTTGGTTATTCAGTGTCGCCCAGCCGTGATGGACATGTGGTGCCATTCACTTCATACTCAAGCAGTGAAGATGAAGATGATATGGAATTCTTTGATGCAGATGAGTTTCATGATTCAGAATCTGCTCCATCAAGGTTAGTATGAAACCTTTGCTTGCAGGGCTGTAGCCAGACTTTTGCTTTTAGCACACACCTTAAATACAGAATACTATGGGTCTTGGGCATTATACCCCAAGAAAATTCGTAGAAGCCCCGAAAACGCGTTTTTCAACATTTTTCTTAAGTTTTTTCTTGTCAATCTTGTCCAACTGGAAGTTATTTTTCAACCAAGAGTATTCTGTTTAAAATTTTGCGATGAAATCTAGAAGTGGCATGTGCCTTCTCTTGCCTCATGCTAGTTACAGCCCTGGCTTGTTTAATGCACAATTATAATTTAATAAGTGCAGGATGCCATGCTAACATGAACTACACAGAATGGCATTGCCACTTGATCTGACTGAGCTTTACTGACTGAATTAGCTTCACCTTTACCATGCTTCTGCATGAGTCTTTCCTGTAGTTTAACAGTATGTGGTTATTTTTTTCTTTGTAGTTCACCTCCCCAAAGTAACCCATTCTCAGCATCCAAGCATTGGATGGATCGTGGTAAGTATTTTTTTTTTCTAGCCTAGGACTAGTGGTTACTGTATGACCCTGTACCACACCTTTACAGAAATACTCGAAAATGGTGCCTGTAGCCGTTTTTTTTCTCTTTTCTTTTCTTGTCGTTAGTATTTTGTAAGTATAGTGTATGTAGGAAAGTACTGTGAGTAAATATATAAAAAAAAATAAGAAAAAAAGAAATACTCAAGGTGATTAACTTTACTTTACTAACTATTCTTTAGCTGTTAGTTTTCGTGTCTACTTTTTTTATAAATCGGGATTGTTGATTCATTGCATCTTGAACTTTCAAGTTGTTTGAGGCAGCGGATTTTTGCAGCAAATGACTGAAATAAAAATCAGAAAAAACGAGCTTGAGATAACAAGGTCCCATAGACGTATTTTGTTTACCGACCACTATACAAATAACTATAAGCAATCTTGGGAGTACACCACCAAAACCTAAGATTTCATGCCCATTTAAATAGTCCAGGTAAAGAGGTCTGTGTTTAAGTCAAGTTCCTAACTTTTTTTTTTTAGATGAGTATGAAATAGAGGACGAGGACAAGACAGGAGGAGAGCGTAAGTCCAACATCATTTCATTTTAATAAATTAATAGGTCATGGCAACTAAAACTACTGGTTGTAATCGCTTTTGTTTTTATTGGCTGTGCGTTACTTGGAAACGTACCCTAAGAGGTATCAGAAAATAATGTATGAAGCAACTGTGGAAAATTGAATAAACACGGTGTGAAAAGCATCTCTGTCCTTACCATATAAGGAGTCCGCTCTGTGACATCACTCTTACGATGTTAATGGGGCAAAGGACCTTCAAATCTCCTTCTCCCCAACCCCCCACGCTTTATTGAAAGCGCGAATAACTTTTTGCGGAGGAGAGAGCAGTACAGGGTATAACATCGTGTTTTGTGTGCTTATCACACGGCGTGTCATATGTTTTCTTGTCTAGTGCAAGGCACCTTAACACGACGAAAAAGAGAAAAAAAGGATAAATGATTCATGTAACGGGGGGGGTAAGATAGAGACTTAAGCAATGCGCATATAAATACTAGATAAACTCCCCATGCATATGCAGCATGCCGAGTAGGAGAGATTGCGTGACGAGCACAAAGAGCTTCTGCCTGGGAAGCTACTCAGAGTCAGAGCCAGTAAAACTTATTTTCATTTTTTAACTTGTGCCAACGATCAAAACTTTATCCTACACCATTGACATTCCATAACTTTCCGTTTGGATTTCTGCGATTTTTTTCCGATCTATTATCGCGAGGGAAAGTTAGATGGTGATATTAGACGAGAATAGTTTAAGATGTTATTTTGCCATTTGTGCAGTTAACTCGCTACTATGTGCTGCTCACTTAATATACATCATGAACACGAAATACAGTTACAGGAAGGAAATTCATATGAATAATGACAATCTTTATTGGAGAATTTTACCTTGAATAGCTCTAAAAGTTGGTGACGATAAACCGACAGGACAAATACCCAACATTTACTAAAAAGCGAGTAAACAAATATGTTAATTTATTGTCTCATAACTAAGATTGGCTTTGGAAAGGATTGATCATTGAAATGAAGTTGAATGCACCCAGAGGTCAAGAAGCAAATTTGAGAACTGTTTTTATTTTACTGAGGCGTAATCCCGGAGGTGTAATAATCGTTATGTAAGATATAAGTTTTGTGGCAAAGTCAACGAAAATGGATAGTTGTTTTCGTGAGCTTAGCCAGTGATCGAGAAGTTTCTGTCTAAAAATACAGTGTAAATACGACACCGATGGTCGGGCAAATATCAAAGTGCTAACTCAAACTTGCCACAACAATCCACGATATCAACACGTAAAGGATTCACTCTTTTCTGACCAGCTTTCGAAAAAAACTCAAAAGTCGATATTAAAAGGAAATGTCAAAGGAGTCTGTCGCAATGATTTTTTGTCTTGGTCTTCTCTTCAGATAGGTTTGCCCAAAATCTCACTAGCTACATTTGCGTCCAAAAGTAAACGATCATTTAGCCTTTAAAGGTGGAACTGTCTTTGTAAATGACTCTTTTTCTCTGATTAATCAAGGAAAACCTGCTAGTTATTGAGATGCCCTTAATTTTTATCACACTGATAATTGGCCTGCCTTGCATGCCGCGGTTTGGCTCCAAAACTGAAAACTGACAGATATACAGTACACTAGCGTATCCGAAAAGTGATGATCATTTACTTCTTTTTAAACCAGAGTTGTTTGAAAAACGATTAGTGGTTAATAAAGGTTAGATGCTAGAATAGAGTCGTTAAAAATAACCTTACCATTATACATGTCCGTCATTTGGCTCATTTGATCTTCATAACTTGTGCATGTGACGTCAGAGCCGGAACTTGTTGGCCACGCCAAGGCGGCAAATGTAACGCATTTTTTTGCTCAAATACGAAATTGTAAGTTAACCAAAACAATCCATCACGAATTTGCTGTAGATATGGCGAAAACAAATCATGGTAAGGTTAATTTGCAATAATACGGAGAAAATAGAAAGGTACATGTAAAAATAATGATTATTTGAAACGCGGCGCGCATATTTAAGATGTTGCATTACCACCGGCATATTTCGCGATACAATTTCAAGCTTTTGTTTAGAGAAGCAAATTTGTACAGCAGTGGAATTCAGGGGACTTTCATTTACTGTAATAATGATACCGTATATTACTGACTAGCACTTTGTTATTATTGTAAATTACAGTTGATGCAATCGATAAACACAGCAGTGTCATAACACATCTGTTATCTCAAGTGCGGCTTGGAATGGACTTAACTAAGGTAACGTAATCTCAGTATAATCAGTTATTGGGCTGGAAGCAGAAAGCCGCGGATCTTGCATCGACTAAAAATTATATATTTTTTCTATTATATTGTCTCTTAGGGTTGAGGTTCAACTCACACCAGTCTTTTCTCATGTGTAGGTTGTTTTACCAACGTTTATACTTGAGAGACGATCTTTGCTGGAAATGTATGCAGATTTCTTTGCACATCCTGATCTGTTTGTCGAGTAAGTCGTAACACATTTGCTATTAAGAATTATTTTATATTATTTGTTGCCATTTATAACACAGAAATATCGGTTCTTTAATTATAATCATAGCTGTGCCTTGTGGTGTTATTGTGCTAGTTGTGGCAAGTTATTAGTTTGTATCGCCCACTTCGCAATTGTTACACGTCCAAGGAAGTCTCAGTAACGTTTGTTTTGTAGTATTTTATGACTTCATTATATTCTCTGTGCTCATTTGTGTTTGCAGTATTGTGAATTATTCGGATCCTAAAGATCGTATGGTAGCAGTGGTAAGATGGTACTTATCTGCATTCCATGCTGGTCGTAAGGTATGTTGTTTACATTATGTTCAGTTACTCTTGATAATCACTGCATCTGGGAGCGAAGTTTGTTTTGGTAAATCCTCCTTTAGTCACTTGAACAGTTTCCAGTTCTGATCATCCAATCAGAGAACAGCACGGGGACTCGTCAGAATAAGTCATTAGTTTTCATCATCATTATTATTTATTTGCCACTTTAGAAGAATTATTTAAAACAAATTAAACAGTAAGGTGGGGCGAGGAGACCTCCAGGAAACCACCAGGCTAATGCTAAGCAATGTCAACACGCGCTTCCCCTGAATCGCGGTTCATTTAAATCTCGGAGACGAGATTACGTTTAAAACAGGTTTCAGATTTTGTAGAAGGCTTGTATTGCTTTGTATTATCTCTTGTCAAAACAGTATTCCTCGTTGACTTATTTGTGATTTTGAATGAATTATCGTGACAGGGTTCAGTAGCAAAGAAGCCGTACAATCCTATCTTGGGAGAGACTTTCCGTTGTTTTTGGGTTTTGCCCAAATGTGAGACATCAAGAACAGAGGTGAGTGATATCATAGTTACTTTTTTTAAAAAAAAGTAGCGTCCCAGAAAGCCGGTAGATTTTGGAACGAGAGAAAAAAAGGCTAACTGTATTTTTTATAACTCATTTTTACAACTTAGAAATTACAGGTTCAAGTCAAACCTCAAAACAATATTTACACAACATGCCATAAAGGAACCTGTATGGTTAATTAATTAGTTTTGTGTTATTTTGTAGAAATGCCAAGCAGATGGTCCCGTGCCATGGGCCTCTGAAGATGACGTCACTTTTCTTGCTGAGCAAGTGTCCCATCATCCTCCAAGTGAGTGATGTTTAAACTAAATCAAATGTCACGTGTGTACCACTTGGCATAAGCACTTTTTCACCCGTACCACACTGCATTTAATCGAATTTAGTGACATAATAACTTGCTGTTGTTTTTCTCTTTCTAGTCTCTGCATTCTACGCAGAAAACTTCAGTAAACAGATTTCATTTAACGCCCATATCTGGACCAAGTCAAAGTTCTTAGGATTATCAGTAGGAGTTGAGAATATTGGACAAGGTAACGTAAACAAGTGTTTTCTTTCATGTTTTCTTAAAGGTGAACCTTTTTTGCGAATACCTTAGACACACGATTTATTAAATGTTTCGTGATTTGTATGCAGTATTGTGTTCTTCAGTTTACAGTGTCTTCAAATATGTTCTTTTGTTATTGCAGGATGCGTTTCTGTTTTGCCATATGACGAGGACTATGTATTAACATTCCCTAATGGTTATGGCAGGTAAACTTTAAACAGTTTTATACTCTCAGCAAGTGTGATACTGATCCTGACATTAACAGAAGGCAGTGCTTGTTCTGTTTGGAGGCAGCATGGCCCAGTGTTTTGAAATTCGAAGGTCCTGTGCTAAAGATCTCATGCACCCTGCCACTAACTGGACTTGTTCTCGGTCGCCCCGAGTTCAACACCTCCATCGCACTTTGTAAATAGCCAGCTGGTCTTGTTTCCTGTGTTTGAGTGGCATGTATCCCATGGAGACAACCTAAGCCAAGAGCATGACCTCTTTACACATATATTTACTTTTTTTTTTTGAGCGCGCACTAGCCAGAGTGTGTACGATCAGTGAGGTCCTCTGTATTCTTTGAAGGCACATCAGATTTTGCTTGTTTTTTTTTCTTTTCTTTACTTAAGTTATTATTTCTTCAAACTACTTGTTCCGTACATTTAACATGTTAAACAGAACTGGTATTTCACTGTTGCAGATCCATTTTAACGGTGCCTTGGATAGAGATTGGTGGAAAAACTAACATAACTTGCGCCAAAACTGGTTACCAGGCCACTGTACAGTTCCACTGTCGGGTAGGATCACCGTCAGTCACTGTGTTTCCATGAAATGTTTCCGCTCAGATTGATTTCTTTCAATTTTTGCCTCCAAGTGGTTAAATGTGTATTTTTTTAAATTCTGTTAATTTTATGGCAAACTTGTTCAATTTCAGCCGTTTTACGGTGGAAAGAAACATCGGATCACTTGTGAAATAATGTGAGTATGATATAAAGTGAATTAAACATAAATCTGCTTTACTTTGTAAGTAATGTTTTCAATTGGATTGTCGATTTGTAGAGCCTTAATGTGCTGCCCTTCATGGCGTGAATTATGATGCATTGTTTTATTTTCTCTTTAGCTCACCGGAAGACAAAAAGACCTTTCTAACTGTCACGGGGGAATGGAACGGACAAATGTTTGCCAAATATTCTGACCGAGAGGTAACTGCCATTGCTTTATTTTAGACTTTTATTTTATTTCATAAAATTTTAATGTTTTTCTTAGTTTATAATTAGTGTCATCAATTAGTGTGTGAAACGCTGGAACTATTGACACTTAAATAAAGTTTACTACTACCACTACTACTTCCCGTGATTACAAGTTACAAAGATGTCAAGTTATTCGCAGGACTTAAGAAAGTGTTCATGCATTCAGAGGGATTCTTACAGTGAGTTGTCGAGGTTTTTTTTTTTTTTTCTGACCAGTAGCTGTACTTTGGCTTTAGGAACCTGAACTATTTATTGATACGACAGCCATGCCAACGGTGATGAAATTGGTCAAGAAGGTTTCCAAACAAGAAGAAACTGAATCCAGACGGTAAGCAAGGCAATGGTTTGGTTTGTTATGCGGTTATTTTTCCTTTAAAACGTGTTCATTGTTTACAATACTAACTGCTTTTTCCCTCAGATTATGGAAAGATGTTACAGCAAGCTTAAAAATCGACGATGTAGAAAATGCAACCGCCTCCAAACATAAGGTATTGGACTATCCTTATAATTGGTGTACAAAGTGAAGAAACTGCTTTTTAACCTGTATTTCGCGCGTAGAATTGGATAACTTAACAAAAAGTCTCGTTTTCCTAATACGATTGATTGGCAACAAGCAACTTTCAAAGATTGCTGCTTTGGCAAGCTAAGGAATTAGACCATTAAACAATACGTGCACTATCAAAGGCATTAACCTTATCTCTTCAGTGATATATCCTGACTCAATCCTGGTTCGCATGTTGTGGTTACGCTCCGGGGGTTACGTAGCCTGAAAAATCGTCGGACTAGCAACCCATACAAGTGGCTTCCTGCTGTAGACACCAGTCTTCCACACCATCAGTTCCACTAATCAATCCCCCGACCCCCAACCCCAGTGCAAATTAAGGGGTCATCCACAATTTTGTCTTTCATATATAGAAATAAAAGTAGTTACGACCAAAACTAGCTACTAAAACCAATAATTATTTTAGAGGAATACAACACATTTGTTTTATTTTAGTTAGAGGAACGTCAGCGAGCTGAAGCAAGAGAAAGAAAGGAGAAAGGACTTTCTTGGGAAACTAAGGTGAGCTGTCAGCTTGTCTTTAGTGTAATCCTACACAAATAAAGAAACAGCTCTCCAGCCAGTCTGGGTGTAATTGGTTTTGTTTTATTTCGGTTGAGTTAATCGCGTCATTTTATTATGATTTTTACTAGTTATTCCATGAAGTTGGAGAAAACTGGGTTTATGACAAACCGCTTATAAAGAGACAAGCCAATCCGAGTCGTCGTAAATCCAAATGAGTCCCAGATGTCGCAGGAGCAGCCTGGTGTGTCACATGTCAAACTCGCGCGAATCACGTGACAAGCATGCGTTTAATGAGTTCCAGTCCAAACTGAGGCGCCGACAAATGGACTATGATTAAGAATAATAAAAGTAATGTTACATATTTATCTTTTAAACTAAAAATTCAATTTCGCCTCAAGTACACAGCTGCTCGACGGACACCACCTTGGTGTTTTGAAGGATAAATGGTTTTTAAGTAGACAAGTATCTTGTTTCGGCGTCAAAAGACTATATTTTTTAGACAATGTTGTAGGTAGGACAGAAAAATAAGGAACTCATTCTTTTCTGTGTCATCATCACAAACCGGATATTTTACATGCTCAATCTGCCTGTAGATTTGATGACATGTTTTGGTCTATGTAAAATAATGGCTGTCAAAATAATAACCGCAATGTATAGAAAGACTACAACTTTCATGGTTACGTCAGTAAAAACTTACGATACTGAACTGATTTTAGTTTTCATGTTGATATCCGGCTGAAGATATAAATAAATTTACCCTCCGGCAAAAGATGTATATTTAAATTACGGGAATTGGGATATTTCCATTTCGCCCTCAATAAGGGTACAGGAAATGTTAAGAAAATTGTTGACAATTATTAAAGTAGCTAGGTAGATCTTTGAAAATGGTTTTGTAAAATAAGGGCATCTGAAATAAAAGTGATTATTTTAAGTTTGTCTTGTTTGTTATTTTGTTTTAAATTAGCTGGTAAGAGGTCTAAGGCTTTTCTTTTAGTCTGTTTTACTGTGTAAGTTGTGTTTATTTATACAGATGTAACTTCTTGAACCTTTCCCAAGAGTGTTTGTGTTTTTACATTCTGGGTAGTTTGTAGAAGTAGAATTTATTTCGAAATGCAAACAATTTTTCTCTGTGATATATATAACGTTCTTTTTAAAATGACCACCACCAACAACAACAACAACTTTTTTCGTACCCAAATTAAAATTAGATATGCATCTATATTAAGACATAGTATTCAGAATTTCTAGATCAAAACAACGATAAAGACAAAGTTTACGCGATCAAGTTTGTATAGTCCGGTTTGAAGTAGAACCTCTGAGATTCTGTTTGTTTTTTCTTACTGGCGTACTTTTCTTGTAAAGTAATGTGATATTTTCGTTTTAATTTTACGTCAATCATAAGAGGCCCCGTGGGACTTATTTATGTATAAAACGCGTTTGGTTCGTTAGGACAGCTTTGTTCATGTGGGTTGTTGGTGAGGGTAAAATGGATTTAAGCCTGGTCCTGGTATTTTGTGCTGCGACATTGTCTCTGGTGCACACCAACCATGTCTTGGACTCAGTGCAGCGCAATACACTGCATGCAGACAGTATTATCCAGACATCCTTTGGCTTTCGTGACGAACACGGTGAGCAGACGAAAAGAAGCGAGACAAGTTCGATTGTGTCAAGCCCTCAGAAAAAGCGACGAAGTGTGAGCTCTGATCCATCCAACCTTAAGCTTGCAGCTTTCAACGTACGAACATTTGGTACCAAGAAAATGGCAACACCAGGTGTGCCAGATATTCTTGTCAAGGTTGGTATGTTGTCCTTGCATTTTGTCGATGTTTCAAAAATCTTGGAGAGTGCATCTTACTACAATATAACACTAGCAACACTGGTGGCTCTTGTTTTTTTTTTTTTTTTTTTTTTTTCGTTTTGATTTTTGTTGTGTGTGTATGGACTCTATCGTTGAATCTCGGAAAGCTTTGTCGCGAGTATCTATACAGTGACGTCACGTGACGTCTGTTGTAAAAGTAAAATTTGTATCGCTCGCTTGTGAGAAAAAATTCATGTTACTCAAGCCAAAAAGTTGCCTTTTGTTTAGTGATTTTACTGTAACAATCGCCTTTCCACGATTTAAATGTAAACACAAAAGTGAAAATATAGCCAATCGAACTTGCAGAGATGTATCTGGAACTGAAGATCCAGAAATTAGAAGTTTTGCCTTTATGTAGTAGGTTGCATTTCTGGCCTTGGGTTGTGAAAGCGGCAAAAATCGACACGTAAATATAGAAGTAAATAAATGCGTGACATAATTTTACGATTTACTATTTTTACTGCTGTAAAGCATCATTTAACTGCTTGCAGTGTCGATTTTTCTGCCAAAACCGAAGTGAACTTGAAATTACTGTCATGCCGCATGAACAAGGACCAACAAGCGGTGAGTTCTTAATGGCGGTGACGACAATACATCCCGAATGCCGCGCGGCATTCGGAATTCGTTCGTACCGCTCGCGGTTTCTGTAGAATGATAAAGACTGCTGGTAGTATATGTTTTTAAGTATTCTTGTCCCATGTGAACTCTTTTTTGACTGCCGTGATATTTGCAGATTATTCTTCGTTATGATGTCATTCTCATTCAGGAGATCAGAGACGCGTCTGGAAAAGCGATTCAACAGCTGCTGTCCTTGGTAAACAAGTCAGTATACACCAAGTCAAGATTAATGTTGTATTTCAATTGCGCGTCAGTTTTTGTGCATGTTAGTGTATTTTTTTTATTCTCCGAATGAATCCTGTAGGTATTCCACCAAAGGTCTGTACAAGATCACCATGAGCCCGCGACTTGGAAGAACCTCCAGTAAAGAACAATACGCATTCTTGTACAGGTCAGTCCCTGATAGTGCGGGTGATTTGAGTTACAATAGCCGACAGGAAAGCAAAGATTTTCCTTCTCCTTGTGTTTATACCTATTCCTAGTGAGGACAGCATAAGGAGAATGAGTGTGTCCGTTTTTCTTATGCACTTCTTTTGCTTGTGTTTTTGTTTCCGGGTTAGGGTTGTTTCGATTTGCTTTCTGAATGCTGGGTATCATCTACATTATCAACAAGAGAAGACCTATGCGTTCTAAGTTCTTATCCTTCAGCGTGTACGTGTTGCGTTCTTCATTAGGTACTGGGTGCAGTAACTAGACATGATCAGGCTTACAACTAAGTATGTCTCACTAGCCCGACGAGAGTGGTGACGGATTGTAGTATACGTTTAATGTGTTATGTGGCTTTGATTACTTTAGGAAGGACGTTTTATCTGTTAAACACACCTATGTTTACGATGACGGGAAAGAAGAGCTAAAAACAGACACATTTGAAAGAGAACCGTACATTGTGCACTTTACTTCCACTCGAACTAGTAAGTAAATATCTCGCATTTCTGTCTTGAAGGAATCCTTAGAAAAGATAGAAAATACCATGTTATTAGCCGTTTAAGTGCGAGTATGTATCGAAAAGACTGCGCCTTGATGTCATTGTAGAATAACAATTTTCATTTGCGATCTTAACTTGTGGTAAATAATACAACTTTCACTAGGAAGATAACTTATAACTGACTCCAAAGCGTTCGAGGTTTTCTCCCTTAAAAGTTAAGTTTTAACCTTTTAAGCCGTGTTTTTAATTAAAAATGGCTGAACTGTAACTGGGTTAATTTGTGCGGTGGTTACAAAATAATCCTTGCTTTTCGTGTCTTTATCTTCAGATCTAACCGATTTCGTACTCGTCGCTATCCATACATCTCCGTCCAAAGCTAATCAAGAAATCCACGAGCTTGCCGCTGTGTATGATGACGTCACCAAGAAGCTTGCCATCACAAATGTGATCATTCTCGGTGACTTAAACGCCGCCTGCAGTTATATGAGTGACAGTGATTGGAAGACCAACCGTTTGGCTAATGACAATCGATTTCATTGGCTCATTTCTGACTGTGTTGACACCACTGTGACTGGAGGGCACTGTGCATATGATCGGCAAGTAATTTAGGTTTTTGTTGGATGACAGCTAAGTTTTTTCGTGAGAGCGGAGTTCATGCAGCGCCGGTAAAAATAATCCAGTCTCAGAGTAGGGGTGTGGGTGGGAGGTGTAGTATAAAGCGCTCGTGATGATGACCCACTTCACTCCTCAAATTCATTGGATTAGAAAAGACTATTTTACGCTGTGACAACGAATTTTACTTAGGGGTGTTCTAGTCCTATTAACTTGTAATTGTTTTGTGATAAAGACGAGTTAGAATCCATTTCTTGTACTGTCATAATGTCTTAATCTTCATCAACGTCGACTCGTTTCATTTTATCTGTTATTTTTAGATTCGTAGTTGCTGGAGACGCCATATTAGATGCAGTCAGCGAATCAAGTCCAGGAAGCTATAAATATGATGAAGATTTGAACATCAACAAAACTATGGTAAAGACCCTGTAATCTACCGAGTGGCCATTTTTATTCTGTTAACGCGTTTTATATCAAGACTGGCTTTTTTTTGCTTTTGCTTCAATGTCGGAGTACAATATCCTTTGTTGCAGGGGAACCATCAAAATGGATTTGGAAATAATTTTTAGTAACAAGCCTTAGTAAGGGGAGTGAAAAGCGGACATTTTTTTATAACGAGCTTTTCTCGTACGATAAAATTAAAGGAAAGAATTGGACGTTGGTACGAGTCTGTCTTGTGTATAGTAACAAAATGTGATTTTGAGGCGTCTATACACTCTATTTAGAGATCCATTATCTAATAAATTACCGAATGTTGATTAATTTCAGGCATTACTTGTAAGCGATCACTATCCCGTTGAAATGCAACTTTACTCAAAAGGTAAGTCTCAGTTCATTTTAGGTTTTTGAATAAACTGATCAATTTCTGTATGTGATATTTGATTCTATTTGATAGCTTCTTTTTTCCTTACATGGTCAACACGACTAACTTGTGAGGTAAATATCTAGCGCAGATTACTGTTAAAAGTTCACCAAAGACAGACAGGTGACGAAAAAATGGAAAGCAAGCCACTTGAGGAAATTATTTTGATTTACCACAACTAACATTATAAAAATGTATGGCAGTAAGTTTGGAATTTGTTTTTTCTTTTCTGACAGAGTTAGCTAAAGCAATGGCTCAAATATCCAAGGCGGTTGAATACACTTATAAAATGAAGCAGCATCCAAGCTTGAGACGATCTACTGTTTATGGAATGAGGAAGAAGAAGGCAATCAAAGATGCAGGATTCAAAGTGGAAACAACATACAGTGTGACGTTCAGCAAAGACTTTAAGAGCTTAAAAGAAGCTATGAATGCTATTCGTGTCATAAAAGATAATATGATAAAGGTTAATATGATCTCTTTTGATCAGACTCAAAATGCAGAGTTCCACTTGAATGAAGTATGGGTAAAGGAAAAGCAAACCGGAACTGTCAAGATTGTTTGTAAAACGTCTCCCCAAACAACTTGCTGGATTGCTCTGTTACAAGACTGATGACAAATCGACAGAATCATGAACGGATTGTTTTTTAAGTTCTAAGCGATTATTTCCTGCTCTTATTTCGTGGTTCAATTAAAATAAGACTTCTCCGCACTGGCTGACATTACATCTTTTTGTAGTATGATATCATAGTTATTATTCCAACTCCCCTTCCTGAAGTCCTTCACCCTACCGATCCCCCCTCGCACTTTGCACCCCTCGCTTATTGCACCTCTCACCCCCCCCCCCCCTCCTTCCTCTTCTATCACGTTCATTAAAGAGGCAGCTGATCCTTCCCCTCCCCTCCGTTACGCTTCCCTGAGAGCAGATAGAGGTAGGTTAGCACTCATCCCCATACGTCAAACTGACATTCCTCTTTCACATGTTCAGTGATGGCTGCCACTGTCCTTACCGTCCAGTCAACCACTGTGATGTGGCTGTGCGCATGCGTAAGGTACCAAATTAAGAAATCATCTAAATGCACAAACAAAATGACAATAGAAACTAACCTTTTTTAACAAAAAAAAATATCTAAAAATAACACGCAAACTGCGGTGATAAACATTACGGACAAACGCATTGTTAGAAAAAAATAGACCTTTTACTTGACGTTTCGTATGCTTCAACATGCATCTTCAGAAGCTAGAAGAAACCGTTAAAATGAAAGTACAACTAAATTTAAATTCGAAAAATAACAGGATTGACAGATGACGAAAAACAGATGATGAAAGAGAAAAATAATAATAAATAAAATACAATGAAATAACGATTTGCACAAAACAAATTGTGCAAACTAGTAAAGATAAAAAATATAACACAAACAGCGGTAATGGTTAAAAACATTAACGCTGTTTGTGTTATATTTTTAATCAAGTTAGACAAGTTACGATGGCCTAAAACCGAGAGTCTATATAGTAAAGATACTGAGATTTTCGCTGACACATTATCATTCACCAGGCGCGTAGCTGACGTCAATATTTCAAACTCGATGGAGTGTAAAATAACAGGTATTTTTAGTCATAACAACAATATTTCCGGAGTTTTGTTAACTTGATACATTTACATACCGGCTTAGTACACTAAACGTTTTACAAAAGCTTGACGTGTGCTGCAAAGGCATCTCAGGGTAAAAGCTTAAGCCCCCCACCCCTCGGTTCCACCGTCAATGTACTAAAAGCAGCGTCAAAGCGTCTATATGCACTAAATACACGTATCACCTGGGTCCCCCGAAATTTTATTCCCCGCCTTTCGTCTATTGATACTCCATTTATCAAATCCCGAACGCCTGTCAAGGAAATATTTTTCAACGATGGGATTATTTTTTGCGGGCCCAAGAGAGGCCCGCAACCCTAATCTTGACAGTGACCAGCGGATTGCGTTTTACGCGTGCGCGCCACGTTAATAAAAAGCGAACAGAAAACGGAAGTTGAAAATTTTGTTCTTCCACTAAGAACGATCGGAATGCGAAAAATGTGTCAATCACGACAGTTTGTCGTAACACCGGAAGAGAAAATCTGTTCTCCAAGAACAATTGTCATTCTGTCACATGAAAGATTGCAAACATTACAATTTGCAGACGTGTTTTACGGGTGTTGCTTTTGCGAAAATTTGCTCTGATTGTATCACGCATAAACCACGGCAAAGCAGATGATTCCAAAAACGGTTTTTCTCGAGAAATTCGTTATAACACTGACAACATAGCGAGTTTATCAACCGAGGAAAATCACATCTCAATTCACACCGCGTGTCCGACTACAGTTCACTAAACTGTCAATCCGACAAAAGACAACTCTGACTGGTTCGCGGCCGGTTAGCGGCAATTAAGCGTGATTTATCATTAATCGCGCCACGTTAATAAAAGGCGAGCACAACATAGCGAGTTTACCGATTGAGAAAAATCACATCTCAATTCACACCGCGTGCTCGATTACACTTCCCAAAACGATAAAAACACGCATTCCTTGCGTGACGCGTTACTCGGGATAATTGTCTTTTGTCCATTTAATCATTTATTTATCGACACTGCCATCTAAAATTACTCACTCTCGTACCAGTACCTTTTCTAAGTGCGTCAAGGCCCGCACTTTCTAACCTGTGGTTACCACTAGTACTACATATAATACTAGGTCACTAGGATATATTGAGGCCACTTACTAACTAATTCACTACAGGACTATTCGTAAAGCAAACTTGACAATTGCATCATCCTCGGGTGAAGGCCTTGAAATAGATTGATAATTTCGTCCAGATCGACAGGCATACTGATACTTGATATGCATGAGAGCCAGTGAGGAGAGCCCATTCTCCTTACAATTTAATACTTTCCCGATACTTTTAGCGTTTTCTTGCAGGGTAATGTAAACGCTGCGACACTGCGACGTTTCCCATTCCCCCACTATTTGCTAAAGGCTGAAAATCAACAGTTTGTGTTTTCAGTCCTCCATTATTGACCTCTCTGTGATATATTTAACGTTCTTTTTAAAATGACCACCACCACCACCAACAACAACTTTTTTCGTACCCAAATTAAAATTAGATATGCATCTATATTAAGACATAGTATTCAGAATTTCTAGATCAAAACAACGATAAAGACAAAGTTTACGCGATCAAGTTTGTATAGTCCCGTCTGAAGTAGAACCTCTGAGATTCTGTTTGTTTTTCTTACTGGCGTACTTTTCTTGAAAAGTAATGTGATATTTTCGTTTTAATTTTACGTCAATCATAAGAGGCCCCGTGGGACTTATTTATGTATAAAACGCGTTTGGTTCGTTAGGACAGCTTTGTTCATGTGGGTTGTTGGTGAGGGTAAAATGGATTTAAGCCTGGTCCTGGTATTTTGTGCTGCGACATTGTCTCTGGTGCACACCAACCATGTCTTGGACTCAGTGCAGCGCAATACACTGCATGCAGACAGTATTATCCAGACATCCTTTGGCTTTCGTGACGAACACGGTGAGCAGACGAAAAGAAGCGAGACAAGTTCGATTGTGTCAAGCCCTCAGAAAAAGCGACGAAGTGTGAGCTCTGATCCATCCAACCTTAAGCTTGCAGCTTTCAACGTACGAACATTTGGTACCAAGAAAATGGCAACACCAGGTGTGCCAGATATTCTTGTCAAGGTTGGTATGTTGTCCTTGCATTTTGTCGATGTTTCAAAAATCTTGGAGAGTGCATCTTACTACAATATAACACTAGCAACACTGGTGGCTCTTGTTTTTTTTGTTTTTTTCGTTTTGATTTTTGTTGTGTGTGTATGGACTCTATCGTTGAATCTCGGAAAGCTTTGTCGCGAGTATCTATACAGTGACGTCACGTGACGTCTGTTGTAAAAGTAAAATTTGTATCGCTCGCTTGTGAGAAAAAATTCATGTTACTCAAGCCAAAAAGTTGCCTTTTGTTTAGTGTTTTTACTGTAACAATCGCCTTTCCACGATTTAAATGTAAACACAAAAGTGAAAATATAGCCAATCGAACTTGCAGAGATGTATCTGGAACTGAAGATCCAGAAATTAGAAGTTTTGCCTTTATGTAGTAGGTTGCATTTCTGGCCTTGGGTTGTGAAAGCGGCAAAAATCGACACGTAAATATATAAGTAAATAAATGCGTGACATAATTTTACGATTTACTATTTTTACTGCTGTAAAGCATCATTTAACTGCTTGCAGTGTCGATTTTTCTGCCAAAACCGAAGTGAACTTGAAATTACTGTCATGCCGCATGAACAAGGACCAACAAGCGGTGAGTTCTTAATGGCGGTGACGACAATACTTCCCGAATGCCGCGCGGCATTCGGAATTCGTTCGTACCGCTCGCGGTTTCTGTAGAATGATAAAGACTGCTGGTAGTATATATTTTTAAGTATTCTTGTCCCATGTGAACTCTTTTTTGACTGCCGTGATATTTGCAGATTATTCTTCGTTATGATGTCATTCTCATTCAGGAGATCAGAGACGCGTCTGGAAAAGCGATTCAACAGCTGCTGTCCTTGGTAAACAAGTCAGTATACACCAAGTCAAGATTAATGTTGTATTTCAATTGCGCGTCAGTTTTTGTGCATGTTAGTGTATTTTTTTTATTCTCCGAATGAATCCTGTAGGTATTCCACCAAAGGTCTGTACAAGATCACCATCAGCCCGCGACTTGGAAGAACCTCCAGTAAAGAACAATACGCATTCTTGTATAGGTCAGTCCCTGATAGTGCGGGTGATTTGAGTTACAATAGCCGACAGGAAAGCAAAGATTTTCCTTCTCCTTGTATACCTATTCCTAGTGAGGACAGCATAAGGAGAATGAGTGTGTCCGTTTTTCTTATGCACTTCTTTTGCTTGTGTTTTTGTTTCCGGGTTAGGGTTGTTTCGATTTGCTTTCTGAATGCTGGGTATCATCTACATTATCAACAAGAGAAGACCTATGCGTTCTAAGTTCTTATCCTTCAGCGTGTACGTGTTGCGTTCTTCATTAGGTACTGGGTGCAGTAACTAGACATGATCAGGCTTACAACTAAGTATGTCTCACTAGCCCGACGAGAGTGGTGACGGGTTGTAGTATACGTTTAATGTGTTATGTGGCTTTGATTACTTTAGGAAGGACGTTTTATCTGTTAAACACACCTATGTTTACGATGACGGGAAAGAAGAACTAAAAACAGACACATTTGAAAGAGAACCGTACATTGTGCACTTTACTTCCACTCGAACTAGTAAGTAAATATCTCGCATTTCTGTCTTGAAGGAATCCTTAGAAAAGATAGAAAATACCATGTTATTAGCCGTTTAAGTACGAGTATGTAGCGAAAAGACTACGCCTTGATGTCATTGTAGAATAACAATTTTCATTTGCAATCTTAACTTGTGGTAAATAATACAACTTTCACTCGGACGATAACTTATAACTGACTCCAAACCGTTCGAGGTTTTCTCCCTTAAAAGTTAAGTTTTAACCTTTTAAGCCGTGTTTTTAATTAAAAATGGCTGAACTGTAACTGGGTTAATTTGTGCGGTGGTTACAAAATAATCCTTGCTTTTCGTGTCTTTATCTTCAGATCTAACCGATTTCGTACTCGTCGCTATCCATACATCTCCGTCCAAAGCTAATCAAGAAATTCACGAGCTTGCCGCTGTGTATGATGACGTCACCAAGAAGCTTGCCATCACAAATGTGATCATTCTCGGTGACTTAAACGCCGCCTGCAGTTATATGAGTGACAGTGATTGGAAGACCAACCGTTTGGCTAATGACAATCGATTTCATTGGCTCATTTCTGACTGTGTTGACACCACTGTGACTGGAGGGCACTGTGCATATGATCGGCAAGTAATTTAGGTTTTTGTTGGATGACAGCTTAGTTTTTTCGTGAGAGCGGTGTTCATGCAGCGCCGGTAAAAATAATTCAGTCTCAGAGTAGGGGGGTGGGTGGGAGGTGTAGTATAAAGCGCTCGTGATGATGACGCACTTCACTCCTCAAATTCATTGTATTAGAAAAGACTATTTTACGCTGTGACAACGAATTTTACTTAGGGGTGTTCTAGTCCTATTAACTTGTAATTGTTTTGTGATAAAGACGAGTTAGAATCCATTTCTTGTACTGTCATAATGTCTTAATCTTTATCAACGTCGACTCGTTTCATTTTATCTGTTATTTTTAGATTCGTAGTTGCTGGAGACGCCATATTAGATGCAGTCAGCGAATCAAGTCCAGGAAGCTATAAATATGATGAAGATTTGAACATCAACAAAACTATGGTAAAGACCCTGTAATCTACCGAGTGGTCATTTTTATTCTGTTAACGCGTTTCATATCAAGACTGGCTTTTTTTTGCTTTTGCTTCAATGTCGGAGTACAATATCCTTTGTTGCAGGGGAACCATCAAAATGGATTTGGAAATAATTTTTAGTAACAAGCCTTAGTAAGGGGAGTGAAAAGCGGACATTTTTTTATAACGAGCTTTTCTCGTACGATAAAATTAAAGGAAAGAATTGGACGTTGGTACGAGTCTGTCTTGTGTATAGTAACAAAATGTGATTTTGAGGCGTCTATACACTCTATTTAGAGATCCATTTTCTAATAAATTACCGAATGTTGATTAATTTCAGGCATTACTTGTAAGCGATCACTATCCCGTAGAAATGCAACTTTACTCAAAAGGTAAGTCTCAGTTCATTTTAGGTTTTTGAATAAACTGATCAATTTCTGTATGTGATATTTGATTCTATTTGATAGCTTCTTTTTTCCTTACATGGTCAACACGACTAACTTGTGAGGTAAATATCTAGCGCAGATTACTGTTAAAAGTTCACCAAAGACAGACAGGTGACGAAAAAATGGAAAGCAAGCCACTTGAGGAAATTATTTTGATTTACCACAACTAACATTATACAAATGTATGGCAGTAAGTTTGGAATTTGTTTTTTCTTTTCTGACAGAGTTAGCTAAAGCAATGGCTCAAATATCCAAGGCGGTTGAATACACTTATAAAATGAAGCAGCATCCAAGCTTGAGACGATCTACTGTTTATGGAATGAGGAAGAAGAAGGCAATCAAAGATGCAGGATTCAAAGTGGAAACAACATACAGTGTGACGTTCAGCAAAGACTTTAAGAGCTTAAAAGAAGCTATGAATGCTATTCGTGTCATAAAAGATAATATGATAAAGGTTAATATGATCTCTTTTGATCAGACTCAAAATGCAGAGTTCCACCTGAATGAAGTATGGGTAAAGGAAAAGCAAACCGGAACTGTCAAGATTGTTTGTAAAACGTCTCCCCAAACAACTTGCTGGATTGCTCTGTTACAAGACTGATGACAAATCGACAGAATCATGAACGGATTGTTTTTTAAGTTCTAAGCGATTATTTCCTGCTCTTATTTCGTGGTTCAATTAAAATAAGACTTCTCCGCACTGGCTGACATTACATTTTTTTGTAGTATGATATCATAGTTATTATTCCAACTCCCCTTCCTGAAGTCCTTCACCCTACCGATCCCCCCCTCGCACTTTGCACCCCTCGCTTATTGCACCTCTCACCCCCCCCCCTCCTTCCTCTTCTATCACGTTCATTAAAGAGGCAGCTGATCCTTCCCCTCCCCTCCGTTACGCTTCCCTGAGAGCAGATAGAGGTAGGTTAGCACTCATCCCCATACGTCAAACTGACATTCCTCTTTCACATGTTCAGTGATGGCTGCCACTGTCCTTACCGTCCAGTCAACCACTGTGATGTGGCTGTGCGCATGCGTAAGGTACCAAATTAAGAAATCATCTAAATGCACAAACAAAATGACAATAGAAACTAACCTTTTTTAACAAAAAAAAAATATCTAAAAATAACACGCAAACTGCGGTGATAAACATTACGGACAAACGCATTGTTAGAAAAAAATAGACCTTTTACTTGACGTTTCGTATGCTTCAACATGCATCTTCAGAAGCTAGAAGAAACCGTTAAAATGAAAGTACAACTAAATTTAAATTCGAAAAATAACAGGATTGACAGATGACGAAAAACAGATGATGAAAGAGAAAAATAATAATAAATAAAATACAATGAAATAACGATTTGCACAAAACAAATTGTGCAAACTAGTAAAGATAAAAAATATAACACAAACAGCGGTAATGGTAAAAAACATTACCGCTGTTTGTGTTATATTTTTAATCAAGTTAGACAAGTTACGATGGCCTAAAACCGAGAGTCTATATAGTAAAGATACTGAGATTTTCGCTGACACATTATCATTCACCAGGCGCGTAGCTGACGTCAATATTTCAAACTCGATGGAGTGTAAAATAACAGGTATTTTTAGTCATAACAACAATATTTCCGGAGTTTTGTTAACTTGATACATTTACATACCGGCTTAGTACACTAAACGTTTTACAAAAGCTTGACGTGTGCTGCAAAGGCATCTCAGGGTAAAAGCTTAAGCCCCCCACCCCTCGGTTCCACCGTCAATGTACTAAAAGCAGCGTCAAAGCGTCTATATGCACTAAATACACGTATCACCTGGGTCCCCCGAAATTTTATTCCCCGCCTTTCGTCTATTGATACTCCATTTATCAAATCCCGAACGCCTGTCAAGGAAATATTTTTCAACGATGGGATTATTTTTTGCGGGCCCAAGAGAGGCCCGCAACCCTAATCTTGACAGTGACCAGCGGATTGCGTTTTACGCGTGCGCGCCACGTTAATAAAAAGCGAACAGAAAACGGAAGTTGAAAATTTTGTTCTTCCACTAAGAACGATCGGAATGCGAAAAATGTGTCAATCACGACAGTTTGTCGTAACACCGGAAGAGAAAATCTGTTCTCCAAGAACAATTGTCATTCTGTCACATGAAAGATTGCAAACATTACAATTTGCAGACGTGTTTTACGGGTGTTGCTTTTGCGAAAATTTGCTCTGATTGTATCACGCATAAACCACGGCAAAGCAGATGATTCCAAAAACGGTTTTTCTCGAGAAATTCGTTATAACACTGACAACATAGCGAGTTTATCAACCGAGGAAAATCACATCTCAATTCACACCGCGTGTCCGACTACAGTTCACTAAACTGTCAATCCGACAAAAGACAACTCTGACTGGTTCGCGGCCGGTTAGCGGCAATTAAGCGTGATTTATCATTAATCGCGCCACGTTAATAAAAGGCGAGCACAACATAGCGAGTTTACCGATTGAGAAAAATCACATCTCAATTCACACCGCGTGCTCGATTACACTTCCCAAAACGATAAAAACACGCATTCCTTGCGTGACGCGTTACTCGGGATAATTGTCTTTTGTCCATTTAATCATTTATTTATCGACACTGCCATCTAAAATTACTCACTCTCGTACCAGTACCTTTTCTAAGTGCGTCAAGGCCCGCACTTTCTAACCTGTGGTTACCACTAGTACTACATATAATACTAGGTCACTAGGATATATTGAGGCCACTTACTAACTAATTCACTACAGGACTATTCGTAAAGCAAACTTGACAATTGCATCATCCTCGGGTGAAGGCCTTGAAATAGATTGATAATTTCGTCCAGATCGACAGGCATACTGATACTTGATATGCATGAGAGCCAGTGAGGAGAGCCCATTCTCCTTACAATTTAATACTTTCCCGATACTTTTAGCGTTTTCTTGCAGGGTAATGTAAACGCTGCGACACTGCGACGTTTCCCATTCCCCCACTATTTGCTAAAGGCTGAAAATCAACAGTTTGTGTTTTCAGTCCTCCATTATTGACCTCTCTGTGATATATTTAACGTTCTTTTTAAAATGACCACCACCACCACCAACAACAACTTTTTTCGTACCCAAATTAAAATTAGATATGCATCTATATTAAGACATAGTATTCAGAATTTCTAGATCAAAACAACGATAAAGACAAAGTTTACGCGATCAAGTTTGTATAGTCCCGTCTGAAGTAGAACCTCTGAGATTCTGTTTGTTTTTCTTACTGGCGTACTTTTCTTGAAAAGTAATGTGATATTTTCGTTTTAATTTTACGTCAATCATAAGAGGCCCCGTGGGACTTATTTATGTATAAAACGCGTTTGGTTCGTTAGGACAGCTTTGTTCATGTGGGTTGTTGGTGAGGGTAAAATGGATTTAAGCCTGGTCCTGGTATTTTGTGCTGCGACATTGTCTCTGGTGCACACCAACCATGTCTTGGACTCAGTGCAGCGCAATACACTGCATGCAGACAGTATTATCCAGACATCCTTTGGCTTTCGTGACGAACACGGTGAGCAGACGAAAAGAAGCGAGACAAGTTCGATTGTGTCAAGCCCTCAGAAAAAGCGACGAAGTGTGAGCTCTGATCCATCCAACCTTAAGCTTGCAGCTTTCAACGTACGAACATTTGGTACCAAGAAAATGGCAACACCAGGTGTGCCAGATATTCTTGTCAAGGTTGGTATGTTGTCCTTGCATTTTGTCGATGTTTCAAAAATCTTGGAGAGTGCATCTTACTACAATATAACACTAGCAACACTGGTGGCTCTTGTTTTTTTTGTTTTTTTCGTTTTGATTTTTGTTGTGTGTGTATGGACTCTATCGTTGAATCTCGGAAAGCTTTGTCGCGAGTATCTATACAGTGACGTCACGTGACGTCTGTTGTAAAAGTAAAATTTGTATCGCTCGCTTGTGAGAAAAAATTCATGTTACTCAAGCCAAAAAGTTGCCTTTTGTTTAGTGTTTTTACTGTAACAATCGCCTTTCCACGATTTAAATGTAAACACAAAAGTGAAAATATAGCCAATCGAACTTGCAGAGATGTATCTGGAACTGAAGATCCAGAAATTAGAAGTTTTGCCTTTATGTAGTAGGTTGCATTTCTGGCCTTGGGTTGTGAAAGCGGCAAAAATCGACACGTAAATATATAAGTAAATAAATGCGTGACATAATTTTACGATTTACTATTTTTACTGCTGTAAAGCATCATTTAACTGCTTGCAGTGTCGATTTTTCTGCCAAAACCGAAGTGAACTTGAAATTACTGTCATGCCGCATGAACAAGGACCAACAAGCGGTGAGTTCTTAATGGCGGTGACGACAATACTTCCCGAATGCCGCGCGGCATTCGGAATTCGTTCGTACCGCTCGCGGTTTCTGTAGAATGATAAAGACTGCTGGTAGTATATATTTTTAAGTATTCTTGTCCCATGTGAACTCTTTTTTGACTGCCGTGATATTTGCAGATTATTCTTCGTTATGATGTCATTCTCATTCAGGAGATCAGAGACGCGTCTGGAAAAGCGATTCAACAGCTGCTGTCCTTGGTAAACAAGTCAGTATACACCAAGTCAAGATTAATGTTGTATTTCAATTGCGCGTCAGTTTTTGTGCATGTTAGTGTATTTTTTTTATTCTCCGAATGAATCCTGTAGGTATTCCACCAAAGGTCTGTACAAGATCACCATCAGCCCGCGACTTGGAAGAACCTCCAGTAAAGAACAATACGCATTCTTGTATAGGTCAGTCCCTGATAGTGCGGGTGATTTGAGTTACAATAGCCGACAGGAAAGCAAAGATTTTCCTTCTCCTTGTATACCTATTCCTAGTGAGGACAGCATAAGGAGAATGAGTGTGTCCGTTTTTCTTATGCACTTCTTTTGCTTGTGTTTTTGTTTCCGGGTTAGGGTTGTTTCGATTTGCTTTCTGAATGCTGGGTATCATCTACATTATCAACAAGAGAAGACCTATGCGTTCTAAGTTCTTATCCTTCAGCGTGTACGTGTTGCGTTCTTCATTAGGTACTGGGTGCAGTAACTAGACATGATCAGGCTTACAACTAAGTATGTCTCACTAGCCCGACGAGAGTGGTGACGGGTTGTAGTATACGTTTAATGTGTTATGTGGCTTTGATTACTTTAGGAAGGACGTTTTATCTGTTAAACACACCTATGTTTACGATGACGGGAAAGAAGAACTAAAAACAGACACATTTGAAAGAGAACCGTACATTGTGCACTTTACTTCCACTCGAACTAGTAAGTAAATATCTCGCATTTCTGTCTTGAAGGAATCCTTAGAAAAGATAGAAAATACCATGTTATTAGCCGTTTAAGTACGAGTATGTAGCGAAAAGACTACGCCTTGATGTCATTGTAGAATAACAATTTTCATTTGCAATCTTAACTTGTGGTAAATAATACAACTTTCACTCGGACGATAACTTATAACTGACTCCAAACCGTTCGAGGTTTTCTCCCTTAAAAGTTAAGTTTTAACCTTTTAAGCCGTGTTTTTAATTAAAAATGGCTGAACTGTAACTGGGTTAATTTGTGCGGTGGTTACAAAATAATCCTTGCTTTTCGTGTCTTTATCTTCAGATCTAACCGATTTCGTACTCGTCGCTATCCATACATCTCCGTCCAAAGCTAATCAAGAAATTCACGAGCTTGCCGCTGTGTATGATGACGTCACCAAGAAGCTTGCCATCACAAATGTGATCATTCTCGGTGACTTAAACGCCGCCTGCAGTTATATGAGTGACAGTGATTGGAAGACCAACCGTTTGGCTAATGACAATCGATTTCATTGGCTCATTTCTGACTGTGTTGACACCACTGTGACTGGAGGGCACTGTGCATATGATCGGCAAGTAATTTAGGTTTTTGTTGGATGACAGCTTAGTTTTTTCGTGAGAGCGGTGTTCATGCAGCGCCGGTAAAAATAATTCAGTCTCAGAGTAGGGGGGTGGGTGGGAGGTGTAGTATAAAGCGCTCGTGATGATGACGCACTTCACTCCTCAAATTCATTGTATTAGAAAAGACTATTTTACGCTGTGACAACGAATTTTACTTAGGGGTGTTCTAGTCCTATTAACTTGTAATTGTTTTGTGATAAAGACGAGTTAGAATCCATTTCTTGTACTGTCATAATGTCTTAATCTTTATCAACGTCGACTCGTTTCATTTTATCTGTTATTTTTAGATTCGTAGTTGCTGGAGACGCCATATTAGATGCAGTCAGCGAATCAAGTCCAGGAAGCTATAAATATGATGAAGATTTGAACATCAACAAAACTATGGTAAAGACCCTGTAATCTACCGAGTGGTCATTTTTATTCTGTTAACGCGTTTCATATCAAGACTGGCTTTTTTTTGCTTTTGCTTCAATGTCGGAGTACAATATCCTTTGTTGCAGGGGAACCATCAAAATGGATTTGGAAATAATTTTTAGTAACAAGCCTTAGTAAGGGGAGTGAAAAGCGGACATTTTTTTATAACGAGCTTTTCTCGTACGATAAAATTAAAGGAAAGAATTGGACGTTGGTACGAGTCTGTCTTGTGTATAGTAACAAAATGTGATTTTGAGGCGTCTATACACTCTATTTAGAGATCCATTTTCTAATAAATTACCGAATGTTGATTAATTTCAGGCATTACTTGTAAGCGATCACTATCCCGTAGAAATGCAACTTTACTCAAAAGGTAAGTCTCAGTTCATTTTAGGTTTTTGAATAAACTGATCAATTTCTGTATGTGATATTTGATTCTATTTGATAGCTTCTTTTTTCCTTACATGGTCAACACGACTAACTTGTGAGGTAAATATCTAGCGCAGATTACTGTTAAAAGTTCACCAAAGACAGACAGGTGACGAAAAAATGGAAAGCAAGCCACTTGAGGAAATTATTTTGATTTACCACAACTAACATTATACAAATGTATGGCAGTAAGTTTGGAATTTGTTTTTTCTTTTCTGACAGAGTTAGCTAAAGCAATGGCTCAAATATCCAAGGCGGTTGAATACACTTATAAAATGAAGCAGCATCCAAGCTTGAGACGATCTACTGTTTATGGAATGAGGAAGAAGAAGGCAATCAAAGATGCAGGATTCAAAGTGGAAACAACATACAGTGTGACGTTCAGCAAAGACTTTAAGAGCTTAAAAGAAGCTATGAATGCTATTCGTGTCATAAAAGATAATATGATAAAGGTTAATATGATCTCTTTTGATCAGACTCAAAATGCAGAGTTCCACCTGAATGAAGTATGGGTAAAGGAAAAGCAAACCGGAACTGTCAAGATTGTTTGTAAAACGTCTCCCCAAACAACTTGCTGGATTGCTCTGTTACAAGACTGATGACAAATCGACAGAATCATGAACGGATTGTTTTTTAAGTTCTAAGCGATTATTTCCTGCTCTTATTTCGTGGTTCAATTAAAATAAGACTTCTCCGCACTGGCTGACATTACATTTTTTTGTAGTATGATATCATAGTTATTATTCCAACTCCCCTTCCTGAAGTCCTTCACCCTACCGATCCCCCCTCGCACTTTGCACCCCTCGCTTATTGCACCTCTCACCCCCCCCCTCCTTCCTCTTCTATCACGTTCATTAAAGAGGCAGCTGATCCTTCCCCTCCCCTCCGTTACGCTTCCCTGAGAGCAGATAGAGGTAGGTTAGCACTCATCCCCATACGTCAAACTGACATTCCTCTTTCACATGTTCAGTGATGGCTGCCACTGTCCTTACCGTCCAGTCAACCACTGTGATGTGGCTGTGCGCATGCGTAAGGTACCAAATTAAGAAATCATCTAAATGCACAAACAAAATGACAATAGAAACTAACCTTTTTTAACAAAAAAAAAATATCTAAAAATAACACGCAAACTGCGGTGATAAACATTACGGACAAACGCATTGTTAGAAAAAAATAGACCTTTTACTTGACGTTTCGTATGCTTCAACATGCATCTTCAGAAGCTAGAAGAAACCGTTAAAATGAAAGTACAACTAAATTTAAATTCGAAAAATAACAGGATTGACAGATGACGAAAAACAGATGATGAAAGAGAAAAATAATAATAAATAAAATACAATGAAATAACGATTTGCACAAAACAAATTGTGCAAACTAGTAAAGATAAAAAATATAACACAAACAGCGGTAATGGTAAAAAACATTACCGCTGTTTGTGTTATATTTTTAATCAAGTTAGACAAGTTACGATGGCCTAAAACCGAGAGTCTATATAGTAAAGATACTGAGATTTTCGCTGACACATTATCATTCACCAGGCGCGTAGCTGACGTCAATATTTCAAACTCGATGGAGTGTAAAATAACAGGTATTTTTAGTCATAACAACAATATTTCCGGAGTTTTGTTAACTTGATACATTTACATACCGGCTTAGTACACTAAACGTTTTACAAAAGCTTGACGTGTGCTGCAAAGGCATCTCAGGGTAAAAGCTTAAGCCCCCCACCCCTCGGTTCCACCGTCAATGTACTAAAAGCAGCGTCAAAGCGTCTATATGCACTAAATACACGTATCACCTGGGTCCCCCGAAATTTTATTCCCCGCCTTTCGTCTATTGATACTCCATTTATCAAATCCCGAACGCCTGTCAAGGAAATATTTTTCAACGATGGGATTATTTTTTGCGGGCCCAAGAGAGGCCCGCAACCCTAATCTTGACAGTGACCAGCGGATTGCGTTTTACGCGTGCGCGCCACGTTAATAAAAAGCGAACAGAAAACGGAAGTTGAAAATTTTGTTCTTCCACTAAGAACGATCGGAATGCGAAAAATGTGTCAATCACGACAGTTTGTCGTAACACCGGAAGAGAAAATCTGTTCTCCAAGAACAATTGTCATTCTGTCACATGAAAGATTGCAAACATTACAATTTGCAGACGTGTTTTACGGGTGTTGCTTTTGCGAAAATTTGCTCTGATTGTATCACGCATAAACCACGGCAAAGCAGATGATTCCAAAAACGGTTTTTCTCGAGAAATTCGTTATAACACTGACAACATAGCGAGTTTATCAACCGAGGAAAATCACATCTCAATTCACACCGCGTGTCCGACTACAGTTCACTAAACTGTCAATCCGACAAAAGACAACTCTGACTGGTTCGCGGCCGGTTAGCGGCAATTAAGCGTGATTTATCATTAATCGCGCCACGTTAATAAAAGGCGAGCACAACATAGCGAGTTTACCGATTGAGAAAAATCACATCTCAATTCACACCGCGTGCTCGATTACACTTCCCAAAACGATAAAAACACGCATTCCTTGCGTGACGCGTTACTCGGGATAATTGTCTTTTGTCCATTTAATCATTTATTTATCGACACTGCCATCTAAAATTACTCACTCTCGTACCAGTACCTTTTCTAAGTGCGTCAAGGCCCGCACTTTCTAACCTGTGGTTACCACTAGTACTACATATAATACTAGGTCACTAGGATATATTGAGGCCACTTACTAACTAATTCACTACAGGACTATTCGTAAAGCAAACTTGACAATTGCATCATCCTCGGGTGAAGGCCTTGAAATAGATTGATAATTTCGTCCAGATCGACAGGCATACTGATACTTGATATGCATGAGAGCCAGTGAGGAGAGCCCATTCTCCTTACAATTTAATACTTTCCCGATACTTTTAGCGTTTTCTTGCAGGGTAATGTAAACGCTGCGACACTGCGACGTTTCCCATTCCCCCACTATTTGCTAAAGGCTGAAAATCAACAGTTTGTGTTTTCAGTCCTCCATTATTGACCTCTCTGTGATATATTTAACGTTCTTTTTAAAATGACCACCACCACCACCAACAACAACTTTTTTCGTACCCAAATTAAAATTAGATATGCATCTATATTAAGACATAGTATTCAGAATTTCTAGATCAAAACAACGATAAAGACAAAGTTTACGCGATCAAGTTTGTATAGTCCCGTCTGAAGTAGAACCTCTGAGATTCTGTTTGTTTTTCTTACTGGCGTACTTTTCTTGAAAAGTAATGTGATATTTTCGTTTTAATTTTACGTCAATCATAAGAGGCCCCGTGGGACTTATTTATGTATAAAACGCGTTTGGTTCGTTAGGACAGCTTTGTTCATGTGGGTTGTTGGTGAGGGTAAAATGGATTTAAGCCTGGTCCTGGTATTTTGTGCTGCGACATTGTCTCTGGTGCACACCAACCATGTCTTGGACTCAGTGCAGCGCAATACACTGCATGCAGACAGTATTATCCAGACATCCTTTGGCTTTCGTGACGAACACGGTGAGCAGACGAAAAGAAGCGAGACAAGTTCGATTGTGTCAAGCCCTCAGAAAAAGCGACGAAGTGTGAGCTCTGATCCATCCAACCTTAAGCTTGCAGCTTTCAACGTACGAACATTTGGTACCAAGAAAATGGCAACACCAGGTGTGCCAGATATTCTTGTCAAGGTTGGTATGTTGTCCTTGCATTTTGTCGATGTTTCAAAAATCTTGGAGAGTGCATCTTACTACAATATAACACTAGCAACACTGGTGGCTCTTGTTTTTTTTGTTTTTTTCGTTTTGATTTTTGTTGTGTGTGTATGGACTCTATCGTTGAATCTCGGAAAGCTTTGTCGCGAGTATCTATACAGTGACGTCACGTGACGTCTGTTGTAAAAGTAAAATTTGTATCGCTCGCTTGTGAGAAAAAATTCATGTTACTCAAGCCAAAAAGTTGCCTTTTGTTTAGTGTTTTTACTGTAACAATCGCCTTTCCACGATTTAAATGTAAACACAAAAGTGAAAATATAGCCAATCGAACTTGCAGAGATGTATCTGGAACTGAAGATCCAGAAATTAGAAGTTTTGCCTTTATGTAGTAGGTTGCATTTCTGGCCTTGGGTTGTGAAAGCGGCAAAAATCGACACGTAAATATATAAGTAAATAAATGCGTGACATAATTTTACGATTTACTATTTTTACTGCTGTAAAGCATCATTTAACTGCTTGCAGTGTCGATTTTTCTGCCAAAACCGAAGTGAACTTGAAATTACTGTCATGCCGCATGAACAAGGACCAACAAGCGGTGAGTTCTTAATGGCGGTGACGACAATACTTCCCGAATGCCGCGCGGCATTCGGAATTCGTTCGTACCGCTCGCGGTTTCTGTAGAATGATAAAGACTGCTGGTAGTATATATTTTTAAGTATTCTTGTCCCATGTGAACTCTTTTTTGACTGCCGTGATATTTGCAGATTATTCTTCGTTATGATGTCATTCTCATTCAGGAGATCAGAGACGCGTCTGGAAAAGCGATTCAACAGCTGCTGTCCTTGGTAAACAAGTCAGTATACACCAAGTCAAGATTAATGTTGTATTTCAATTGCGCGTCAGTTTTTGTGCATGTTAGTGTATTTTTTTTATTCTCCGAATGAATCCTGTAGGTATTCCACCAAAGGTCTGTACAAGATCACCATCAGCCCGCGACTTGGAAGAACCTCCAGTAAAGAACAATACGCATTCTTGTATAGGTCAGTCCCTGATAGTGCGGGTGATTTGAGTTACAATAGCCGACAGGAAAGCAAAGATTTTCCTTCTCCTTGTATACCTATTCCTAGTGAGGACAGCATAAGGAGAATGAGTGTGTCCGTTTTTCTTATGCACTTCTTTTGCTTGTGTTTTTGTTTCCGGGTTAGGGTTGTTTCGATTTGCTTTCTGAATGCTGGGTATCATCTACATTATCAACAAGAGAAGACCTATGCGTTCTAAGTTCTTATCCTTCAGCGTGTACGTGTTGCGTTCTTCATTAGGTACTGGGTGCAGTAACTAGACATGATCAGGCTTACAACTAAGTATGTCTCACTAGCCCGACGAGAGTGGTGACGGGTTGTAGTATACGTTTAATGTGTTATGTGGCTTTGATTACTTTAGGAAGGACGTTTTATCTGTTAAACACACCTATGTTTACGATGACGGGAAAGAAGAACTAAAAACAGACACATTTGAAAGAGAACCGTACATTGTGCACTTTACTTCCACTCGAACTAGTAAGTAAATATCTCGCATTTCTGTCTTGAAGGAATCCTTAGAAAAGATAGAAAATACCATGTTATTAGCCGTTTAAGTACGAGTATGTAGCGAAAAGACTACGCCTTGATGTCATTGTAGAATAACAATTTTCATTTGCAATCTTAACTTGTGGTAAATAATACAACTTTCACTCGGACGATAACTTATAACTGACTCCAAACCGTTCGAGGTTTTCTCCCTTAAAAGTTAAGTTTTAACCTTTTAAGCCGTGTTTTTAATTAAAAATGGCTGAACTGTAACTGGGTTAATTTGTGCGGTGGTTACAAAATAATCCTTGCTTTTCGTGTCTTTATCTTCAGATCTAACCGATTTCGTACTCGTCGCTATCCATACATCTCCGTCCAAAGCTAATCAAGAAATTCACGAGCTTGCCGCTGTGTATGATGACGTCACCAAGAAGCTTGCCATCACAAATGTGATCATTCTCGGTGACTTAAACGCCGCCTGCAGTTATATGAGTGACAGTGATTGGAAGACCAACCGTTTGGCTAATGACAATCGATTTCATTGGCTCATTTCTGACTGTGTTGACACCACTGTGACTGGAGGGCACTGTGCATATGATCGGCAAGTAATTTAGGTTTTTGTTGGATGACAGCTTAGTTTTTTCGTGAGAGCGGTGTTCATGCAGCGCCGGTAAAAATAATTCAGTCTCAGAGTAGGGGGGTGGGTGGGAGGTGTAGTATAAAGCGCTCGTGATGATGACGCACTTCACTCCTCAAATTCATTGTATTAGAAAAGACTATTTTACGCTGTGACAACGAATTTTACTTAGGGGTGTTCTAGTCCTATTAACTTGTAATTGTTTTGTGATAAAGACGAGTTAGAATCCATTTCTTGTACTGTCATAATGTCTTAATCTTTATCAACGTCGACTCGTTTCATTTTATCTGTTATTTTTAGATTCGTAGTTGCTGGAGACGCCATATTAGATGCAGTCAGCGAATCAAGTCCAGGAAGCTATAAATATGATGAAGATTTGAACATCAACAAAACTATGGTAAAGACCCTGTAATCTACCGAGTGGTCATTTTTATTCTGTTAACGCGTTTCATATCAAGACTGGCTTTTTTTTGCTTTTGCTTCAATGTCGGAGTACAATATCCTTTGTTGCAGGGGAACCATCAAAATGGATTTGGAAATAATTTTTAGTAACAAGCCTTAGTAAGGGGAGTGAAAAGCGGACATTTTTTTATAACGAGCTTTTCTCGTACGATAAAATTAAAGGAAAGAATTGGACGTTGGTACGAGTCTGTCTTGTGTATAGTAACAAAATGTGATTTTGAGGCGTCTATACACTCTATTTAGAGATCCATTTTCTAATAAATTACCGAATGTTGATTAATTTCAGGCATTACTTGTAAGCGATCACTATCCCGTAGAAATGCAACTTTACTCAAAAGGTAAGTCTCAGTTCATTTTAGGTTTTTGAATAAACTGATCAATTTCTGTATGTGATATTTGATTCTATTTGATAGCTTCTTTTTTCCTTACATGGTCAACACGACTAACTTGTGAGGTAAATATCTAGCGCAGATTACTGTTAAAAGTTCACCAAAGACAGACAGGTGACGAAAAAATGGAAAGCAAGCCACTTGAGGAAATTATTTTGATTTACCACAACTAACATTATACAAATGTATGGCAGTAAGTTTGGAATTTGTTTTTTCTTTTCTGACAGAGTTAGCTAAAGCAATGGCTCAAATATCCAAGGCGGTTGAATACACTTATAAAATGAAGCAGCATCCAAGCTTGAGACGATCTACTGTTTATGGAATGAGGAAGAAGAAGGCAATCAAAGATGCAGGATTCAAAGTGGAAACAACATACAGTGTGACGTTCAGCAAAGACTTTAAGAGCTTAAAAGAAGCTATGAATGCTATTCGTGTCATAAAAGATAATATGATAAAGGTTAATATGATCTCTTTTGATCAGACTCAAAATGCAGAGTTCCACCTGAATGAAGTATGGGTAAAGGAAAAGCAAACCGGAACTGTCAAGATTGTTTGTAAAACGTCTCCCCAAACAACTTGCTGGATTGCTCTGTTACAAGACTGATGACAAATCGACAGAATCATGAACGGATTGTTTTTTAAGTTCTAAGCGATTATTTCCTGCTCTTATTTCGTGGTTCAATTAAAATAAGACTTCTCCGCACTGGCTGACATTACATTTTTTTGTAGTATGATATCATAGTTATTATTCCAACTCCCCTTCCTGAAGTCCTTCACCCTACCGATCCCCCCTCGCACTTTGCACCCCTCGCTTATTGCACCTCTCACCCCCCCCCCCTCCTTCCTCTTCTATCACGTTCATTAAAGAGGCAGCTGATCCTTCCCCTCCCCTCCGTTACGCTTCCCTGAGAGCAGATAGAGGTAGGTTAGCACTCATCCCCATACGTCAAACTGACATTCCTCTTTCACATGTTCAGTGATGGCTGCCACTGTCCTTACCGTCCAGTCAACCACTGTGATGTGGCTGTGCGCATGCGTAAGGTACCAAATTAAGAAATCATCTAAATGCACAAACAAAATGACAATAGAAACTAACCTTTTTTAACAAAAAAAAAATATCTAAAAATAACACGCAAACTGCGGTGATAAACATTACGGACAAACGCATTGTTAGAAAAAAATAGACCTTTTACTTGACGTTTCGTATGCTTCAACATGCATCTTCAGAAGCTAGAAGAAACCGTTAAAATGAAAGTACAACTAAATTTAAATTCGAAAAATAACAGGATTGACAGATGACGAAAAACAGATGATGAAAGAGAAAAATAATAATAAATAAAATACAATGAAATAACGATTTGCACAAAACAAATTGTGCAAACTAGTAAAGATAAAAAATATAACACAAACAGCGGTAATGGTAAAAAACATTACCGCTGTTTGTGTTATATTTTTAATCAAGTTAGACAAGTTACGATGGCCTAAAACCGAGAGTCTATATAGTAAAGATACTGAGATTTTCGCTGACACATTATCATTCACCAGGCGCGTAGCTGACGTCAATATTTCAAACTCGATGGAGTGTAAAATAACAGGTATTTTTAGTCATAACAACAATATTTCCGGAGTTTTGTTAACTTGATACATTTACATACCGGCTTAGTACACTAAACGTTTTACAAAAGCTTGACGTGTGCTGCAAAGGCATCTCAGGGTAAAAGCTTAAGCCCCCCACCCCTCGGTTCCACCGTCAATGTACTAAAAGCAGCGTCAAAGCGTCTATATGCACTAAATACACGTATCACCTGGGTCCCCCGAAATTTTATTCCCCGCCTTTCGTCTATTGATACTCCATTTATCAAATCCCGAACGCCTGTCAAGGAAATATTTTTCAACGATGGGATTATTTTTTGCGGGCCCAAGAGAGGCCCGCAACCCTAATCTTGACAGTGACCAGCGGATTGCGTTTTACGCGTGCGCGCCACGTTAATAAAAAGCGAACAGAAAACGGAAGTTGAAAATTTTGTTCTTCCACTAAGAACGATCGGAATGCGAAAAATGTGTCAATCACGACAGTTTGTCGTAACACCGGAAGAGAAAATCTGTTCTCCAAGAACAATTGTCATTCTGTCACATGAAAGATTGCAAACATTACAATTTGCAGACGTGTTTTACGGGTGTTGCTTTTGCGAAAATTTGCTCTGATTGTATCACGCATAAACCACGGCAAAGCAGATGATTCCAAAAACGGTTTTTCTCGAGAAATTCGTTATAACACTGACAACATAGCGAGTTTATCAACCGAGGAAAATCACATCTCAATTCACACCGCGTGTCCGACTACAGTTCACTAAACTGTCAATCCGACAAAAGACAACTCTGACTGGTTCGCGGCCGGTTAGCGGCAATTAAGCGTGATTTATCATTAATCGCGCCACGTTAATAAAAGGCGAGCACAACATAGCGAGTTTACCGATTGAGAAAAATCACATCTCAATTCACACCGCGTGCTCGATTACACTTCCCAAAACGATAAAAACACGCATTCCTTGCGTGACGCGTTACTCGGGATAATTGTCTTTTGTCCATTTAATCATTTATTTATCGACACTGCCATCTAAAATTACTCACTCTCGTACCAGTACCTTTTCTAAGTGCGTCAAGGCCCGCACTTTCTAACCTGTGGTTACCACTAGTACTACATATAATACTAGGTCACTAGGATATATTGAGGCCACTTACTAACTAATTCACTACAGGACTATTCGTAAAGCAAACTTGACAATTGCATCATCCTCGGGTGAAGGCCTTGAAATAGATTGATAATTTCGTCCAGATCGACAGGCATACTGATACTTGATATGCATGAGAGCCAGTGAGGAGAGCCCATTCTCCTTACAATTTAATACTTTCCCGATACTTTTAGCGTTTTCTTGCAGGGTAATGTAAACGCTGCGACACTGCGACGTTTCCCATTCCCCCACTATTTGCTAAAGGCTGAAAATCAACAGTTTGTGTTTTCAGTCCTCCATTATTGACCTCTCTGTGATATATTTAACGTTCTTTTTAAAATGACCACCACCACCACCAACAACAACTTTTTTCGTACCCAAATTAAAATTAGATATGCATCTATATTAAGACATAGTATTCAGAATTTCTAGATCAAAACAACGATAAAGACAAAGTTTACGCGATCAAGTTTGTATAGTCCCGTCTGAAGTAGAACCTCTGAGATTCTGTTTGTTTTTCTTACTGGCGTACTTTTCTTGAAAAGTAATGTGATATTTTCGTTTTAATTTTACGTCAATCATAAGAGGCCCCGTGGGACTTATTTATGTATAAAACGCGTTTGGTTCGTTAGGACAGCTTTGTTCATGTGGGTTGTTGGTGAGGGTAAAATGGATTTAAGCCTGGTCCTGGTATTTTGTGCTGCGACATTGTCTCTGGTGCACACCAACCATGTCTTGGACTCAGTGCAGCGCAATACACTGCATGCAGACAGTATTATCCAGACATCCTTTGGCTTTCGTGACGAACACGGTGAGCAGACGAAAAGAAGCGAGACAAGTTCGATTGTGTCAAGCCCTCAGAAAAAGCGACGAAGTGTGAGCTCTGATCCATCCAACCTTAAGCTTGCAGCTTTCAACGTACGAACATTTGGTACCAAGAAAATGGCAACACCAGGTGTGCCAGATATTCTTGTCAAGGTTGGTATGTTGTCCTTGCATTTTGTCGATGTTTCAAAAATCTTGGAGAGTGCATCTTACTACAATATAACACTAGCAACACTGGTGGCTCTTGTTTTTTTTGTTTTTTTCGTTTTGATTTTTGTTGTGTGTGTATGGACTCTATCGTTGAATCTCGGAAAGCTTTGTCGCGAGTATCTATACAGTGACGTCACGTGACGTCTGTTGTAAAAGTAAAATTTGTATCGCTCGCTTGTGAGAAAAAATTCATGTTACTCAAGCCAAAAAGTTGCCTTTTGTTTAGTGTTTTTACTGTAACAATCGCCTTTCCACGATTTAAATGTAAACACAAAAGTGAAAATATAGCCAATCGAACTTGCAGAGATGTATCTGGAACTGAAGATCCAGAAATTAGAAGTTTTGCCTTTATGTAGTAGGTTGCATTTCTGGCCTTGGGTTGTGAAAGCGGCAAAAATCGACACGTAAATATATAAGTAAATAAATGCGTGACATAATTTTACGATTTACTATTTTTACTGCTGTAAAGCATCATTTAACTGCTTGCAGTGTCGATTTTTCTGCCAAAACCGAAGTGAACTTGAAATTACTGTCATGCCGCATGAACAAGGACCAACAAGCGGTGAGTTCTTAATGGCGGTGACGACAATACTTCCCGAATGCCGCGCGGCATTCGGAATTCGTTCGTACCGCTCGCGGTTTCTGTAGAATGATAAAGACTGCTGGTAGTATATATTTTTAAGTATTCTTGTCCCATGTGAACTCTTTTTTGACTGCCGTGATATTTGCAGATTATTCTTCGTTATGATGTCATTCTCATTCAGGAGATCAGAGACGCGTCTGGAAAAGCGATTCAACAGCTGCTGTCCTTGGTAAACAAGTCAGTATACACCAAGTCAAGATTAATGTTGTATTTCAATTGCGCGTCAGTTTTTGTGCATGTTAGTGTATTTTTTTTATTCTCCGAATGAATCCTGTAGGTATTCCACCAAAGGTCTGTACAAGATCACCATCAGCCCGCGACTTGGAAGAACCTCCAGTAAAGAACAATACGCATTCTTGTATAGGTCAGTCCCTGATAGTGCGGGTGATTTGAGTTACAATAGCCGACAGGAAAGCAAAGATTTTCCTTCTCCTTGTATACCTATTCCTAGTGAGGACAGCATAAGGAGAATGAGTGTGTCCGTTTTTCTTATGCACTTCTTTTGCTTGTGTTTTTGTTTCCGGGTTAGGGTTGTTTCGATTTGCTTTCTGAATGCTGGGTATCATCTACATTATCAACAAGAGAAGACCTATGCGTTCTAAGTTCTTATCCTTCAGCGTGTACGTGTTGCGTTCTTCATTAGGTACTGGGTGCAGTAACTAGACATGATCAGGCTTACAACTAAGTATGTCTCACTAGCCCGACGAGAGTGGTGACGGGTTGTAGTATACGTTTAATGTGTTATGTGGCTTTGATTACTTTAGGAAGGACGTTTTATCTGTTAAACACACCTATGTTTACGATGACGGGAAAGAAGAACTAAAAACAGACACATTTGAAAGAGAACCGTACATTGTGCACTTTACTTCCACTCGAACTAGTAAGTAAATATCTCGCATTTCTGTCTTGAAGGAATCCTTAGAAAAGATAGAAAATACCATGTTATTAGCCGTTTAAGTACGAGTATGTAGCGAAAAGACTACGCCTTGATGTCATTGTAGAATAACAATTTTCATTTGCAATCTTAACTTGTGGTAAATAATACAACTTTCACTCGGACGATAACTTATAACTGACTCCAAACCGTTCGAGGTTTTCTCCCTTAAAAGTTAAGTTTTAACCTTTTAAGCCGTGTTTTTTAATTAAAAATGGCTGAACTGTAACTGGGTTAATTTGTGCGGTGGTTACAAAATAATCCTTGCTTTTCGTGTCTTTATCTTCAGATCTAACCGATTTCGTACTCGTCGCTATCCATACATCTCCGTCCAAAGCTAATCAAGAAATTCACGAGCTTGCCGCTGTGTATGATGACGTCACCAAGAAGCTTGCCATCACAAATGTGATCATTCTCGGTGACTTAAACGCCGCCTGCAGTTATATGAGTGACAGTGATTGGAAGACCAACCGTTTGGCTAATGACAATCGATTTCATTGGCTCATTTCTGACTGTGTTGACACCACTGTGACTGGAGGGCACTGTGCATATGATCGGCAAGTAATTTAGGTTTTTGTTGGATGACAGCTTAGTTTTTTCGTGAGAGCGGTGTTCATGCAGCGCCGGTAAAAATAATTCAGTCTCAGAGTAGGGGGGTGGGTGGGAGGTGTAGTATAAAGCGCTCGTGATGATGACGCACTTCACTCCTCAAATTCATTGTATTAGAAAAGACTATTTTACGCTGTGACAACGAATTTTACTTAGGGGTGTTCTAGTCCTATTAACTTGTAATTGTTTTGTGATAAAGACGAGTTAGAATCCATTTCTTGTACTGTCATAATGTCTTAATCTTTATCAACGTCGACTCGTTTCATTTTATCTGTTATTTTTAGATTCGTAGTTGCTGGAGACGCCATATTAGATGCAGTCAGCGAATCAAGTCCAGGAAGCTATAAATATGATGAAGATTTGAACATCAACAAAACTATGGTAAAGACCCTGTAATCTACCGAGTGGTCATTTTTATTCTGTTAACGCGTTTCATATCAAGACTGGCTTTTTTTTGCTTTTGCTTCAATGTCGGAGTACAATATCCTTTGTTGCAGGGGAACCATCAAAATGGATTTGGAAATAATTTTTAGTAACAAGCCTTAGTAAGGGGAGTGAAAAGCGGACATTTTTTTATAACGAGCTTTTCTCGTACGATAAAATTAAAGGAAAGAATTGGACGTTGGTACGAGTCTGTCTTGTGTATAGTAACAAAATGTGATTTTGAGGCGTCTATACACTCTATTTAGAGATCCATTTTCTAATAAATTACCGAATGTTGATTAATTTCAGGCATTACTTGTAAGCGATCACTATCCCGTAGAAATGCAACTTTACTCAAAAGGTAAGTCTCAGTTCATTTTAGGTTTTTGAATAAACTGATCAATTTCTGTATGTGATATTTGATTCTATTTGATAGCTTCTTTTTTCCTTACATGGTCAACACGACTAACTTGTGAGGTAAATATCTAGCGCAGATTACTGTTAAAAGTTCACCAAAGACAGACAGGTGACGAAAAAATGGAAAGCAAGCCACTTGAGGAAATTATTTTGATTTACCACAACTAACATTATACAAATGTATGGCAGTAAGTTTGGAATTTGTTTTTTCTTTTCTGACAGAGTTAGCTAAAGCAATGGCTCAAATATCCAAGGCGGTTGAATACACTTATAAAATGAAGCAGCATCCAAGCTTGAGACGATCTACTGTTTATGGAATGAGGAAGAAGAAGGCAATCAAAGATGCAGGATTCAAAGTGGAAACAACATACAGTGTGACGTTCAGCAAAGACTTTAAGAGCTTAAAAGAAGCTATGAATGCTATTCGTGTCATAAAAGATAATATGATAAAGGTTAATATGATCTCTTTTGATCAGACTCAAAATGCAGAGTTCCACCTGAATGAAGTATGGGTAAAGGAAAAGCAAACCGGAACTGTCAAGATTGTTTGTAAAACGTCTCCCCAAACAACTTGCTGGATTGCTCTGTTACAAGACTGATGACAAATCGACAGAATCATGAACGGATTGTTTTTTAAGTTCTAAGCGATTATTTCCTGCTCTTATTTCGTGGTTCAATTAAAATAAGACTTCTCCGCACTGGCTGACATTACATTTTTTTGTAGTATGATATCATAGTTATTATTCCAACTCCCCTTCCTGAAGTCCTTCACCCTACCGATCCCCCCTCGCACTTTGCACCCCTCGCTTATTGCACCTCTCACCCCCCCCCCCCTCCTTCCTCTTCTATCACGTTCATTAAAGAGGCAGCTGATCCTTCCCCCTCCCCTCCGTTACGCTTCCCTGAGAGCAGATAGAGGTAGGTTAGCACTCATCCCCATACGTCAAACTGACATTCCTCTTTCACATGTTCAGTGATGGCTGCCACTGTCCTTACCGTCCAGTCAACCACTGTGATGTGGCTGTGCGCATGCGTAAGGTACCAAATTAAGAAATCATCTAAATGCACAAACAAAATGACAATAGAAACTAACCTTTTTTAACAAAAAAAAAATATCTAAAAATAACACGCAAACTGCGGTGATAAACATTACGGACAAACGCATTGTTAGAAAAAAATAGACCTTTTACTTGACGTTTCGTATGCTTCAACATGCATCTTCAGAAGCTAGAAGAAACCGTTAAAATGAAAGTACAACTAAATTTAAATTCGAAAAATAACAGGATTGACAGATGACGAAAAACAGATGATGAAAGAGAAAAATAATAATAAATAAAATACAATGAAATAACGATTTGCACAAAACAAATTGTGCAAACTAGTAAAGATAAAAAATATAACACAAACAGCGGTAATGGTAAAAAACATTACCGCTGTTTGTGTTATATTTTTAATCAAGTTAGACAAGTTACGATGGCCTAAAACCGAGAGTCTATATAGTAAAGATACTGAGATTTTCGCTGACACATTATCATTCACCAGGCGCGTAGCTGACGTCAATATTTCAAACTCGATGGAGTGTAAAATAACAGGTATTTTTAGTCATAACAACAATATTTCCGGAGTTTTGTTAACTTGATACATTTACATACCGGCTTAGTACACTAAACGTTTTACAAAAGCTTGACGTGTGCTGCAAAGGCATCTCAGGGTAAAAGCTTAAGCCCCCCACCCCTCGGTTCCACCGTCAATGTACTAAAAGCAGCGTCAAAGCGTCTATATGCACTAAATACACGTATCACCTGGGTCCCCCGAAATTTTATTCCCCGCCTTTCGTCTATTGATACTCCATTTATCAAATCCCGAACGCCTGTCAAGGAAATATTTTTCAACGATGGGATTATTTTTTGCGGGCCCAAGAGAGGCCCGCAACCCTAATCTTGACAGTGACCAGCGGATTGCGTTTTACGCGTGCGCGCCACGTTAATAAAAAGCGAACAGAAAACGGAAGTTGAAAATTTTGTTCTTCCACTAAGAACGATCGGAATGCGAAAAATGTGTCAATCACGACAGTTTGTCGTAACACCGGAAGAGAAAATCTGTTCTCCAAGAACAATTGTCATTCTGTCACATGAAAGATTGCAAACATTACAATTTGCAGACGTGTTTTACGGGTGTTGCTTTTGCGAAAATTTGCTCTGATTGTATCACGCATAAACCACGGCAAAGCAGATGATTCCAAAAACGGTTTTTCTCGAGAAATTCGTTATAACACTGACAACATAGCGAGTTTATCAACCGAGGAAAATCACATCTCAATTCACACCGCGTGTCCGACTACAGTTCACTAAACTGTCAATCCGACAAAAGACAACTCTGACTGGTTCGCGGCCGGTTAGCGGCAATTAAGCGTGATTTATCATTAATCGCGCCACGTTAATAAAAGGCGAGCACAACATAGCGAGTTTACCGATTGAGAAAAATCACATCTCAATTCACACCGCGTGCTCGATAAAGGGTACACTTCCCAAAACGATAAAAACACGCATTCCTTGCGTGACGCGTTACTCGGGATAATTGTCTTTTGTCCATTTAATCATTTATTTATCGACACTGCCATCTAAAATTACTCACTCTCGTACCAGTACCTTTTCTAAGTGCGTCAAGGCCCGCACTTTCTAACCTGTGGTTACCACTAGTACTACATATAATACTAGGTCACTAGGATATATTGAGGCCACTTACTAACTAATTCACTACAGGACTATTCGTAAAGCAAACTTGACAATTGCATCATCCTCGGGTGAAGGCCTTGAAATAGATTGATAATTTCGTCCAGATCGACAGGCATACTGATACTTGATATGCATGAGAGCCAGTGAGGAGAGCCCATTCTCCTTACAATTTAATACTTTCCCGATACTTTTAGCGTTTTCTTGCAGGGTAATGTAAACGCTGCGACACTGCGACGTTTCCCATTCCCCCACTATTTGCTAAAGGCTGAAAATCAACAGTTTGTGTTTTCAGTCCTCCATTATTGACCTCCAAAGGGGGTTCGTTCGAACCCCTCGAACCCCCCCCCCCCCTCCTCCTACGCGCCTGTTCACGATATCATTTTTTTAATTTTTATGCCAACTTTGTTGTTTAATATCTCAGAATCTTTTTTAAATATCCCGTATCCTGTTTATTTCCCTCCAAATATAATTATTTCCTATAATTTTTTTTCTTAAATATCCCGTATCCCTGCCAGTGCAGTATCCTTTGTGGTTACTGACCGCGATAGAATGGGCACCATCGCTCGTCCCGGGTCCCAGGTCTCCCGGTTTGTTTACATTATTTGTCCAATCACTGCACAGATTAGGTTTTGGAGCAGATTTCAAAATGGCTTCGTGTTCGTGTTTTCCTTCAAGTTGAAGTCAAAATGTAGCTTTCTAAAGACAAAATAAGGATATCATTTAATGCAAATGCGATTTTAGAGTTAGAAAGAATGAATAGCAACACAGCAAGCAGCAGTGATTTAAACAGGGGTCCATTTTCAGCGACGAAACTTGTAAGTGTTACCTATATCACCTCATATGAGGGCGACCATCCCTCAGTAGGCGGCGATCGCTGTCCAGTATATTACTTTATTAAACTTTTATTAAATAGCGGGAACTATCTCAAGGTAAAAAGAAAAGGAAGTTTTTGAATTTAAATTACGTTATGCTTCTTTTTCTCGAACAGTGGAACGAGGTCGTGCGACAGATGAAAAGCAATGTTCCAGTGAAGAGAAGAAGATGGCGTATGAAAGTTTTTGAAGATGTGTTTGTGGCGTCAGAAGCTTTGGATTGGCTTCATGGGTTCCTAAAAGAAAACCCAAACTTTGGAACTGACGTGACTCGTCAACAGGCTGTGCAACTGTGCCAGAAATTTCTTAAAAACGGTATTATAACGGATGCACGAGGGAAACAATATAATGGAATGTTCGAAGACAACAACCATCTATATCGATTTACAGACAAGGCTCGCTATTCACCGTACAAGACAAGTCTCTCTCCGAGAAAAGAAAAGCCACTGGCAAAGAATAGTGAGAAAAAAAGGAAAGAAACGGCTCCCATTGAGTCTGGTTGTTTAAACACAATTTACAAAGATGAAACGTCTGATTTTCAAGAATTACAACAAGAACACAGGCCAACTGTCAACAACATAACAACGCCATCCGTTAAAAATAGACACAAGTATAATCTCAGATCTACTCCGTTTACAACAGAACCTTCAAGAACACCCCTTGTTAATAAAATGAATGTTTTGAGTTCCGCAAGAACTGATCCCATTCGGGGACCAGTCAAAAGTGCTGTTAAACGCAGGAGTTGTAGGCAAGACAGCAATCTTAAGGAAGTTATAATGAATCCAGCGGCATTTGTAGCTCACAACCGACGCTCGTTAACAGATAAAGAAATCAGTGAAGTCTGGTGGAATATTGCTACAATTCGGTGAGATTGCTTTGATTCTTGTTAACTAAACCGGGTAATGATAAATTTATGAAATTAACGGGAAACGAAAATCAATATCAATTAAGAAGGTCATTATAATTATTATTATTAAATTATTATCATTATCTTTGCTAATTAATATTGGTTAAGTTAATACATGTAATAATAATTCTAATATAATAACACCAATATGGTGGCCAGAAAGGTCTTCATGAAGAAAAACAGGCTTTGCTCCCAACAACATGAGTTTTCACTTTGGAAACTCTTCTAGTAACTAGTGATATGCAGGTTCGATATTCCTCTGCCTTCTCTAGTCAGGCCTTTGTTCTGCCTCAAGAGAGGCAGGAACAGTGCAGGCGCGGCTAGAAGTCCAGCCTACTGGTGGCACTGAAGTTGAGCCAAGTTTTTAGAACAGCCTTGGATGATAAAAAAATGATCCATTCTATAGAATCAGTTGAGTTTACTAACTTGCCCTGTTGCAGGACAATAATTATTATGGCTAAGAACAGAACTGCCATTTGTATATGCGATTCAGAGTCTCCAAATGAAAATGTGTTTGCTTTTGCTAGGGTATATCAGGCTTTATTATTCAACACATGCGCGCGCTGCCCAAATATGGTCAAAATGTTACGTTTTGTTTGTACATAACAGATATTTGTATTTGGTTGGTATTTGTTATTTTTGTTTTTTTTTTTTTTTTATTTTTTTTTGTTTTTTTGTTAAATAATAAAATTTTTTTTTTTTTGTTTTTTTTTTTTTTCCCCCCCCCCCCCCCCGTTTCTCCTTTTATATTTAGCTAGTTTGTATTTTCTTTTTAGTTTAAAGAGGCTAATGGATCTTGATGATTCATTTGTGAACTCCCTGAGAATTGAAGGATATGATATCAGTTGTGTGTGGAGCAGTTCTCAAGCTCAGAGAATCCCCAGAGGTAGGTATACACCAGCTATTGTTCCCAACACTTCCTTTGTGGCTTCTGCTTCTTTGTGCCTTCTCAATATTAGTGAAGAAGAAGAAGGGCTTTATTCAGTGGCAGATCTATGGGAGGGGCTTGGGGGGCCGGGTCCCCGCCCTGGCCCCCACTAAACTTAATTTGAGGCCCGAAGGGCCGATAAAAATTATTTTCAAGAGTGGGCCCCTTATTAATCTAGGGTCTGTATGATAAGTCCCCCACTTACCCGAAGGTCTGGAACCGCCACTGTTATTGGATGACGCAATAATTACTGGTAACCCAGTTGTTTACATTGTGGGCTGTCAAAAAAGGAAAGGAAATAATAATAATAATAATACAAAAACAGGATGATGGAAAGTTTTATAATATAAGTTAAAAGGTTAAGTTAAAAATATTGCAAAATATTATTCAATATTCAAAACATTTTCTAATTTCCTCTGGTTCTCAAGACCTTGGGAACACACTTTTTCTTTGGTCAGCACTAAGAATACAACGGCTCATTTTAGACTGAAGAAGGGGTTTCCCCGAAACGTCTCTTATTTGTCAATAACAAATAAGCACTTTTCCAAAAACATTGTTTACACTAAGAATGCAGACTCTGGCCAGTTCTGAGTTTTTACGCATGCACAGAAAGTGCATTTTTTATTGTTGGCCAATCAGATTTGAGCAGAAGTTAACTGGCCATAGTCTACATTGTGGTGGGCTGTGGGATGTGATTGGTAAGGTATTACATGTTTTCCTTTGATGTGTAAATTGTATTTTTTCTTTCCTTTAAACAGCTATTGAAGTATTACCGCAGTGGCTGATATCTGCCATGAAGTGCCTCATTCATTGTAAGTTTGCCAGTAAGAACTGAACATTTTAGTGAAGATGGGTATATACCTTTGGTTGTATGTTCCTAGTAATGATTAAATGTTTTTTATTTGTTATTTTTACTTTCAGGGCCAAATGGTGATTTCTCCAATCAAAGCTTTCCAAAGTATACAGGCTTTGAAAGAGATGTGTTCAAAGCTATTGTGGAGTTCTTTGATGATAAAGATAAACGCCCACTTGTACCAAAACACTTGTTGGCAGTCTTCAAGAAGACAGTCGGTAAATAAACTTTGTTATGTTAACAAATCCACCACCCTCCAACTAAAAAACTATTCTCCATCACCTTACAGTTAACTGTTAGACATCCTACATCTCACTAAATTCACCACCGACATGTTATACTACGCACCCTCCCCTCCCATCATCATAAACACTGACGCTTGGTTTGATTCATTTCTTAGACTTCTTGTTCAAGTGTAAGCTGACAGCCATGCGTTCTCTGCAGTACTGCTGTTTGTTGATTCCAGTAAAGAACAGAGAGTTGTTGCAAATGCTTTTGAAATTTATGGTTCGGCTGATGGATAATCACGTGATCACCTTAAGTGATGAATTGCCAACCAAAGAAATGGTGAGAGAATTAATTGTATTGCTAGAAAGGCACCAATTAAAAATTTCCAAGTTTGAGTTCGATTTGGCTTATTTCATTTTCGAGATACTTGAAAGACCAGTTATTTTTATGCGAAAAAAGATGAGAGACTAACAGGAAAGCTGATTGGCACAGGGGGCGCTTATAAGAAAGGAAGTGCTTATTGGAAAGAGAACCATTGCGTAGGATGCGATCGGGCGTTCTTTTTTTATCGCGTGTCACGAAAAACAAATAAAATGCCTGATCAGATGGCAGATTATTCCAAGTTTGAAACTTTTGATCACCTTTCGTTACTGTTTTTCGAGTCTTCCATAAAATTTTTCCTTTTTTTCGTTTCATGATGATGATGATGATGATGACAGCTTATCCAGTCGTTTAGTCGCGCCATATTTGGTGTAACTGCAGACATGGATGCCATTAGGCTTGTATACTTTATGATGGAAACGTTTCCTGAATTTTTCAAGGTAAGGACGTGGTTTTATAATGCATGAATTTCATTTAGACAAATGGGCTTTAAACCATGACTAGGTGCAGGCTAAACTGCATTATATATAACCGGAAAGTTCCGAAGGTAGCGATAAACTATCACGGTTGTTTGCAAATCCGAAAGTAACGAGTTATGGGGTAACTTGACTTCTCAGTATTAAGAAACAATGAAATATCAAATCTAACATGTTGTAATACATTTATGCGTATCGATGTTTGACTGTTCACAGCCCTCTATTTTTTCGATCGATGAGCGCGGGGAAAGAACGGCGAGAGAACTCCACGCCAGCCCAAAACGTCCCTCGCGCTTCGCGCTCACGCTCGCTTCGCTCGCCGGCCTCGCCGATTCTCTCGCTTTTTTGTGTTGAAAAATAGAGAGGCTGTGGACAGTCTATATCGATGTGAGACAAATTGATATATGTATATTATAAGGCTAAAAGAAAACGGTAAAAATATCATAAAAGTCGACCTTACGTTTTCGACTTATTTTCGTCACTCTACATTACCGTCTTTATCCAGCGTGCTGTTGACTGATGTGCAGATGTGCAGTCAGTTTTTGAATTGCCGTACTTCAAAGACTTCGTTAGTACGACGATTGCTCAGTAAAACAAAATAACACAGGTTCTCTGCAGCAAGAGAGGCAACCCGGGGTGTTACGCGAGGAAAGTGCTTGCTTATGCACTCTAAAACGGCAGTATTTTTTTGTCATGACTTTTTTTGGGAGAAAAACACAAAGCTGTATTTCCTGTAGCAAATCGTCTGATTGCATTTATTTTTGTTTGCCTGTATTACTATTGCAATTGCAGAATCCTGAGGGACTTGAGTTTCAAGTAGAACAGCGCCTCTTATTCCTAAAGAATTGCCGAGAAAACAAGGTTCGTCGATGCACTATAATCATTGTATAATGTGCACGAGTTCGACAAAAAGTCAAAAACAAAAAAACTATACTTATGAATCAAAACGTAAAAAGGATGACCAAAAATGCAACAAATTCCCTGTGATGGTTCCTTTGTAATTGTGTGACACTCACCTCATGTCAAGTAGAGAACGTCAACAAAAGTTGCCAAAAATACTTGTGTCGCTTTGACATGATGTTTTGTTTTTTAGTTCTCTGTGCCATCGGAAGGACCCGTTGTGTCCTTTTGTGAACGGGTCACGCCACAAGAGTACAAGGAACAATCTTTAATGACATCACAACGTTCCTTGAAGGACCTTCTCAACAGAATCGTTGAAGATGAGAGTTTAAACGCAAAGGACAGAAAAAAGCAACTGAAACAGGTACGGTTTCTTTTCTCAGGCTCAGATACAGATAACCGTTTTAAAAAAGCTGTTCTACTGAAAAGTTTCAATACCACCCTCTTCAAGGCCAATACGTGCTAAGAGGCGCTTTTATTAGCTGATCGCCGCTAATGTTATTGTAGCTCTCGGTAAGAAAAAAAAATATTTCCATGCCATTCTTGGTTGGGTTATCACACTTTCCCATAATTGAGCGCCGTAAGGCTGATTTAACAAATAGCCAGCAGTGAACGTACTATACACCAACAAAGTGGACTTCAAGTGCGGATCCTTGTGACGGGGCTGGGCGCGGTCTGGCTGAACCTGTGCACGGTTCTAAGCTTTGAATAGAGGCTTTATATCGCTTTTATAGCTTAGTCAGAGATAAATGATGTCTGATTACTGCGTTTTGTTTTGTTTGTTAGTTTGAGAAGTCGTATCCTGACATTTACCAAGCAAAGTTCCCTGGAGACAACCTATCAACTTGTTCACAGAGGTCGCAGAGGTCAGAGAAACTAAGACAAGTTATGAAGCCGCTGGCAATGCTCAAGAACTTGCGGTAACAACGTGATAACAGGAATCGGTCTGATAACACTCAAGTCACACAAACCTGACTAGAACTGATACTCCAACGCCTGCTCCAAAACTAAATGTCCGAGGAAAGATTAGACCCTAGTAGCAGACGTTCTTTTAGCTCGTCACGCAATCACGTTCGTTGGGGAGGAAAGATTGCGTGACGAGTCAAAAGAACATCTGCGTAGGAGGCTAAATAAGTATTTTAGTGCGCGTAGGTAACCTACATAATTATTCTTTTGGAGTTTTTATTCTAGTCACTTCTATCACTTTTATTCCAGTCCTTTTATCTACATAGATATTTTTGTACAAGAATTTTTCCTTTTGGCCGCTTGGCCCCTTTTTAAAAAAGTTATAATTTTCCTCAAGCAAAATGAAAAGGCCTTAATCTGGCCTTTGCGATGTTTGAAATCATCCATTTTTTTTTAAATTTCATATAAAGAGATTGTTTTATTTTTATTATATAACGTAAAATTCCGCTTATAAGCGCTAGGCTTGTACAGCTTCTTAAGGGGTTCTCGATTATGTATCATAATTTGGGAACAATGTTCTTATCGTCATAAATATTAACAATTCTGTCAACACATTCTTTTTTCAAGAAGACAAGTTCTGAGCGATAATTTCTAAGAATTGTTTTATCACCTCATTTTAATTTTCGGTTCTGCAATTAGAACAGATATATATCACGTACTCATCATCATTTATAACAATATATGCTATTTTGGTAAGAAAATAAATTGGGAATCAAAACACTTGGTTTGTCTTCTCTGCGATTCTTCCTTGTTCAATATTTCAAAACTCATCGTCAAAATTTATCATTATACTCCACAGCTAAAGAGCATCCTCTCTTGTGTGCATCACACTTTGTTATTCCATTTGTTTTAAATTCCCTCTTTCCCATTTAAAATTTATCATACACCCTAAGAAATTGACGATTTCTCTGTCATCTTCACAGTCATCCATTGTTCTATTCATCAAAGCGGGTCATCATGGCCTGAGTTCTAAGCGCCAGTATTGTGTTCAACCTTGCATGATCCAGTTTGTATACAGTCTGCAATATTTTCCGCTTGATAAACTCCTGTTAAGTATCCACCATGAACGTAACCATTATACAACTCGTCAGTTGCTTCGCCGGAGAAAAACACGCGCCCGACTGCCTTCCGAAGACTGACGTAATCGTCGCTGGATATTCCGATTGGTAGGTTTGCCCATGATCCGAAGAAATACTTATTGAGCCCCCATCTTGGATAGTAAATGTCTATTGGGTCGGGAATGCTTGAATCATAAATGCCTCTTAATACTTCCATGATTTCCTTGAGGGTTTGTTCGTCAGTCTGGTATGCTAGTCTCTCTGACTCCTCTCCAGTCACTGTGATCAGAAGCATATTGGTTCCCTTTGGTAGACGAGAATCAGCTTCCATATTCTGCATCATAGAATAGTAACCTCTTCTTTTAGAAGCGTAAAGAATATACTCCTCGTCATCCCAGAATTTCGAGGGAAACTTGACAAAAATCTTAGTATATACAACCATATTTAGCTTGAAGATCGCCTCTAATTTCCAGTTAGGCAGTTTAGGTGTGAACTGAACCAGTCCGCTTTTCAGTACACCGATACTGAACGTCACAAGAGCGTAATCTGCAGTGTACACATCACCATTGTCGGTAGTGACGTAAACACCGTCATCGTTCCATTTGACTTCTTTCACTGTTGTATTCAACTGCAACCGCGAATCCCCGGGTTCCAGAAACATGTCAGCTAAACAATTCACAATATGAACGTACCCCCTGGAGTCAGTAACAAAGAACTGTTCGCCCCCAACTGAGTGAATGCTCCCATTATCGGCTATCCACGTCCTCAGTGATACGTATTTGGGTGGAACTGCATATTCAAAGTCGTATTCAAAATATTCTGTAGCCATTTCTTCTGGACAGGAAGGAACCCAGTTAGCAAGTCGAAGACCGACTCTAGCGGAGATATCCTCTTTTTTCAACTTCCGGCGGGTGTCTTGCATCTGGTCCATAATGTCCTCATCATGTTTCAAAAGGCTCATTTTTCCTTTCTCAGTTGTATTAAATCCAGTTTCGTTTCTAATCACAAATGATCTGTTTTCGAGCTTTCCTTCCAATCCACATTGTAGCGCTAATTTTTCGATGGGATTTCCCTTGATCCCTTGAATCCAGTTTGCTCCAAGTTCAATTGTGGTGTTGTGAAATGTCATCTTTCTTATCCTTCCACCAATCCTGTCTGTTCCTTCCAAGATAATGAAATCTTTGATTCCCTTATCGCTCAGTGTTTTTGCTGCGGCAATTCCTGATATTCCACCACCAAGAACCAAGACGGTTGCATTTCTTTCTTTTGCTGTAACATGGTTTATGATGGTAGCAAAGGCCAGGAAGGAGAGCAAATATACCGAATAAGCGCTGGCCATTTTGAACAAACAAACCCAATATAAAGTGTCGAAATTTGAAAACAATATAAACGGTACCTCGTGATCTTCGCGTGCACGCAATGTCGCGCGCCACTGGGACAGAGTGACCGCGAGCGATCTGGGTAATAATACGTCATCAAAACATGAAATCCATTGCGAAGCTTCTTCAACACGGAACATGAATAGAGACAAACATGGAGAAGTTTTTTAGCAGTTGGAAATTGCTTGGCAATTCAATTTTGTCGATTATTGGGACCTGAAATATTTGGTGAAGTTATTGTGAGCGCCAATATGCCGGTGGAAGGAACAAATCCACTCATAAACGCCCGAGATAGGTTATTCCGCGCCCTGTTTTTCAAAATGGCGCTGATGTATGCTCGTTCTTTTCCTCCGCCTGTTAGGCTACTTTTGGAAATGGGAGTGCTTATGAAGGTATTTATATTTATTTATGTAGAACCAACGGTGTTCGAGGGTATTGTTTGGGGCCTTGATGATGTCGAAAAGTTTGATATAAACAACGTTTTGTGGTTTAATTAGTTGAGCACTGTGAAACAGTAAATTATGAGCAAGTTGATTGCACGAGTTTGGCACGCAAGGTATCAGTTAAGTGTTTACTTTGCTAAAAGTTTTTTTGTGGCCCCTGCTCAAAAATTTTTAAAAGAGCAGTAAAAAAAGGTACCCATGAAGTAAGGTTTCGTGCAATCAGCAAACGTAAGTAACCTTGTTTGACAAGATATTTTAGAGAACTCTTATACGACGTACTAAAGCAATCTGAATCCCGTTTTGCTTATCATTGAACACTTCAGTGAATACTATACATTAGATTTTACTTCAAATTTTAAAAATGGATGATCTGCAGCTGCCTTTTACAGAAGTTTTCTAATCATTATTTGTTTGGCTAAGATTCAAAATTTCCACTGACACGAGGACGATAAATGTGCATGTATGTATATAAAAAACCCATTGTGTACATTAATTGGATTCATGAGAATTACTGCAGGTGACAGCAACAAATAGACTTTTTATCACTGTCATTTGAGGTCTTTGAGAGTGGTTACCTGGTTTTCAGCCTCTATGAAGATCCAAGCTTCTCATCTTTCCAAATTCTTTTCTATTAATGATTGAAATTTGTTGAAACTCATCAAGGAACAGTTGGTGTTTAACAAAACCAATGTGGCTGCTGCTCCATTTATGAATAACCAAATGTTTACTACACATTTTGTCTTATTTACTAGCAAATAAAAACATCTTTAAAAGTTTTCCCTAGACATTTTTGTCTTGGCTTTTCGTGGCTGTGGTAGAAAGTGTGAATATTATCTATGGCACAGGGGTATAAATGTTATAAAAATAATCACACAAGTTTTTATTTTACTTGTAAATTTACAACAAGAGGTAAGGTTTCAGACAAAATAATATTAAATGAACATAAATCACATTTCTGACCTTGTTGATTAAACTCACAATTTCATATCACCTACAGTGACAAGCTCTGTATTGTGTTAAGACTTGTACAGTGCATATATTTATTCACATTTTCCCTTTCTTATAGCCATGTTGTTGTCTTGAGACTGCTCCACAGTTTGATTATTCATTGACCAATAAAGGATGGAAACAGAAAAATATGCTGTAGTTAAAATGAATTATAGGTCAAAATGATTTTTAACTTTTTGAGATAAGCAGCAACAAAAGAAAAGACAAATTACAGTCTACCGGCAGTTTGAAATCAATGTGAACTTAAATTCGTTTTAACTATTACAGTAAGTCTTATTCTATTAACAAAATTAGAAAGCAAACAAATAAAGGCTGTTGGTCTTTATTAGTTTACATTAGTTCTTAATATTTGATTTGTTTCTTTGTTAGGCAATCACTTGTTTTGTGATCCTCGGCTATATACACAATGCTTTTTCAAGGACTCCTATAAACTGTTTGGATCATGTAAAGGACAAGTGGCCAAGAGATGGAGTACTTAGAGTTGTCATATCAAGAAGTGCTGCTGTCAGCAGATTATCTGAAAATGATACAGCAAGAACTAACTTTACTAATTCCAATATTACTGAAAGTTTCCATGTAAATATTAGTCAGTTAGGAGTATCAAATGATAATTCATCTTCTGTGGGGGATATATATGGTCATTCATCTGATAACGCACCACAAAAGAATCAACTTCCTGTCAGGGACACTGTGGTGCCAAGTGGTTTTGAACTGTTAGCACCAATCAAAGTTGAAGGTAGGCTTCAAGTTATAATGATCTTTGTGTCAGTTTAAAATAATGTACTAAGCTTAGTCTAGGTGGGACAAGCATTTCATTCCTGGATTCCTTTCAAACCTTCAGTATTAAATGGGTGATTCCAGAAAATATCCATACCCAACCAGAGATGGCTTCTATATTTTAGCTCCTTGCCTTCGGAAATCCCCAAAAATGGGCTATGCCCCCGATGCCTTTTCAATTCCATGATCGTTAACCCCCCTTCCACTCACACTCTTGTCTGTCCCCTCTGGAAATCCAAGATCTGATCCCCCATGCCTCGGAATCCAATCATAAGTATCCCCCATGCCTTCAGAATTCCAGTTCAAAGAACCCTCCCTTGCCCTCAGAATTCCAAAAAGCCGTCCGTGGTATGGTATGGCTATTTTCTGGAATGGCACAATGCCTTTGACTTAACAAACAATTCCTATTTTAAATTTAATGTTTCACCATGTTTAACATGAAGAAAGAACATATCTGTAAGTAGTTATAAATCATATATTTTTAAAAATTTGTAGGTGAGAAAAAAGAAGAATATGCTGTAGAATATGCCTTGGAGTATGGCTTTCTAAGGCTCTCTGCAGAATCCAGGAAAAAGCTTGGTATTCCTGTCTTGCTTGTTGAACTTGGTAAGTTAGAAATTAACAAATATCAAGACTTTCAAAAAATTAACGAATTAGTTTTATACATAAGCTTCCCAAAGAAAGTGGGAGTTAATGGGCCCTTTAAAATAGCACTTGGAGAAAAAAATATATTAGCCACGTGAGCAGTAACAAAATATTTAATCTTTCATCACTCTACAACGAACCCTTTCAAGCCACCTTAATTACTACATTCAGACTAGCTTTAGTGCAGCAATACTCACATCACAATCACCTGCACTGATACATGAAACCCTATTAAGCCACCTTACCCTAGTAATTACATTCATCCTAGCTTCAGTGCAGTAATATCTTCACATCACTGGCACTGACACAGAAACCTTCAAGCCACCAATTTAGACTGGCTTCAGTGTAGTGGTATTATTTGTGAATTTGTTCAGATCCAGCAGTTGAGGAATGTTTTGGGGACAGTTTGAGTCGTTTCTTGTTGGACGAATTTCTTGGTTATGATGACGTATTGATGTCAAGTGTCAAGAGACTGGCAGAGTACGAGGACAACAAAGGTAATTAACTTTTTGGTAATTTATGTTATTTTACCTTGGCCAGCTGTATATGGTGTACTGTACAAAATACTGTTCATCTATAAAGCCCTGACCAAAACGGCAACGCAGTGGATGCAAGTTGAAAACTGGCGTCCACTTGCATCTCCATTTGGCCAGGACTTGGGTGCACTTCCAAGGCCTTGCATACACTTGTAAACTTGTGTTGACTTGAGTTCACTTTGGTCTTGTTCAAATTTGCACTTAAAGTTTTTTCACTGTTTGGCCACCCATCGCAAGTCACCACAGTTTTTGCAGTTTACCTTAGATAGTGAATTGCATCTCGTAGCATTTTAAATGGCTTTTTGCTCGGATAAGCTTGCGACTACTGGCATCCACTTGCGTTACCGTTTGGCAGTGCTTAAGATTATATCAATTGTATTCCTGACTTTTCACTGGTCTGAACTTGGCATATATTTGAACAGGGATATACATGTAGGATTCCTGAGATATACATGTATGTTTCCTATTCACAACTGCCTGAGCACAATGGCAAGTACATATTAACAACAGCACACAAGAACAACAATGAACAATTTATAAACAAGGAATGGCTGTTGTCCTGTGGTTAAATGCTAGTTATTCAACAATAACTCAACATAAGGGCAAGTGTTGGTCCTTTTTTTGAGGGCACAATGATATTACTTCCCAAAGTTACATATGAGTGAAGAAAGTTGTAAATGTTGCAACTGTGAATGCTTTTAATTAACCCTTACGTGTCTTGCCTAGGTTATTTGCGCAATGTTGTGACTGGAGACCACTTTCGGTTTGTCAGCATGTGGATGGCACGTACATCATACCTGGTGGCTCTTGTCCTCATGTTTATTTTCGTAAGTAACCTAACTGTAGCTTGTATCACTTTGCCTTTTCGCAATTATTTTATGTAATAACCTGAAATCAGTTTCTTCAAGTATTATCTGTCCTAGACAGTTGATAACTCAGCTAGTGGATAAATGGTGAGGTACATCATTATTTTGCTATGCTTTTGTTTTTCAGACAATTTCTATATCAATGCTGTTGAGATATTGTCATCATCAAATCTTTGTTTTTATTGGTAAGTATCAACCTCAAATTCCAGCTTACCCTTGAGGTGACTTTCCTGGGCCCTTGCCTATTGGATCAGTGAGCGTGAAAACTTACTTTCCTGATAGAAAAAAAACTTTTATGTTGTCCTGGAAAACTGGACCAAACATTTTCTTTGAGCCCTGCTATTGTCGTTTTTTATAGTACTGTATTCTAATTTTTAGCATACGTATTTATTCGATTAAGCGCCCAACCTCGTACGCCCCCTCGTCGCCCCCCTGAGGTAGAAAAATTGCCCCCCCCCCCCCCCCCCTTATTGGGGGGGAAAAAAGGAGGGTTGTTTTTTTGTTTAATTAAAATTTTTTTTTTTTTTTTTTTTTTTTTTTTTTTTTTTTTTTTTTTTTTTTTTTTTATTTTTTTATTTTATTCCCCCCCCCCCCCCCCTCCCCCCCCTCAAAAAATACCCCCGAAGAAAAAAATATCATTCTGCACCCTGCTAATTTGTTATCTTTGCTGTTTTTTTTTTTCAAGTGAACTTGCTTCAGATGCTGGATCTGAATGTGACAATAGCATTTCCTGCAGCTCCTCTGTTCACAGTTATCCTCTCTCTTGTTGGTAAGCAATAAGTGTTTTAATATTTTGGTACTTTTATTGACAAAAGTAGTAAGTGATAAACACAGGCCTGCCCAATCGCAAACTTGCTGAAAGGATTTTGTGATGTCACAACCAATGATTACACTTTGTCATAAAAATAAGAGTGTATTTTTTGGTTAACATTGCAAAGGTGGTGATATTGCAAATGGAAAGTTTGTTTCTGGGACGTTCCTTTTCCGTTGTAACTCACAGAATGATTTCAATATTTCTTCTCACAGGAATGGAAGCTATTATGTCTGAGTTTTTCAATGACACCACGACCAGTTTTTACATTATCCTGATAGTATGGACAGCGGATCAGTATGATGCGATTTGCTGTCATACTCAACAGAGTAAAAAGTTTTGGCTCAGGTAAGTGGAACGCCCACTGGTGCGATGGGACATGATGATGATGTAGAACTATTTAAGGTGTCTGACTGATGAGTATTCTAGTATGAACTATAAGTAAAACTCTTTTAATATGTTTTCTTTCAGGTTCTTCTACTTATATCATTTTGCATTTTATGCATACCATTACCGTTTCAATGGACAGTACAGTGGGCTTGCTCTTGTTACTTCATGGCTTTTTATTCAGGTATTGAGTTTTTTTTTTACACTTCTCCGAAAAAAGGGGAAGCCTAGAGCCAAGCGGCCCATACTGCTGGAGCTTATCCCGATTTCTGTAGCATTAAGCAGCTAGGAATATTTATATTCCCCCCTGAATGGGATGCTCTAGTCCATCTCAGGGTACCCCCCAGCATTATGTCGCCGGTACCCATTTATACACCTGGGTGGAGGGAAGCACTATGAGAGTAAGATGTCTTGCCCAAGAACACAACACAGTGACCCTGGCCAAGACTTTGACCGCTCAATCCAGAGTCCAGCGCACTAACCATTAGGCCTCCACACCACCCACCCAAACCTTAAGTTAAGTTTTGTGTTCTCTTTGAGAGGTGTAGTGACCAAAATAAAAATCATTTGAGAGCAAAGTAATTGCTTAATTGAAAACACCTCTTGCACAATATGTCAGTTAACAGGCTTATTGCTTATACCAGTCCCAGTTTACCACGAGTAGCTAACACTGTTATTTTTTTCTCTCACAGCACTCCATGTTATTTTTCTTCCATCACTATGAGTTACCAGTGATTCTGAGCCACCAGGCTGATCCTGAAGAAGACCTGTTAGCAGATCCCATTGCTGCGCTCACTGATGAGGTTAATGTACCAGCTGTAGATGAACTTCACAACAATCTGCCCCCTGATAACTTTCCACAACCGGATGCTTCATTTACTGATGGTAAGTCATTGCTAAAAAAAATTGTTAACAGGACGTACGTCCCTTAAAATGTTTTTCTTTTCTTTTTTTTTTATCACAAAGTGGTATTTATTTTAACTCTATTGTAAGTACAAGGTCATGATAAAAACCCTCTACCTGGTTATGGTTTGTCAACTGAAATAACTGTTCAGGATGTTGATAACAGAAATAAGCGTTTTAAAATTGTAAGCAACATTTTTATCATGACATGTATTTTGTCTGTTTTGAAATTTTATTTTCAAGTTGTTAAGGAATTTTCATTGTCACAGTGCAAGGTTTCATGTCCCTATTTTTTCCATAAAATCCCCAAATACTACTATGAAAATGTATGATCATGTATAAATTGCTCAGACATGTTCTTGATTGTTCCTTTACAGAGGGCGAGGGACAGCTTGCTAATAGCAGTAGTAGTAGCGAGACCATGCACTTCACCACTGAAGCAGGTAAGCTGTTGAAAAAAAATTTAAATCCTAAACAGCACATTTACATGTACTGAGAGGCTTCAAAATGGTTTTGAGTCTGTTTGATAAGGAATGTTTGAGATAATGAGTCCTGCTTACCAATTAAAATTAATGTCAACAAAACTTCAGAAAAAGTATTTATCATTTAAAAAGTATTTATGAATGAATGAATGAATGAATGATGAATGGATGGATGGATGGCTCTAGCAAATTTACTTCTTGGGGTTACCCTGCACAAGCATCCCATCCAGGGGAGACTGCTCCTAGTCATATCTACATGCTACTGAAACCATAAGCTCCAGCAGTATGGTACACTTTGGCCTGATACAGGATTTACCTGTAGACCTTACAGCAAACATAAATGTAAATAAATGTTTCTTGTCCATTACTCATGCGGGAGCCACGTTGGCCTAATGGTTAGCGTGTGGGACTCTGGATTGAGTGGTTTGGGTTTGAGCCTTGGCTGGGATTATTGTGTTGTGTTCTTGGGCAAGACACTTTACTAGCTCTCACAATACCTCTCTTCACCCAGTGTATAAATGGGTACCAGCAATTACGATTTATTCGGTATAAGGCGCACGGTTTTTCAAGGAAAATCAGTTTTTCTGTAGGAAGTTTCTGCCAAAATTGGGGTGCGTCTTATAGCCGAGTATTTTCCCAACAAAATCTTATGAACACCATTTTACCGGAACTTACAAATAAAACAAGAAAAATTAAAACACTTAATGTTGGTCATTGATAGAAGGAAAACAGAATATGAAACAGTCAAGTAAAGATTGTCACGTATAAAAAGTTTTAGCAACGCGTGTCTATGCAGGCATTTGTGAAAAGACAAAGAAAATCAAGCATATCATTTGTAACAAACCTTTCTAAGCGTGGAATGTTGGAAAGACTAAAGACAATGAAAACACCAAAAAAGTTGAGAATCTCAAAACCACCGATAAACAAAGTACGAAGCGACGAAGCATGCTTGAGAACTTGTAACCAAGCTACAAACTCAGTGTTCACTGGAAACTACACATCTGCCAGGTTACTAAGCAGGTATTCGAAGATGAACGATGGAAAGATGTTTGCTCAAGTGGATTACGCAGAAGAAATGTTACCGAGAGTGCTAAGAGTATGAACTTCATCATTTTAGAAGAACTGTCCTATTGATCACCGCACTCACTCTCCACTCATGGTGGTCTTATAACCGAGTGTTTTGGAAAATTTCAGTTTGTAAACTTAGCATGACAAAGTTGCCAAGTTTGGGGTGCGTCTTATAACGAGTGCGCCTTATAACCGAATAAATACGGTATTTAGTGCTGGGGGTAACCCTGCGATAGACTAACATCCCATCCAGGAGGAGTTGAAATACTCCTAGTCACATCATGCTCCTAAACTGGGCTCTGCCCAGCCTGATGGGCCACTGGGCTAGACTGCAGACTTCACCTGTGGCCATGTCAGACTCCATAACTCATGCCTGATGTGTAATATGTTATGTTAAGTGCTCAAATCAGATCAGTTATTCCAGAATTTTGTTCTAGTTTGGTTACATCATCATGAAAGGACACCTTAAATGTTCAGTGGTTCATGTAGTTAAAATACACCAACAAGTTTGGTAATGTCTTTTTTCCTGAACATAGATGGAAGAGTTGCTGATACTACGTTAACAAGAAGACTGTGGACCCAATCTCATAATCCTGCAGCTGATGATTTTACAGAGCACTTGAGCAGTTATCGCCTTCCTGGTCATGCTAATACAGCAGATAGATTGACAAGTTTTGCAGGGTATCATACATGGGCACAGCAGCACCAGGATGAAGGCTCAGGACAGGGTACTGAAGCAGGACCAACAACTAGTGACTCATCTTAAAGATCTAACCAGGTGCATTCTTGTTCATAATACTTCACAAATATCCATTAACAACAAATTCCCTCTCATATTTACAAATAAAGACAACACAACACTGGCAGTAAATGGGACTATGGACACTGGGTGCTCCCTGGGATAGCAACAAGCGAGGGTGGTAGCAACACACCCTGATAAGCGTAATTGGGTGGTTAGCGAACAGCACCCTGCAAACTAAGTGGGGCGGTTAGCGGACACAAACCCCAAAGCACAAACTTGGGCGGTTAGCGGACACACCCAGATAAAGTGAATGGCGACAGCAACCCTTGGGCGGTTCGCGGGCACGCCCAGTGAATGAATGGGGTGGTTAGCGAACTCATCCAGAGAATGAAGCCCCCCGACCCAGTTAGGTAGCTAAAGATAAGGTGGGCTAAGGGACCCACCCAACCTGCCACGGGCGATGGCTAAGTGGAAGGTGTGCACCCAGGCCAGTAGTCCAAGTTTATTGTAAAGGGAGGGTAGGGATGGGAAAAGCAAACTTACGAGTAACAGTAGATAGCGTGTGTTGCGTGCTAGTAGAAACAAAGACTGGTATATAAAAGCACATGCACGCACGCATTGTTCACTTGAGACCTGATATGCTACGGATGGCCAAAACTGATAATGGAATCAACGATTGACATAAGCACTAAGTGCTGATAGTGATACCCAGTTAATGGAGCTGATAGCATCCACTGTTTATATAGCAAGTTCGCCGGAATGTTTGTAATACAACACATCGATTAAAATAACTCTGTAGCCAAGGCATATTTACTGAATAATGCTACGCTCTTGTAGTTAACTGTACTTTACGAGTAAAGTGTACATTAACAACAAATTCCCTCTCATATTTACAAATAAAGACAACACAACACTGGCAGTAAATGGGACTATGGACACTGGGTGCTCCCTGGGATAGCAACAAGCGAGGGTGGTAGCAACACACCCTGATAAGCGTAATTGGGTGGTTAGCGAACAGCACCCTGCAAACTAAGTGGGGCGGTTAGCGGACACAAACCCCAAAGCACAAACTTGGGCGGTTAGCGGACACACCCAGATAAAGTGAATGGCGACAGCAACCCTTGGGCGGTTCGCGGGCACGCCCAGTGAATGAATGGGGTGGTTAGCGAACTCACCCAGAGAATGAAGCCCCCCGACCCAGTTAGGTAGCTAAAGATAAGGTGGGCTAAGGGACCCACCCAACCTGCCACGGGCGATGGCTAAGTGGAAGGTGTGCACCCAAATTATGCCCCAAATACTGCCAGGACAATACATTAGTAAACACAAATTTACAAAGGTCTACACTGTCCTGTGCTTGGATCCCAAGAATGAAGCGGAGAACTATGTGTGGTGGCCAGCTGGGCAGGGACTGATTGGAGGATTGAAGCAGGTGTCCTTATATATTGGGTGTAGCAGTTGCTGGACCATCGGCCAAGGGTTTGGATAAGCCAGGAGGGAAGGCCGGCCTCTGCAGCAGTTGTAGCAGCCCCAATGCGGAAACTGTGGGATGCATAACGCTCTGTGGCAAAGCCTAAACGTTGGAGGAGGATGCGCAGGATTGAAGTGACTTTGTCCCTGGTGAGAAATTGCCCAGTAGAGAACAGGTAAAGCGGGGTGGCACTGCGGGATGGCTGATGCGCTAGGTAACGATGCATGGCCCGCACTGCACAAACCGAGCGGCCAGAAGGAGCAAGTTTGATGGAACAACCCTTCCGGAAGGGATCGGTTTTGGATGATTTTAGCTGCATTGTTAAGGATCCATCAGAGGTAAAACTTATGTCTGAATGAGACAAGTGAACGAGGGAGTTGAAATAAGTTGAAGATGGTGAGGTGAACTCACTTGAACGTAAAAACCCAAAGAAGGCCAAAGTGAAGGCTGACCAGAGCATGAGTTTGTCTTGCGAGGCAAACTGGGGGTCAGCTGACAGTGCTCCTTTCAATTGACGCATGACCGACATAGTTATGGGTAGTCGGCGTCGAGAAGAAAGTCCATTCGTGCGTTTAATGCCACGTAACAGTAGATGAAGGAGGGGGGCATCTGCAAACGGGTCGGTGAGGCGGTTTTCGATGTGGGCATAACGGATCCCGGCCAGATACAATTTAATGGTGGGGAAGCTGACTTGATCGGAGAGCCAAGACGCAAAATATCGTAGCTGTAATTCAGATGCAGGGAATGGATCCCATTGCCTGGAGTAGCAGAAGGTAGAATACCTGCGAATTCCAGCTTGGTAAGCACGGCGTGTGGAGGGTGCGATGGCTTGCGACTGGAGAAAAGCTAAGCGACCATCCAGAGGGTCTTGGCTGAGGGGGGAGCTGGCGTCTGATCCCAGTCTGCCTGAGGGGCGAGTTGGCGGAAGCGGAGCATCTGAAAACGGGACAAAGCATCAGCAATGGAGTTGTCAGTTCCATGAATGTGGGAAACAAGAACTGAAAATTGGTGGGAAGCAGCACAAAAGAATATTGACCGAACAAGGTGCATGAGGAGGGAGTTACGGGAGGAACCCTTTGCCCAAATATCCACAACTGATTGGTTGTCACAGTGAAAAAGCAATTTCTTGCCCCCCCACAGTGGACCCCATAGGAGGCAAGCAAGAGCTATGGGGTACAGCTCCTTCCACTGGATGGAGCGGTCCACCAAGTTAGGAGGCCAGGAACCGTTGAGCCAATGGCCTTGAAAATAGATGCCAAAACCAAGACCTCCAGAAGCGTCGGTGAAGAGCTCAAGATCCGGAGATCTTGACCAGAATGGATCAGGAATAATAGCGCGGCCATTCCAGAGTGGGAGGAACTTCAGCCACCAAGCTACATCCCGGCGTGCTTCCACATTTAGGGATATATGATGGTGGGGAAGGCGAGCCGTTGTACTCAGGTCAATCAGGCGCCGGAGGAATATGCGACCAGCTGGGATGATTCGACAGGCGAAGTTGAGTTTACCGATGAGGGAGAGGAGTTCCCTTTTGATGCATTTTTTACAAGAGGACCAGGCCTGAAGTTCAGTTAAAAGCTCCGAGAGTTTGTCGGGAGGTAAGGAGCATTCCATAAGATTGGAGTCGATGAGTATACCGAGAAACACCAGCTGAGTGGTTGGACCTTCCAGTTTGTCGGGGGCCAGGGGAATGCCCAGACGATCAGCGGTTTTGACCATGGTTTGGACTTGAGATGCACACGATGGCGAAAGTGGTGGACCTACGGTAAAGTAGTCGTCAAGGTAGTGCATAAGAGCTGAGATGGCATAGTTGTTCTTTAGTATCCACTCAAAGGCATCGGCTAAACGATTAAATAGGAACGGCGAGGAACGGAGACCAAACGGTAGGCGGAGGTCGACATAGAATTTTCCTTGCCAATGCATGCCGAGGAGATCTCGGTCCATAGGAGACACCGGGCATAGACGAAACGCGTGCTTGAGGTCGAGCTTAGCCATTAGAGCACCGGTGCCAAAAGAAGCTACTAGGGATAGGGCTTGATCGAAGGAAGCGTAGTGTAAGGTGTAATCCTCTTTACTTATGAAGTCATTGATGGAAGAGCCTCGGGGTGAGGAAAGATCCATGATGATACGCCAAGAGCCGTCCTTTTTAGGAACAACCCCGAGAGGTGAGCATTGTAGGGTTGGAAGGGGGAGAGATGAGAAGGGACCTGCTGTGTGGCCTCTACTGATCTCTTTCTGGAGTGCCTCGGTAACTGCTTCAGGGTGAAGGAGGGTGGATTTTAAATTTGGAGTAATCCTGTGGTGACGGGGGCCCTGGTAGCCAATACGACAGCCAAATTGCAGGTCATGGAGCAGATCTGAAGCGAATTGTCGGTCAGGATAGTACTTTAATTCTTGAGCCAAGTTGGGTATACAAACAGGAGTTGATGGAGGAAGGTGGGAAAGACTGGAGGACAGATTATTACAGTACTCCTTTTGGGCACTGAGTACTGGGATGGGTGCCGCCACAACCTTGGTTACTGCAGATGTGAAGGAATTGGCAGTTGGTGCGACGGCAGAAACGACGGTTGAAATCCCTGCAGGTGAAGTTTGGTGAAGGGGAAGAGAGGTTGACCTGCTGAGTGTGGGCAGGTGGCTTAGGGGTGCTGGTTGTAGAGGAGGCTGACCCAGAAGTGAATGGCTGAGCTTGGGCTGCGGGGCGACGAAAGGACTGGTTGGCTTGGGTATGAGTCGGGCAATTTAAAGTGCGATGGCCGTAAGAATGGCAAGAAATGCAAAAGGGGAGCGTTTCCTCTTTCAAGATATCATTGTAGAGCTGGTCGTTGGTATGGGCCCAAGACATCGATGGGTTAGTGGCGGCCATGTAGCGGAAAGCTGTGTCGTACATAATCCACGCGGACGCTCTAAATTTCCGGCTGAACTTACAGATCTGATCTTGGTAGGCCAGGAGATCAGGGGCAAGAAGAGGGAAGTGGTGAAGGACTGTTCGTAGGTAAATATTCCAGGCCTCCAACCAGGAATGAATGCCGTCGACCTTGCGTTTCCGTTGATGAGAGGGTACAAAAGCCAGGGATGAGGGGTCTTGGGCGTTGACCTCTAATTTAAATTGGTTCTGTGCGGCCAAAGAAGGGTGAGGGTATAGGTTGTCAGACAGTAGATCAGCAAAATCTATGTACTCACGTTTGATGATCCGCTGCTGGATTTTTTGTGGAAGCGGTGGTAAATTGTGAGCAAGGGCAGAAGTGCCAGGCGTTCCCAACAAGTTGGCTGAGAGGGGACTGGGACCGAGTGCAGGAAATTGAGCGACGCCATGTTGTAACTGTTCGGCCCCTGTTGAAGCGTTGTTTAAATCACTCGGGCCATGAGGCGGGCGAGTTTGAATAGCCGTCGAAGGAGGCTGTCGTTGCGGAGACGCTGGAGAGAGCAATGAACTTGCAGCCGGGATTGGAGGCTGCTGCGAGCCAACACGCTCGCTATGAACGGCTGCCGAGATAAGTGATCGCAGCTGTGCAATCTGTTCGTCAGAAAAAGCACTCGCTTGGGCAGGATTTGCACCGACGTTAACCATCAAGGCCGGTGAAGGAACGTTGTTTAGTAGATAGCGTGTGTTGCGTGCTAGTAGAAACAAAGACTGGTATATAAAAGCACATGCACGCACGCATTGTTCACTTGAGACCTGATATGCTACGGATGGCCAAAACTGATAATGGAATCAACGATTGACATAAGCACTAAGTGCTGATAGTGATACCCAGTTAATGGAGCTGATAGCATCCACTGTTTATATAGCAAGTTCGCCGGAATGTTTGTAATACAACACATCGATTAAAATAACTCTGTAGCCAAGGCATATTTACTGAATAATGCTACGCTCTTGTAGTTAACTGTACTTTACGAGTAAAGTGTACATTAATATTGTCACTGCATTGGGATTCTATTCACAACAAGCAATAAACTGGACAGTATCTTGAGTAAAATTATTTCATAATATGAGATTTGTATTCCTACCAAATTAATAACTTCCTTCACAGTCTTCTGTCATTTGAGTTACAACATTACTACCCATGTAATTCTAAGGAAATCGAACCAAAAGTCTTTTGTGTTTTCCATGAAATCAGGTGTTTCTTTATTAACAAAGGCATTTGGTTTTGATTTAATTAACAAATTAACATCAGTTATTTTCTTATTTTTCCCTTAGAGTCATACAGCCTTCTGTGCAAGATATAAGGCAGCGGGCAATGCAAATCCATTTGCGAAGCTTGATTAAAACTTAAATCCTGTAGGAGCTGGGATCAGACAAGTGGATCATTTGCATTACAGTGTAACCTCAGTATAAACTCAGATCTTTTAACACTTCAGGATAATTTTTGACAGACAATTAAATTGATTGGTTTATAATAAGGCTTCTCTGAGGATATGGCTCCTCTATTCCATAGATAGAGAATCTCATGTCACCAAAAAGATATGCAAACTTAATCTTGCAAGACACATATCAGATACAATGTACAGGATTTTGGTACTGAGTATATGTGTTACACTACAAGTTTCAGGGTTGCATGGTTGTCGTGTAGTTGTCACAGGATATTGTCAACTTGACAGCCGGGGAGTGGGGGGGGGGGGGGGAGAGCTTGTCTGAAAATTTGAATTCAACCCCTTAAGGATTCCAATCTGGATGGATGTGGCTCAAGTCTGTTTGGGAACCTCCCCTCTCCCTCCCTGTCGCTGACAGTAACAATTTTGATTTGTCAGTAAACCTGCTTAACTAGTTTGGATTAGTGTTTACTCAGGAAAAAAGCAACTGAATTTCCTGTATAAAGAAACAGTCTTATGAAAATTCATTCGTTATCTAGAGAAGATGCTGCAGAGACATGACACCAGGGAGCTTATGTTTCAGTTATTCTTTGGTCATGTTTGGCAGGGCCATACATGCATGTTAATTGGGTTTTATATGTGACGTGCTAGCATCAGTCATGATTGACAGCAGTCAATCTTAAGTTAGGGTTTCAACTTCAGAGTTTTCATGTAATTGAAAAGCACAGTAAGATAGCAAAGTCAGGTCACAAGAACAAAATGCTATTTTTTCTGTATCAGATACTAGATCTTGCTATTCCTAGCTAAGTTGTACAGAAATTGAAGGTTTGTACAGAAATAAAGGTTGGTTGATTATTGATATCTAGATTTGGGCAATAAAAAACAGGGCTTCATATTTGAAGAAGAGTATCAAAAAGAAATAAAATAAAGTAAATTATGTTAACACCGTATTCAGTGAATATCACAATAAAACAGTTTGTAGAAATCCTCTCAAAGAGCTTGTCTTTTGTAAACAATGATGGAAAAACCCCTAAACTTTCTTTAAAAGAACCCGATTTTGAAAAAGAGACATTTAACTGCCATTTTACGGGTCATCTCTGTGTTAAAACTTTTGAAGTTTCGTTTTGTTTTGGAGGTCTTTTTATGTTTTCTTCGCTTTACATCATTGAGTTTACAAGAAAGAACCCCAATTTATCCTCTCGATCCAAAACTTCTTATCTGTAAAAAGTTTTATGCTATATACCAGTTAACATAGGTTAATAAGATAATATATTTTAGCCTTCTTTGCCCCCTTAACCCCCCCCCCTCCATCACCTTCATTCTTCAATGTTGTATTGATATCATACAAACCATATTCATATTAAAAATTAATTATTAAAGATAGTGTCTGGTTTGCAGTGATGTATGCTCTTGCAATTTCATGTTCTCAGTGCATTTGCAACTACAGCACTGTATCAGCAAAAGGTGCAATCTGATTGAGTACACAAGTGACTTTGATCTATAGATGTCTCTTGGGACACGCACTCTTTTTTTTTTTGCTGAGTTTTATAAAAAGAAAACTTTCAATGAAGCAACTTTGGAGATATTCTGTGTTTGCTGGATCATCCCTTGGGTTATGCCAAAATAGCTTGCTCTCAGTTTCTATCGACTCTGATACTAGTAGTTTGGGAGGGGCTTTGCCTTGACTTTAATAGTAACCCAAGCTGATAGCCGATAGAAACTGAAAGAAACCTTGAGCTTGCTGTATAAGTGTTAAAAAGTCTGGATGGAAACATAATATTATACTTTTATATTATTTTTAATAATTTCTTTAGAAGTTAATTACATTGTATAATAATATTATAAACAATTAGCCTTAAGGTGTATTTGTACTGATGCATAATTCTACAACATTATCAGGGTGCATTTCCGTGGATAAAATACAATGAGAAAATATAGAGTGATGTGAATGTGCAGAATAAGTTCAACACATCCAAATGATGTTCCTTTTTCGCTTTTTTCATTATGTAAGATGTGCATCAGTTGAAATAAGCCTTTTTCATTTAAAAACTTTGTACACCTCTCACTCTGTACTGTACATTGCTATTTATAACAATTCTGTAACTTATTTCTAGTTTTCAAGACAGCTTATTTTTATGGCTCTCAGTAATGGCAGTCATGAGATCAGTGTTATTAGTTTTGCTCTAGATGGCAGCAACTGTTTGCAGTCAATGTTATGACAACTTCAAATGTTAATGAAGGAATGGTGATAGTTCTGATGAATAAACAAACACTTGTGACAAGTTGTCCAGCTCGTATGTTCGCGAGGAAAGGCAGTCTACAATTTGAAGGCCCCCAACACTCTGAAATAATAATTAAAAAAATACAGATCATATTGCTTTCAGATGTATCTCTTACTAATAAAAAGGGCTGATTAATGCAGTTCATACAGTACAACTTTTGTCACATGCAACTTTTGTAGCACATGCTGCTTGTGTCGAGCAAAAAATAATATTCAAAGAACTTATAAACATGCGGTCCTCAAATTACAAATCACAACCAATAGAAATTAACATACCCCCTAATAAATGAGAAATGTATACGAAGTTAGACATACTTGCATTCCAGCAGCAAGTGGAAGCAGGTTCAGTTGTAACTCCACTGAATTTCCAGGAAGAAGAGGGCCTAAACTCTGAATATAACAACACAGTAGTTATAAGGACCAAAACATAACTTGCACAAAGTTAATAATAATTCAACTGTAATGGCCGGTCCCCTTGTTTGGAATGAGAACAGAGTGGGGTGAGATGTGTGTTGTGTGATAATGCAGCACTTTCTTCTTGTCCATACTCCTTTTTTGTGCCCACCCCTGTGGGAATAAACGCAGTCTATGACACAATTGATGGCATGTTGCCTCAGTGGTGTGCCTAGAAAAGCATTTTGGATAAGTACTTGATTTTATTCCAAAAGAGATCGGGCCCCAAAAATAACAGTGACAGTCGCATCATTGTTTTATTATAATTCCATTACTAACGCCATATGGCCACTGATATAAGTAGGTTGCAAACAGACTCTGGAGGCAACAGTGTGTGGCGAAGCTGTAAGTTTTGGCGAGCAAAGAAAGCCGCTGTGGTGAAGCGAGCCCATGAACATTCAGCGGCTTGCTTCACTAAATTGTGGCTTCACTACACATGCATTGCTCTAGACTTGCCACAAGTCGACCTCACGAGTTTTCACAGTAAATAAGCGAGCGAAGCGAGCCTTTTAGGGCGCGAAGCGGCCGTGCGAGCGACGAAGTCGCGAGATCAAGTTTATTGAAAGTCTAGCATTGCTCCTGAAGAGAGCCTGGTCACAAGCTATGATACAAGGTAAAGAGAAAGTGCCAAATGTGACAGGTTGTTAAGCCACATGTAGTATTTTGTAATACACTGTGCACAGTGCTCCATAATTTTGGAAAGTTCTAAATGATGAAAAATGTATAAATCCCTTGTTCGACAGTGTCCAAGTTACTTGTGTTGCAAACAGTGTTGTAGTCAATAATTTTACCTTTCCAGATGTACCACACCACATCAGTCCACCATCTTTGCTTTTTGTCATGAACAGTTTAAGGTCCATCTTCCTCTCACTGAAAATGAGGACAAAGTGAAGTCAACATTACTTAGTATTCAGTTAAGGCAGTGATCTCTGTACATTAATACAATTTTGTATGCATGTACCCCCCCTCCCTTGTGATTTGTTCGAGTTGGTAAAAAATCAGCTATCACACAGATAAAAAAAAACATGGGTACAACTAGTTCAGTCTGTTTAAAATGCATCAATAAAAAATTAAAATTAAATGCAATGGGAGGAGGAGTCCACAGACATGTTGCTCCCACAAAATGTTTTCTCATAAACTGTCTTGGATTTTCACCTTTGGAGAGTGCAGGTGCCTGAGGCGGTATTAGAATTAAAGCTTTTACACTGTCTTTTTTTCATAAACCTTACCATGTGTTTCTTAATTTTAGTTTGAGTGGAAATCTTTTCTCCACTAACACTGCATCTGGGATTTCGACAACACTCATTTTGATATCTAACACTGGAGGAGCCTAAAACAAACAACAAAACATTAATACCGGTAATCTGAAATGTTGGAAAATAAAAACAACCTAAATGAGAATTAATTTAAAGCACAACACTGAAAAAAAAAGTGTTTTAAATTATAACTGTTTAAGAAAACTTAAATTATTTTTATTATATTTTGGTTTTTTTTTTAAGGGGTCTTCTCCCCCCCCCCCCCCCCCCCTTAGCCATATCATTGGCACATTTTATAACTATGACGTTTTGATTATTGCCATTTTCTTATTTAGCTGGGAATAAGAAACATATGATACACACCACTCGCTGCAGTTGACTAGTTTGAAGTCTCCCTCTTTCTCCAAATGCTGTTCTCCATACAATGTCCAATTTTCCAACAACATTAGCTACCTGCAATAACGTATGAATTTTAATTAATTTCCACTGAACAAAATGATAGTCAGATGTTTTATAACATTTCAACTTTTTTAAAATCTATGAGAACTGCACAGGAAATATTTTCAAATTTTTACCTTGATATTTCTGTCAATGGGCGTGACGGGGGTCAGCCGGTACAGGTATTGTCTGGTGTCATTTGGGTTCATGTATGACCCCTGACCAAATACACTCTCTGTATTGGTCTCCTCGCTAAGGAAAGTAACAAAAATGACATGTGTTTGGGACTAAAAATGATTAATATAATTGAAATTAAACCAGGAATATTAACAGCTCCTACCCATTTGTTTTGTCTACGGGTATGACATTAAGATCTGTAACACTGTATGTTGATGATGGCTCTAACTTGACTGACTCCATAACCATTGGACTTGATGTTATATTCTGCACTTGAGCCTCAAGGAATACTTCATCATCCTGTCAAAAATCAAATGGTTTTAGATCTCGGCTTAATATACTCACAACTGAATTTATGCTAATTATGATGCTTACCATAGCATTGTAAAACTTTGTTTTGACATCAAGAGGTTTTAACACCTAGAAGTAAAATAGATTAAAATCCTTTAATGCTAATCTTAAAACTTGAACCATGCCCTTCCTGGTGCCAAACATGCTGCCTGTCAAAGGTCACCCAAGCTGACTATAGCAATGTTATTTGTTGAAAAACATTTCTTTGGTTGGCAACTGCAACAATGAATAATCTACAAATTTAACCTTAGAATTTCACTTCTTTAGGTTAATAGTAAATACAAACTATATTGAGAAAATTTTCCATACTTAAAAAAACAAATGCCAGGCCTTGGAATGAATCAACTGACTTTTTATATGAAATTATTTTTTCATAAAAGTTGACTCTATTCTCTAAAAAATTTTGTTCGAGGCATTATGACTATGATGCGGGTGTGTGTGTGTGTGGAGGGGAAAAGGGAAGAGAGGGGTGAGGGGTATTAGTATAAGTTCAATCACCTGGAATTTAAAGAATTTCCTGAAGTACATTTTCTCGCCTGTTATGGTTGCATAGTTCACAGCACACACAAGACTGAAAATAAAATAAAATAAAAATTATTTATTAACATAATTAGTCCAAACAAAGAGCCAGTATTGGAGTGAATAACTGATACACCTTCTTGTCACAATTACATAGATTTGAATTCTTACCCTCCTTCCCTAAAAAAATTAAAATAACAGACTTACATGTGTGTTCCTAGTTCTTTAACTTCATGTTGAATAACCTGATCAAAACTCTCCTCAGGATCAAGTTTAGCAACTGGCATGTTAGCTGTACCTGACAGGGTCAACCGCTGAGAAGAAGTCTGAAGATCAGTCTGAAAGAGGAAAGGGCAACTTTCTTTATTATAATTATGTAATATGAGAAAGTCTAGGATGTACTTAATTATAATAATAATTAATAATATCTTGAGGAAAATCTGTGGGTGCCTTACTCTTAAAATGTTTCAAATATATTAACCACTCATCTAAAATCCAAAACACACGGGGAAGAAAAAAACCACAAACCTTAATCACAATATCTTTAACTGGTTGGTTACTATCATTATGAACACTGACATAACTTGAAAATACTTCACCTAGGAAAATATTTCTGTAACAAAAAATAAACAAATATCGGTAATTTACAGAAACAATCAAGTACTTAGTAGACTGTTAGTTTAGTGCACTGGATTTGCCAAATTTTTCAGAGACCCCTGATCCTCCACCCTACCTCTAGCTGGAAAACTCCTCTACAGTCTACTGCACTTTGTAAGTTGTCAACTGGCCAGCCTGCAACCAGTTGGGATTCTAATCATGTTTCTGATGATGATGATGATTTGATGATGTGTGTGCTTTTCTGTTTACCAGAAAGAATTCAAAAAGCCCTGAGATTTCTCACAGTAATCTTTACTGCATCCATTTATAGTATGACTACGGACAAGTCAAGTCAAGTCAACTTTATTTAGACAGGGTGGCCCAATCAGCACTTTGCTGGTATCAACAGGAGCCCTGCGTAAATTATGAGTCTGTGTTTTCTACATTATAAAAAATTCTAATATGTACAAGATAAAAATGGGTAAAAAAGCACCTAAAAAATACAAATGAATTATAATAATTTTAAAAATTAAGTAACTTGTTGTAGTTATACAACATGTTACTTTAAAACTTACCCAAAAGTCTGTGGTAAAACAAACAATTCACCCAGAGCAAATTTGCTAAGGCCCTTAACAGATGTTATATCAGCCAAGTGCGCATCCTCAAAAGTATTTTCTGAAAATTAAAGGTTGTACACCATTATCATTATAATGGCAAATATTTGTAAACTATTACATCGCTGGCTAGTGACAGAGATATCAGGAGCTCAGAGATGTATAAAGAACTTGGCCTAGTTGGAGAACAGCTGGCACTGCTCACTCTGGCAGAAGAGGTGAAAAGAGCAAAGAGGATGGCAGTTGCGAGCTCTTAAAAATGCTACATGAGGAACAGTTCATGTGTCAGAACTGCAGCCACATTGGCATGTCTCAAATTGGATTGCTTAGCCATAGCCAACACTCACCCAATTGCTAGTCCACGGACCTAATGCCTGATGGACGCCCACAAACATGTATATTATGATATCCTAATCAGAGTAGACAATGCATGTAAAATATAACTACCTTATATGGTGTAATCATCAAAGGTTCCTAGGAAACATGATGTATAGCTTTTTTAATGGCCAATACTATTTTCTAATTGGTCAGAGTCAGAGTTTCTTCAGATATTTTCCCTATTATGTAATTATTTATATAGCTGCAGTGTTCCCATGACTGGCAAATGTGTCTGTATGGATATTGATACCCTACAATACCCGATTCCCTCTATAGCGCGCGCCTGCAGGGAATCACGGTAGTTGTATTCATCAAACCCTGCGCGAGACTTAGCAACGATGCGCGTTGCTGAGTCTCGCGCAGGGTTTGATGAATACAACTACCGTGATTCCCTGCAGGCGCGCGCATAGAGGGAATCGGGTATTCAGAAGATCTGTACCCTTTTCGTTGACAACAAAAAGTGATGCATATGAAAACTTGTATGATCACTCCGCAGGCTCAAGGTTCTCAGGCTAATTGAGCAGAATTTTATATTATTCGCACCTGATAGTGCTTTCAACTTTTTAGTTTATTGAATGAGGAACACTAAGACAGATGCAAGTTATGGAGAATTTGCATAGATTTAATCAATTCATTACCTGGTAAATCTTGAGGTTCATTTGTCACAGGTACACTGGTATACAACGATGGTCTAGTTAATCTCATTACTAAAAAGCAAAACAACGTGTGTACCAGTAATGAGTGCCAGAAGAAAATTAAATCATAGAGGAGGGCATAGAAAAACATCGAAGTTGATCAAAACAAACTGTGACGAGCATTTACCTTTTAAAGTTAGTAAGTGTTCCCTTTCCCGTAGCCCGGTGTCCATTTTGTTTTGATTAAATTGCCCAGCGGTTGCAATATTGAAAATATGCGTCTCTTTCATCTTGCGCTTGCACCTCTTTGTTTACCGCTGTTCAGTTAAATATCTGGCTCAAACGTACGACGGTGGCGTTCGGCGGCGCGAAAGGCGTGGAAAGACGGTAAAAACAACGAAAATAAACAGTCTGAAAGAAAGAATTGTGGAATGCTTCTTCTCCAGAAAGGATGGCAGCTGCTTCACCAGTGATAGTTAAGACAAAAACTCGTCAAAATGTGGGTATAAATGTATTTAATTCACCAGTTTAAGCTTAATTTAAATATTTTATAAATGTGTACGCAGCTGATGTCGAGTCTCTTTACTTATAATTTAGACACACAAGTTAATTTGCACGGATTTCTTACTTTTATAAAGGTTATCAATGGTTTTATAAAGCCCAAACAGAAAGGGTAATCCTACACGTAGTACTAGGCTTACCCTAACATGCGTAGAGTGTTACCCATACACTAACACATTTTTTTTTTCATCAATGTGTTTACAAGGCACTGAGCAACCCTAGCTGGTTACTGTGAAAATGATAAGTAATAGTAATTGGACTGAGTGGAGTACAAGGGCCAATGACCTATTCCCTGTATGAGATGCGCCTGCATGTATCATGGTAGTTGTAGTCAGCAAAACATGCACAAGACTGAGTAACATTGAATACAACTACCATAATTTCCTGCAAGATTTGTCTCATAGAAGAATGAGCCATTCCCCTCATTAGCTTGATCATAATCAGGGTGAACAACAACGTTTGATTTTCACTCAACAGCTCTGAGGGCGAAATCTATATAAGATCAAGAAATAACAAACAACTTTTTTATAATGAGGATGAAGTATTCAACATGACACGAGCATGGGACAAAGAAAAATTCTGAGTCCCCGACGGGAATCGAACCCATGGTCTCCCAGATACCGGTTGGGCGCTCTAACCAACTGAGCTACGAGAGACACGTTGTGAGCTGGGCCATTTTACTAGGTTGATAAGTGACACGCGTCCCGCATACTGCTAGGATCAGCAATGTCGATTTCATCAAGTTTGTAGTAAATAATAAAGATGGTAAATTTTAAGCTCGGGCTTAAAATTTACCAACTTTTTTATAATACCCTAGCTGGTTACCAACCTCATTCCAGGGTCTCTCCCTCTCCCTGCCCTCCTCTCTCACTCTGGGAGGGGGGGACCCTGGGAACAAGGTTGGCTGGTTACTTGGCTAGCACTAGGGAAGCTACATTGTAATTGCATCCACGACAACTCCTCCACTTTAGAGCAGTTTTCAATTGAGTGTCGTAAAACCAAAACCAAAACCAAAACCAAAGTAATTACTCTGACCGATCACAAACGACACAGATAATCCAGGGAACCAATCAAAACTCGAAGCAAATGCATGTAGTTGGCACGAAGCGCGGGAAAACCTGCGGGAGCGAGTCGCGATTGGTTTTGGTTTTACTCCTGATTGGCTAAGAAAGTGGCGCGAAATTTTTAAACCAATCACTAAGCGTAGTGAACGCAAAACCAAAGCAAACGCAAAGTACTTTCGACACTCAAGTGAAAACCGCTCTCTCCAGGAGTCTCTAGGATACATACCAACTTGAGAAAATAAACCTATCTACAGTCACCTCTTGTTAGAGTAGAAAGCTACATAACTTAACACAAAACTGTGGTGTGGGCTTTACTAATTTATCCTGTAAGGTTGGCATTTTCATTAAAAATATGCTATTTATCAATTTTAGGTTTTAGAGTGTCGTGTTTGTGAAGATGTATTCACACTTCAAGGTGACAAAGTTCCAAGGTTGTTATTATGTGGACATACAGTGTGTCATGACTGTCTGACACGCCTTCCTGTCCATGGACGCACACTTCATTGTCCATTTGACAGACAGTCTACAGAGCTCAGTGACTCAGGAGTCTGGGGACTTAAGAAAAACTTTGCCTTGTTGGAACTGCTTGAACGACTTCAGGTGTTACAGGAACCATTGACAACATGTGATAATGAGAGCAGAGATGAGACTGTCAGATGTGATGAAAATGATGAACATATAGCTAACCTTTATTGTACTGTTTGTGAGACCAACTTGTGTAATGATTGTGCAGAGAGCACACATTCAACAAAAACCCTTGTGAAACACAGAAGAATTCCAGTTTCTGAGAGACCAAAAGAGAAACCCAAGTGTGCACAACATTCAACACATGTCATTGAGTTCACATGCTTGGAGGAAGGATGCCAAGATAACTCATTGATGTGCTTTGTGTGTCGTGACTATGGCAAACATCAAGGGCATAAGCATACTCTGCTGGAAAATGAAGCAGAGAACATGCGTGCGTCAGTGACTAACGTCATACAACATGTCAGGACTTTCACTGAGGAAGTGGATGGATCAGCTGTGAGACTTTCCTCGGTTATTGAAGCAATTGAAGGTTTGTTGGCTAAGACATTGCTGTGCTCATTATTGCAGTTTTCAGTGAAATGCGAACTCGGAAATTCAAAACCAAACAAACCATTGCATTTTTTGCTGCCATCAATCATAATTACTGTATGGCGACAGCTAATGAACCATGAAGAACAGAAACAAACAAAATGGGTCGAAATCTACCAATCACAACTGATAGACTTGATCTTTTGACCCGATTGAAGTGAGCTTCTGTTTCCCAAGAGTTCCGATAAGATGATTGACGGCAGCAAAAAGCGTAAACCTTTGGTTGAGGATTGAATTTCAGAGTTCGCATTTCACTGACAACTGCAAGTCTAAAATCTGGATTATAATTTTTACCTACTGTCAACTTCCTGATAATTTAAATTGCTGTACTAATTAATTAAGGGCTGTTTTAATCATCCTTATGCAGTGCACTTGAAATTTTTGGAAAACTCCTGAAACAAATTTTCAGCTACATGTAGGGATAAGATCAAGGAAACCGAACTTCAAATTTTAATGTCACTTTATAATTACATTGTAGGTGGTATTGTAATGCAAGAGGATGAGCAGGGTAATCTTATTCCACACCACATCGCTGGCTCAGCAGAAGATGCCAGAAATAAAGTCAGAGCATATTTTGATGATCTGCGAGAGACAGTCAACAGACAAGAAGAGGCCGGACTTGCCGTTGTCAACAATTATGTGCGAGAGAAACTACTGTCACTAAGACAACAACAGGAAGATATGGCTGTTCTAATGTCACAAGTAACATCAGTGTGCATGGAGTGTGACAGAGCACTGAAAAGAAGTGATGCTGAGGTGAGTGTAGTTCAAGAAGTGGTTCATTATAAATCAGAGTTGTCACAAGTCAGGGAATGGTAAGGGAAAATATGAAATCCTCAAAAGCCAATCTATTCATTGGTCTGTTTGTTTACACATTTCTTTGTTTGCCTGCTCGTGTTTTTGTTCAGTCCTTTGTTCACTGTTCATAGTGCACGGTTGAAAAGTAGATCTTGATTGTTTTATTTCTTTTGTAGGTGATAGAAGCCAGAAATAGTATTCACAGTCTTTTGGAGACAGTACAGGAGCAACAAGAACAGTTTACCAACATTGCCAGCCTGTGTGATACAGATGCTGCCATCCCTGTGGCCTTCACAAAAGACAACAGAGTACATATAGGCCCCAAGATGGAGATGAGAGTTGTTGCACTTGGACTTGATGGGGCTGGAAAGACTTCAATTTTATTTAAAATGAAACAGGATGAGTTCATCTCACCTATCACAACCATTGGTAATTGTTTTACATTGCTGTAAAAGCCGTAAAACCATGAACACTTTGATTTGATTTTCAATTGATGTGTCCGTGAAGGTGAAACCCTAAAGAAAGCAAACAAATGCTCTGTCACAGGGTTCATATAAGTCAGGGGAAACCTGGAAAGTCATGGAATATTATTTAAGAATTTCATTTTTCAGACCTGAAAAGTCATGAAATTTAAGTGTCAGCCATGGAAAGGCCTAGAAAACTACTGTATAATTGATTGTACAAAATAAATTAGGCAGTTTGTTCTTTTGCAAAGGAAAAGGCAAAAAAGTGCCTGAAACTAAGATAATTTTGGGAAAATTTCAAAGACGATATGAAAAACTTTGAAAAGTCATTAAGAAAGGTTATGGAATTTCAAAAGCTAAAAAGATTGCAAACCACCAGTCACAAAACCACTGTTTTGATTGTTTCTCCTTTAAAAAACTTGGCTTTTGTCCTGTAATTTTTTCTTACTTATTCAACCTTTTCTAAGAGATGCAATGACATTCTTTTTGCAAGTAAGTACAGGCTTAAGGATATGCACTGCTTTGAAACAGAGAAATGAAATTCTTTGTTTCGTTCTTGTCAGGTTTTAATGTGGAGACTGTTGAACACCGTAGCTTAAAGTTTACCCTTTGGGATGTTGGGGGCCTGCAGAAACTCCGTCCACTTTGGAGACATTACTATCTCAACACACAAGGTATGGAACTTAAAAAAGAAATTCAGAACATTAACCTGGTATTGGGACACATCATGCAGTGGTCAGTCATAATGGAATACAAAGTATTATCTAGATGTGAGTTACTTGACCAGGGTAAAAAAAATACTAGTTACCCTTTGCAAGTTTAAACATAAGGAAGGGACCATTCATTTTTTATGAGGTAGTTGGGGGGGGGGGGGTGGGCTGGTGGGATTTGAGGGAAGCCATGAATGAAAAAAAATATGGCTTTGAAGGGGGGGGGGGGCAGCCAAAAATATATGGTCTGTAAGGGGGGGTCACTGAAAATAATTAGACTTTTAAGTGTTGTAATGAAGGCTTCTGTGCTAGATAAAAATCTTGCCAGAGTTCCCAAAATAACATTCCTGAGGTTCTGCAAATTCAAATTTTCCGGGGGGAGCATGTCCCCAGACCACCCCCCTACTTTGTTAAGTACCAAACGCCATTAATTCAACCCAACAGCAGTCAACCCATGCTAAAAAACGGCATCTACAATAACAATGTCAGCTATTTGGGGGGGATGTAATTTGTCTATTATAATTTATGACTGAACAACTGATACATTCTTTAGTCATAAGGCTTGATTATTTTTAATTTCAATTGATTATTGTTTTCTTTTTGGGGAAGGGGGGTCATCCAAAAAAATTGGATTTCGAGAGGGGGCCAGGTAAACATTTCCGATGAAGAAAGGGGGGGCCATTATATATAACAGTGACTATCTATCAAATCCCACCAGCCTGCCTACCCCATAAAAAATGAACGGTCCCTAAGGGCCTCAAACTGTTGACAGTTTCTGTACCATGAAGTCCTACATTTGTTAGTTTTCAGTAGCTATTTATGTCTGGGTTGAGAAATACCCTGTTAGCTCACTGCCACTATATTCCAAGTGTGTAAAAAAAAAAAACTGCAATGAGATTGTTTCTACACAAATGAACAATGTTTTTTTTGGACTGGCTTATTTGATAATTAATTGTGTGCCTTATCCTTTCTGTTCGCATATCTTTGTCTTGTAGCTGTGATCTTTGTGATTGACAGCAACAATATTGAGCGTATTACAGAGGCTCATGAAGAACTCGCAAAATTAATGGCAGAAAAAAGACTGAAAGATGCTTTATTGCTGATATATGCCAACAAACAGGTACAAAGAAATAAAATATGTCCGACAGTATGGTCATACATGTTCAATTTTGTGTAAAATTCCATTCAAAATGTTAAGTATCCTCGTAGTTGCAATTTTGAGAATATCTTCTAGTTTCACTGATAATTCTTGACAAATTTCTTTTTGGAAATCATGGTTCTAGACTGATATGTTTTGAAGCAAGGGGTGAACGGATATCAAATCATGAAAAGTTTTCTATTAGTTTTTTGTAGCTGACTTAGTTGGGATTTTACCTGAGACCCATCTTTAAATAGCCCAAGGAAATCCACAGTGTAGATGTAGATGTACATTAATTTGTTAAGGATAATTAATACAACAAAGATATTCAGGGGAAGGTAAGCACAATATGCTTGGAAACAATTTCTTAAATTATTATATGTATAGGAGTGAAACCCATGACATTCCACCACAGGGTGCCCAGACAAACTGTTTGTGTATGGACTGTGCACATTTACATTTTTATAGGGAATGTATGGAATTTACTGAATGGTTTGTAGAATTGCGTTTAATGGTGCAAAACATTAACAAGTTTGAGCTGAATAAATGTTAAGTTTCCTACCTTTTGTGTGGTGTCGTTCTTTTGGCTTGAAATGGCGAATTTGAGTCGATTGAAGGGTATTTTGCTTTTTTTGATTTTTTTTTAAACATTTTTGGCTGCATTCACTGAAATAGTCTTCATTTTCTACATTCGAAACCTTGACTTCTAAACAATCTCAAAACCTACACATAGCCGAGCCTGGGCACAATATTCTTGTAGCTAGAGAGGAAGGGAAATCTTTTGTGGTGAAGGCTATCAACAGTCGACCGCTAAAGCAAGGGGAAAAGGTTTCCATTGATTGTGCGAGCGGTGTTTCGGGAAGTGTGTATTTGGAAGTAAATAAACAGACGTCAAAGGCGCACTCCTTTTACATTGACGCAAACAAGTTACAACATCACATATTTAAATGATAATGCGTTGCTTTTGGCATCGCTGTCGTAATTGCCATTTACCATTGACATCACTCCCTATACTATTGAGTACTGGTTTTGCCTTTGCCTCCCTATCCACGAAACAAAATTTTGAACGACCATTGTTGAGTTGTATCCAATCAGAAAGAGGCAAGGGAATAGCGTTTTTCCTTCGGCACCACAAATTGGTGCTACCCATTCGGACAGCTTAAAAATGTTGGATACCCAATTTCGTTTGAGGGCTTGTTCCAGACTGTTTTGATAAATTTTCGATCAAATGATACGAGAAGATTCGTCAAGCCTTGCTCTTTTCTGGTGCGTAGTTTGAAAGCTGTGCGATAGGATTATCAGGTCGAAAATTGGCTTGGCGCTGGAAGTGTTCTACTTTGGAGCTGTTGGAGTTTTCACCCTTTCCATATAATTAGATGTATAGTAAACAGCGAAAGCAAAATACCCTTCAATCCACTCAAATTCGCCATTTCAAGCCAAAAGAACGACACTACACAAAGGTAGGAAACTTAACAAAAAAAAATTATTTAGCTCAAACTTGTTAATGTTTTGAACCATTATACGCAATTCTACAAACCATTCGGTAAATTCCTTACATTCCCTATAAAAATGTAAATGTGCACAGTCCATAGACAAACAGTTTGTCTGGGCACCCTGTGATTTCACACACCAGTCAAGCACTCTTCCACTGAGGCTAAAAATATTTAATATTAAAACTTGAAGATTAAAGTGTTGTTGCTACTGTTTTTCAGGACTTGCCAAGTGCTCTCAGTGTTGACGCTCTCACTGAACAGCTTGCCCTCCATAAGCTCTGCTGCGGCAGAAGCTGGAATATATTTGCGTGTGATGCACACTCTGGAAGAGGCTTGCATGAAGGTCTAGACTGGCTTGCAAGGCAGCTCATGTCCGAATTTGCTCAGTGATGGCAAACAAGAAATTTACTGTGTTGAATGAAGGCCACTTTGGTTATGAACTGAGTTGAAGTTAGCTTAGAAAATTAGATTAGCAGATCAGATCAGGATCAGGTTATGAAGACAGATCAGAGGTAGGTATTCTAGTAAAATTGAGAATATGTTACTAAAGGTAACAGCTTTATAGACAGGAAAGATGCTAGAAAAATGCTTATAATTGTAATTTAGCCAAGAACATTGAATATTATTTTATCATTATATGGGTCTTTATCCTCAATAAAGTATTATCATTGTATGGTGGTTTTAAGAAGGCACCAATAAAGAACAAAGCGGATATTAAAGACAGAAGAAGAAAAAAAAATTATCCAAGTTAATGGACATCCTGTGCATTCATTCTGAAAATTGTATGTAATTTTTGAACTGAACACTACATCGTTAAAATGTTTAATGTCACTCACTTTGTAATGTACAAGGCGCATATAGCATCCAAATTGTGTAATATATTTGGCACCAGGAGTTACAACAATTCTTAAGGCTTGTAAGATTGTTATTTAATCTGAACGTCGAACTGAGTAGTAGGTAAATCTGGGTCTCTGCTAACAAACAACAACAAAAACAAACACACCCACAAACAACAAACAAGCAAATATGAAACAAACAATTTGAGACAAAACAGATCTGTAGTGTGCATAACTTGGAAACACAAGATACAAGAAACACCACAGTTAACCTATGCTATATTTTGTTAATAACCAGAAATATCAAGAACTATTTCTCAAGTATATTCATAGAAACTTAAGTGACAAGGGTGATGAAAAAACTGTTCAAACGGAGGATAACGCTATTCACCGGATCAATCGTTATCCAGTGGATTAATGTTAACAAATAATCCGCTAATTCACTGAGTCACTGCATCAACGAATCACCTTTACTCTCATTTCCACTTATTTCCCCTTTTCCTTTACTCTTCCCAAACGCTGAATTTATACACAAAGCTCCTCAAAAACGTATGTGTGTAAATTGAACGGAATGTTAAGAACAATGAATCAACTAGAATCCCATAAAGGTTATTTCCTGCTATTCTACGGTTAATTTCCTTTCCTGTTTATTCCAATCTTTTTTAACACTCCCATTTTTTCTCATACCCCCACACTTGGACCCTCCTCTCTTATTTTCCCTTTCTAGGCACTATATGTATACTCTTTAGTATTTACGCTTATCTGGTCACTTCCTCTGCTATTATGCGCCTTACGCAGAATACTCCACTTGACTCCGCGCAGTTTTAACATGTCTGACAGACCACTAAGGGGAGGGAATGATGGAGACGGCGTTGATCGTCGTCTCGCTTGGAGGTGTAGATAACCGTCATGTCGAGTCATGGTCTCGTGTATTTTGCACGTGAAGTAATAACGCCGTTTTACTGCGTTGGCGGTCTGGACCGTTCAGACATGAAAACAACATCTTTAAGGGGTCAAAAAAGCTCAAGCCGCGCCCAGATTGGTCTCCTGTTTGGGTTTAATTCGAATTTACTTGTAAGCAAGTTTCAAGTTGAAGTAATTGTAAGGGACAAAGTTATTGTATATATATATATATTGGAAGAGACAATGGCGGTAAAGAACCTGGGGATTGGGGTGACGTGGAGTCATGGAGGATGTTTTGAAGAAAACATGGGTATGGGGCACTGAAAGGGATGAATCGGAAGGGAACGTAGTAAAGTCGACCAAAGTCAAAGGAATCGAATAAGTAGAACATTAGTGGAGTGAAAATTACTACGTCTTCATGGATTGCTAGGACCGTTTCCAAACATTTGACTTTGTGTATGCAAAAGGAACACGGTTGGGATAACTGCTAGGCGAAGTGAGTAAAGCTGAGTTCGAGACTAGTTTCCTACGGAGGTTTATTCGGGGTAAAAAGAAGACAGAAATAATAGACCTTAACAAGGTTTTCGACGCCATCTTGACGAGTAGGCAAAGCGGGTAGAAATTACAGTGTTTGTATGGGAATCTGACGGCAAATATCTTGTACAAAAATTGAATTCTGGACAATTTATGAATTGTAAAGCTAAGATACTGGGCAAAAGTTTTAATTTGCCGAGTTTGAAGGATGTAGCTGGGCTAGAAAGAGTTCAGTTACGTTTTTAATTTTTCCATACATTTGTCTGTATTTTTTCCGTATGATTGACGCGACTCGCGGGAAAAATTATAGACAAATGTATGGGAAATTAAAAACGAAACTGAACGCTTTCTAGCCCAGCTACATCCTTCAGACTCGGCGAATAAAAACGTTTACCAAGTATCTTAACTTTACAATTCATGATTTGTCCAGAATTCAATTTTTGTACAAGATATTTGCCGTCGGATTCCCATACAAACACTGTAATTTCTACCAGATTTGCCTACTCGTCAAGATGGCGTCGAAAACCGTGATAAGGCCTATTAATGACATGACACGTCACCGCATCATTCAGCATGTTTATTGACTTTCACTTGTAATGCTGAGCCATTAACAACAAATAGAACGTTTTAAGGCAGATTGATGTCTTCCAGGTCAATCTCGTGGTGAAACTTGTGAAGACATTTGCTGCCTGATCCATCTTTCTGCACCGAGAACAGGAATCCACTCTCATCCACTGCCATGCCAAACATTTTCACTTTGCTCTCCTTGTTCCATTCTCTAACGTAGCGCCGTTTGCCATCGTATGTCCGTTGGTAGACTCCACTGACGCTATTTGCATACAGCCGCCCGGAGGAATAAAACAGGTTTCTCTTGGAATCCATGGCTGTTCCTTTTATCAGACTCAAACGTGAGCGTCCGTCCCGAACATCATACCAGTCCTCTTTCTTGACCACTACTTCTGCAATGTCCAGGACCTTGTCAACGGGTGTGGCAGAAGAGTCAGACGGCACTGCCCCTACACCATCACTGTCACGACTATAGTCGGTTTTCTCCACCACCCAATCCCTCCCACTGTTTGAGCAGCCAAGATAGTAGATGTTGCCGTTGAACGTGTTTATATAACGGTCGAGTGCCCAGCCATAGCGATCCCACAGATCTGGTATCGGGTTGGAATCAAACCATCTCATTCGCCAGTTGTAGATCGCACCATTGTAATCTGCGTATGAGAATCGTTCCCCACAGAAAGCCACGCCCCTCACATCGGGATCAAAGCTGGCAGGGTCCATCAGTTGGTACATGGTGTAGTAGTGTTCTATGGATAGTCCGCTTGGTTCGTCTAGATTACCTTTTATCTTAAACATCATCACTTTGCTTTCTCCTCCTGAAGTTTTGCTTTGAGCAGCCACGGCCAACACCTTGTGTTCTGTATTAATAGTTATGCCAAATGGATGACAACTGCCGCCGCATTCAGATCCAGGTACATTAATGGTCTTGACGATATCTAAGGTCTCCCGATCGACAACCAAGATCTTTTTGGCCACCGGTTGTGCGACATAGAGATATCCAGCCGAGTAGAGTAAGGTATCTGAATCTTTGAACTTACTGCAATCAGTCTGCACCAGCTGAACAGGAAACAAAGCTAAATCTCTCAGGCCAAACAGGAAGTCTTGTTGTAGTTTCCTTCTATCTTGGGATTCCGAATCTTTTACAAATTGTGCACAGAACTTTTCGTATTCAGGATCTCTTGCTTTAGGCCACCACGTGCACACTTGTGCCATAGACTTTTTATAATCATCATTTTTGTACTTCATCGAGGATGCCAAGACAACTGTAGCGTAGCCGTCCTCTTGATAACGGAAAAGTTTCTTAGTGAAAATCCATGTCAGTCTGGCAGCTTCTTTGGTCGCTTTCCCGTTCTGGATTTGAATATCAAAATAGTGGGTGACAAGTCGTTCGTTAGTGACCAGCCCAGGGATGAAGAAAAGACCTTTCTCGACGTACTCATCGTTTCCAGCTCCGCCAAGTACTTCATTAATGAATCTCTGTTGCCTGTCTTTAGCCAACGCAGAATAGTCTTCATTCTTCAAGTCTCGGATGACCTTCTTCCTCTCGTTGACGATATACTCAATGTGTTTGAAGTACCACTTCCGTTTAGATTCATCCCAGATATCTTCCACATCCTTCTTGATTGACGTGACATCGCTCTGAATGGTGTCCAGTTTTTGCTCAAGGTCCTCTAGCTTCTGCGTGACCTCGTCTCCACCGCAAACATCCGTGAAGGTACACACGGCACCCTGAATAGCTGATGCTACACTCACAGCCAAGCCTATCACGCTTAGGGGATCGACAAATCTTTTCTCTCTCAGTACAACTTCAGCATTTTTATCGAGAGCTTTGCTTTCCACTTGCGACCAGTTTAAGGCCAACGCCAAAAGAATCGGGAAAAGGAGGACCCTCACAGCAGCCATGGAACTAGTTTTAACCTGTAAAGATATGCAAACAGAAATTGAATTAAGTTGGACGTCAAGATAAAATTAGCTTTACGCACGTGGCTAAAAAAACATTAGCCGGATTATGAATAAATTTTATATTTCGTAGCTTTCACTCGAAGTCTTGGCAAGTTCTGGATCAACGTCGAATGTTTTAAATCGTTTTTGACAATTCATTGTAATTTTAATTTTCTTGAAGGAGCTCTGAAAGTCCTAAAACAAAGTTTCTTTCAGAATTTAGCGGCCATTTCACTAATGCCACGCGCGCTTTATTTACAGAAATGGCCTAACACCTGCCTAACTATATTTCACTCACTGCCGTAAAGTAATGTTATCAAGAAAAAACTCGATTCCTAGTAGAACCCTCAGATCACAAAATTTAACTGACTTATGATCCCTTTAACTTAATCGAACTGGTAGTTCTTTATCTTTCTGACTTTTAAGGAGAGTTTCTTGTTTAAAAAAGAATTAAAATACTTAAAAAATTCCACCAGACTCTTTATCTCAAAACAAAAAACAACGTCAATACAATAGAGCTAGATAGTTAATTTCTAGCCGTGTTTGTTGCTGTTGTTTTGTAGCCGTGCCCTCCGACAAGTTCTTTTCTCTTTTCAAAGAAACCTCCTCGAGTCCTGCATGTCAATAATTTTCACATAAATCTAAAGTTTTCAGCTGAACTGGCCACGATTTTTGTGTTCTGTAAACATACCTTTAAATTCTTAGATCAACAGCAAGATTAACTATTTGCTGGTGTTATGGTGAGTACAGTGGCTAGAGGTCGTAACAAATGATTAAACTGAAGACGATTTACTGAGAGTTCCTGTCCATGTTTTACTGTCTTTTAACACATCCTTTCCCATGCCGACCAAAAATGATCAATTTTTTGATTAGCAAAATCACCGATCACTATGAAAACTTCCACTCTAAAAGTTAACTCGACTTGGCAACTGGAACTTAAACTTTAAGATAGCCATAAAATTTCCCTAAACTAACGCACTGCCTTCGTTATCCAACTTCGTTGTAACAGTTTAATTTATGAGGCTTCCTCGTTTATCAAAATGTCCCCGTAAAAGTCAAATCCTGTTTAAAAAATTCTCATAATAATTATCACAAAAAACTGATTCACTAGAGAGAAACGTCCAACCATTTGATAAATGTGAAATAAGAAATAGCATCATGAGAAACCCGGAACTGAAAGCCGGTGACATGTTGAATCTGAAAAGGACCAAGTTACTTGCGACCTTATCCTCGAGTTCCTCAAGAGTTTGAAAGGCTTTTAGCAAAATCCATGAAGGCATTTTGTACACAACAAAGAAAATACCATACTTAAATATTTTGCTGAAACAAACAGTGAAAAATTATTCGTCAAAAAAGTGACTTACCTGCAAGGTGATAACTTACTTCACTGGCTTGGAAGAGAACTGATACGCGCTTGCTTTATCTTTAGCATGTAAAAGGCTAGCTTTACTATGCGTGCACCAAACAAATATTCTAACCTTATACAATGAGAACATGGCTCTTTCTTGGGGTTATAAATCTTTTACGAGTGACATATTTGTTTACGTGTTTTGCAAAGTATGCTTGACCAGGTTTTAAGTGATCTCAAGGGGCAAGACTTTGCTTGCTTGGATGAATTCTGCTCGTTAATTATTCTACCTGCCTGTAAAGTAGGCGTGACGAACGTCTATTAACCACGAAATGCTACAGGCAGAATTGGTCAAGCATAAACAAGAATAACCTATGAAGCGAGTAAAAGTACCCTTTTCTTTACTGTTTTGCTCCTCGGCTTTACTGTTGAGAAAGGATCCACCTTATCTATCGCCGAATCTTTATCGCTTTGAGCTTTTCTTCTTTATAAACTGTATTTTCTGATCAGTTGTAAACCGTTGTGTTAAGGTTGCTTACTGGTTCTTTTCCTGTTTGGTCTCTTGAGCCTTTAGACTTGTATTTGTGACATCTTTCTTGTGGCTCATTTCTATTGCTTGGGTTCCTTTCAGTCTGGTTGTTTTCAATAATGGCGTCTTCTCGGATATCTTCTGAACAAGGATTAGTTCGTTTCAGACTCTGTTTCCTTCGCGTGATTCCATTTTGCCGTTTGAGTTGCGAATTTTTCTCAGTGGCGAGCAGTTACTGAAAGAAGTCTTCCATGTTCATAAAATCTCACAGTATTAAACACAACAATATTCAGGAGCGTAAAGAGACCCCCCTGGGGTACTCCCCGCAAAATACCTAACGGTGTTGTGATTTTGGCCTCCTTATCTAGAACGGGGTATCCATTTTAGACTCCTAGAACAGTATTCGAACGCACGGGGTGTTAAAAAGATGACCTGTTTGTAGGAGGGGGTATCATTTTAAATGCAAATTCCTTCTAAAACGGGGTGCTACTTTGGAGACCCTCGCGGCACATACCCACCATATCCGCTTTTAAAGAGAAACGGATAGTAATTAAGGGGCATATGCCTTACATCGTTAGCAGATGTTCATTGATAAAAATTAATAGAATATTGTCAGTTTTAAAAAATACTGTGACTACTTTTCATTTTCAAGCGAGTTGTTTCATTTTATTTCCACTGCTACTTTTGAGACATTTGGATCATTTTTTAGTTATAATGTTAACTGACAATAAGTTTTGCTATTATTAGTCATTTTCGCAAATGTATCCACGTGGATCGACAGGCTCGCCGTTGTACTTTCTTCTTTCCTCCATGTATCTAACATTGCACTCGACATTATTAAAGTGCCTGCGCTGACCTCGATACAAAGCATTGATTTCTCCACAAGGTTCATTACCAGAGCTGGTGTTGGGCTCATTCTGCTGCCAGCGAGGGTCATCCTCAGTTATAGGAACACCAGTAAAAAGACCATAAAATATTTGCTTAAACAGAGAGTGATAAATTATTTGACAAAATGCGGCAACGTAACTGTAAGGAAGTAACTTACTTGGAAGAGAATACGCGCTTGCTTTATCTTTAGAATGTAAAAGGCTAGCAGCTTTACTATGCGTGTACCAAAGAAATATTCTAACCTTAGACAATGAGAACAGACAATGAGAACATGGCTCTTTCTTGGGGTCAGAATTGTCTTACGGGTGACATATTTGTTTACGGGTTTTAAGTGAACTCAAGGAGCAAGACTTTGCTTGCTTGGATGAATTCTGCTCGTTAATTACCGGTAGCTTATTCTACCTGCCTGTACAGTGGGCGTGACGAACGTCTATTAACCACGAAATGCTACAGGCAGAATTGGTCAAGCATAAACAAGATTAAGCTATGAAGCGAGTAAAGGTAAAACATCTTTAATAAACCTTTGTGACGAAATTGAAAGCTTCTTCTATCTTTTCGTCCAAATCTTTTTTTCTGCGAAGCTTAAAGCTTATTTACTTATTGAGCAGGTTCTTTCTATGTCTCGAGGGTTAAAAAATTAGTCTTTATATTCAGGTTTAGTATTTATTTGTACAGTTTTTATTCAGAGTGATTTTATTTCACCCGTGAAACAACATCTAACAATTATTGCTAAATAGTCGAAACTAAACAAAAGAAAACAATGGAATTATTGTCTAATAGTATCTATTTGAGTAGTAACTATTTCACGGTTGAAGTAAAATCACTCTATTTAGTTAAGTGAACACTGACTAGAATCTTTAGTATAGAAGGAGGTGGAGAAGAAGAAGGTTTTCCATCTGTAGTTCGTCTCATTCATAACAATCCGTGTTCATTTCTTTATCATTACCGCTGTAGTATTTCCTCGATTATAATTAGAAGGTAACTTTGCAGTCATATTATCGAATATTAACTGGGTATTAAAGATACTGAATCATATAATACCATGACATACCCCCTTTCTTAACTGCTTACACTAAGATAATAACCTGAGCGTGAGAGATGCGTTATTTTCCGTTTGTTCCAGTATTTTCACTCCAGAAGTTAGGTTTCTTTGTGTTCGATTCAATGTTCCGTGATATAAAGTACCAGCTTAGCTTGACCTGAGCAGGTTGCGTCTCTCTTCAGTTGGCAGGCTAAAATATTCGCTTTTTGGTAAACAAAATTATGGAAGCAAGACTAAGCAAATCATTTATGCTTGTTCCTTTAGAGAAGTATATAGAGAATTGTCTGTGACTTTGTAGGGAAAATAAATAAGCTGTGATATAAAAATTGTACTAAACTTTGCTATATTTTAGGTAATCAGCTTCTCAAATTCATAAATATTCAATGAAGGAAATCTTAATCGGGTGATGGTAATATCTGAGCCTTAAAGACAGTTTAATAACTTTAGTTTTTTTCCTACTTTTCTTGGTTTAATTTCTTTGTTACTGTTTTTTCTTCAAAAAACAACAAGTGGAAAACCTTTCAAAAAAGGGAGCTTAACCATTCTGGGTTTTCAAGCGCTTAGATAATCAGAAAAAATTCAAAACACGTGGGTTGTCCTCACGCGTTGTTGTGCAGGTTGAATCTTGTCCCTTGACCATCTGTGAACATTTCAGTCATTAAATTTTAAACTTTGTGTCGCCTTTTACCATCACTACTATCAAGTGAACTGGCATAAAATATATGAGCTCAGCAAGCATTGAAGAATACTTTGGCAAAGGAGGATCAAGTCAAGTTGTAGGTTTTTTTCTTCAGCGTAAGTTATACCGTAATTCCCGAAAAGTAACTTCTTTTGCCTATTTTTTGCCTTTCAACTGTTATTTTTTCCTCAATATATTTACACACCTTTCCTTGCATAAATCAATATTTTATTCCACCGACGTAGGCCGACCAAAGTAAATTCGTTTAGACGAATTTCGCAAACAACATGTATCGAAAATTCCCGAAACCTAAGGCTAAAAGCCGTCGATCTGCGAACCTATTCACTACTTTGCTTACAGGAGGTTCACCAGTTCGCCAGTAATCTTATTTACTGACTACTTTACTATTTAAAATTAGGCCTCTTATTATATTACTAATAGTAATTTCGATAGTTATTCCCTCAAATAGTTACCTATCCGAATATGTATTTATATGCACGACGAAAACAAAAACTGGTCTTCAACACCACTTCACAACGGTAGGTTTGTTAATAGTTTTCTCCCTTTTCCCAACGATGGATATTTACTTGTGTTATCTTGTGGTAATGAACGTACAAAATTGACCAATAGTTTAGTCTAGTTGTAGTCATGTGGGTTAGTAGAGACCAGATTTGACAGGTACTCATCAAATGACGTCGCAATAGGTTGCCATAGCAACAGAGTTTGATGGATAAACCCGGAAGTGACCTAATTTGCATAACCGGAAGTGAACAAACCCGAAATAGGATGTCAAGTGTATTTATTATATCGGAAATAACTGTTGACCATTGACTTTTGAGAGTTTTGGGTGGTTTTTTCCAAACGAACGGGAAAACCGATAAAAAAAAAGAAAAAATTAAAACAGTTCGCTGATGAGGCCCAGGGCTCCTTTGTTAGTCTCGATCTTATCCTTTAGGAAGTTTCTGAGGTATGGGAGAAGTTCGTCGACACTTCGTGTAATCGGCATGACGGCGCCAAGACCAGTAAAAACTGCAAGTACAAAGCAGTTACAGGGATCTCGCTTATGTAGATCACAGTTGTTCCTTTTCTCCAACTTTACAAAGGATACCCCTCTTGTTCTTATAGAAACCACAATTGTTCGTTTTCTCCAACTTTACAAAGGATACCCCTCTTGTTAATCGGGCGTGGCCGATTTAAGGTTTACCCTTTGGTCGTCCTAGAGCGTAGTCTCCTGGCGCGGCCAAAAAGACGGGGATAGCTCGGGGTTGCTACAAAACCGCTACGGGTGACGCATACCGCAATGGTTTTCATTTTAGTTTTGACAGGAAATCGTTGCAGGCACACTTGGTCGACTTTTGGGTTAATGTGTAATCAGGTTGTGTTTTTTTGCTTCGGCGGAAGGACAGAGAAAAAAGCTTACGGGGCAAAGTACAGTATGGGGCCCAGTTCTCGGCCACTTTTGACGTAAACTTGTATTTCTTACCTCAGAAGAATCGCAGGAACTTAAAATTTCTCCCAGAGCTAGCTACATTATTCAGCTTTTTGGTGTAAAGCTATCGACCGGTCAAAAATTAATTTGCCCGAGCAATAATAAAAATAAAAGCTCCATTTGTGGGCCCAGTTCTCGGCCACCTTGGCCCAGTTCTCGGCCACTTTTGACGTAAACTTGTATTTCTTACCTCAGAAGAACTGCAGGAACTTGAAATTTCTCCCAGAGCTAGCTACATTATTCAGCTTTTTGGTGTAAAGCTATCGACCGGTCAAAAATTAATTTGCCCGAGCAATAATAAAAATAAAAGCTCCATTTGTGGGCCCAGTTCTCGGCAACCTTGGCCCAGTTCTCGGCCACTAAAAAGCTTGTCCGTAATTATCTGTAAAAAATGCTCAATTAATTTTCACAGTCATAAAATCACTCTGTAAACCTATTTATACTATATCGATCCCAAATTATTTTTATGATGCTTTGTTTTACTTTAGAAAAGAAGGATTTTAACGCGCCTAGTTGCCTATGTGCAGGTTCTGGCAAAACCGCATTGTGTGACCCGTGCATTTAGATGGTTTATTTTGCAGTGAAAAGGTCTTGAAAGATTTAGGTGTTGTAGAAATAATAGACAAGACAAGAGTCAGCTCAAAACTTAGAGATAAGATTGAACTTTATTTTTAAAACATTTATTTCTTTCATTCTGGCAGCAGCAGATGAAATTATATTAAAAACCAAGCGCTAAGCTGTGATAGCGAGCAGGGTGGCCGAGAACTGGCAAATACGCAAACGTCGCAAGAAAAAATTTCGAAGTAAATTAAGACCAAAAAATACAACGGTTCAACGAAAAGTTAACTAAAGCAGAAAGCTGAATTATTCTACGTTTCACATGCCAAAAATTAGCTCGTATGGTGGGGGCTTTTGGATAAAATACGAATTTAACTACATCCATGAATTTGGAGCCGTAAACAAACAACTTTTTTGGGAATGCAAATTCACCTACCTCCGCGTAAACTCGACGTGTGAGCTTTCTATATCGAATTGAACGATCAAACTCAAGATACTTAAAGCACATGAATCAGTCTATCGTTTGATGGAAATACCTTTTTCTTTTGATTCAACTGGAGTGTGAAAAAACGCGTTAAACACAAAGTGGCCGAGAACTGGGCCCCATACTGTACTGATATTCACCATTGTGAAATTGCACTTACTTTGACAAGTTAAAGTTATTTTTGTAAATGAAAAAGGTAACGTCATTGATGTCACGCAGTGAAACAAACTAGATGGTTTGCTGGTTTCTGACTATGAATGGGGGTGTGATCTTGCGGTATATTTTTTGAGCCTGACTCCGCCGTAAAACTTTTTTTTTATTTAGCAAGAACTGTGTCGATTTTCATTTCTGAACAATTGGTCGTCAAGTCGTTTGTCACAAAGAGTAGAATGTTTGTACAGCATGTTTTGGAATTATTTTAGATTTGGTTAGTAAGACGCTTCTGAAGACCTGAGCAAAACATTGGGAATGTACAGTATTAATAGGAACTTGAATGGAATTTTTCACAAGTTGGATAAAGGTATCAACTGAAAAAAATGGAATTCAAAATGAGAACTTGGATTTTGTTGTAATTAAATTTTATCGCGGATTGGATGCATAATATCACGGCTTTGAAAGTCTTCAAATAATTAGAAAGGTTCCTTTCTTCCTTTTGATCTTATTGTTATTTTCATGTATTGATTATTCGAAAGTGGTTTTCGTTGATACGAAAAAAAAAATCAAAGGTCTCTATGAGACTACGACTATTTTGCTATGGTCTATCTGTTGGCTGTCAATTGTGGTATGGAGTAGTGTTTTGCTAAAAGGGTGAAAGACGCTTTTCATGTTGTTTAGGAGTGGAAGTCTTGAAAATAACTTAGCTTACCTGAATACTTTACACTTCCACATCACATTCTAAATTAAAACTGAAACCTAGAAGTCAACAACGCGCTGTTTACAAAACTCAACCGCAAATTAAGGAGCCAAAGAAAACCCAATCGAAAACACATTGAATATACTGTAGTACTCGTGTCGCGTATACGCTTATTCCGGCCTACTAAAGCAAACAAACAGTTCAGCGGTTCAATACATTCTTCATATATACCCACACCCCCGGCCCACACCGAAAAGAAATCCCTAGAATTGAGAACGCGAATAAATGATTATTTACTCGTGTTTAGCGAGACTAACGCAAGCGATTGTGTCGGGAGTGTATTCGACGAATAGTTTGTGAAAGAAAAGATAATTTGGCGGTGCTTCCGATCGGATTCGGTAAGAGCGTGATCTATCACCAGTGGTGTCGAAGAGTATTACATCACAGGCGGCCCAAGCGCACTATGTGAATTATTCATAAAGTTTTAGCACTTTTTTAACACTTCGTTAAAAGTGGAACACCACCAGCCAGCGCTAACTCACCGAAAACGCTTCAAAATGGCCTGAGAAGCGGACAAACAACAAAGAATACAACAAGGCAATAAGGTTAGTCGCTAAATTGCGGCCGGACGCAATTTAGCGAATCTGGTCAAACTTATTGCTATTTTACTCGCCATTGATAAACTGACTCCCGGCAAAGTTGACAATACTTGTGATATATGCAGAACAATCTTTCCGACGCAAAAGGAGACCTTGATGATGACTCCAGTGGAAAGGGTTTGCCTAAACCCGCTTGGCCATTACATTGATATCAAGAAGAGACGCCATCATGGTAAATCCTATTTAAAATCTAAAGTTCTCTACTATTCGAACGGTACCAGCACCTTCCAACTGAATCGTGTCATTTTATGTGGAGACATTCATACCAACCCAGGACCCATCAACAAGCGCACCCCAAAATATCCCTGCAAGGAGTGTGGCAAAAGTGTTCGTAATAACCAAGACGCCATCTTGTGTGCCGAGTGCAATTACTGGTCACATGCAAAATGCCTCCAAATGTCTAAAGCTGCATTTAAATACTATTGGGATAATCCTGATATCGAATGGACTTGCTCGCTGTGTGCACTACCGATGAGAACAGAGCAATATCTTTTTGATTCGCCGCCCACAAGCAGAGCTGCGCCCGCCGAAAATAATTTCGCAACTCCATCAACGCAACGTTGTTTACATTCTGATGACGAAGATGAACCCGGCGAGGACTACTTAACCAACTTTGCCAAGGAGCTAAGTACTGCCCCTAAAGATCTTAGGGTTGCCCACCTCAACATCCGTAGCGTGAGGAACAAAATAGATGAACTGCGAGTACTCCAAAAGATCTGCAAATTTGATATTTTGGGTATCACCGAGACCCATCTTGACTCCTCTATTGCTGATCACGACATTCATATTGATGGCCTTAAAGTTGTTCGCCGCGATAGAACCAAATGTAAAGGCGGAGGATGTTTGCTATACTATGCTGAGCATTTAAAGGTTACTCATCGGAAAGATTTAGCTAATAAAGAACTTGAGGCTATCTGGATTCAGGTGAAACTCCCAACGTACAACACTTTATTCTCAGTGATCTACAGATCGGAGCTCGAATCGCCTAATTTCTTTGCGCACTTTCAAGATACACTTGAAAAGGCCTGGCTGAAAACGGATAACATCTTTTTATTGGGCGATTTTAATTGTAACCTGCTCGATGTAAACGAGGATTCAACTACTGGCCTACCAGATAAGACAAGAAAATTACTACATGTTTTAGATTCATTTTGTATGCAGAATGTTATCAAGGAGCCGACCCGCTGTACACTTACTACAAAGACTTTGATTGACCTAATTGTGACTACAAAGGCAGAAGTAGTGCGTAGATCTGGTGTTTTGCCTCTTGGAATTTCGGACCATAACCTTGTTTATGCAACTCTTAAAATTACAAGCAAAAGACCCCCGCCAAAGGTTATACGGATTAGAAATTTTAGACAATTCAATGAAAACAACTTTAAAGCTGAAATGGAGCAAACACCTTTCCACGTTGCTACGATATTTGAGGACAATGAGCAGGCCCGTAGGCTGGGGGGGTTCGGGGGGTTCGGACGAACCCCCCCACCGCCTGAAAAGGTCCGGTCTGAATGGTGTAGCATTAATGTACCGGTCTGAATGGTACAGCATTAAAGGTCCGGTCTGAATGGTACAGCATACATATGGCCTACGCGCATAATAAAATAAAAATAAAAACATACTGACGTTATTTGTATTGATTTTCAACAATATCGACTAATTTTCAAACGTTTCTCGTGTATTCCCCTCTTTTTCGGTTTTCAGACTGGAACCATTAGCAAAGTGTGACTCAAGTTATAACTGATGTTGATTTCACCGATTTGAATATGTCGCGGTCGTATAAATAAATTAAATATATCTGAAGCTAAGCTCTGAAGACTAACGCAAACAATATAATTGACATCCAATTCCGCTGGACAGCGTGACATTGTGGAGGCCCATGGCATGATCACAGAAGTTGCTAGTTTCTACCGAAAACAAAGGGAAGATTGTGACAAAACCTTTTCAGCTGTTTACACTCAAAGTGTTGCAATGGCAGAAAAGGTGGGCACTGCTGCCGAAATGCCTCGAATTACGTCGAGACAACAGCATCGTTCCAATACCGAGGCTCAAAATCCTAAAATTTATTTCCAACGAAACGTGGCAATTCCTCTCCTTGATCACATCATCATGTGCATCAATGAGCAGTTTTCACCTTCGGCGACCGTTGCCGCGTCACTGCTTGGTCTCGTACCAAGTGTTCTCTGTTCAAAGAATGTTAATCTTGAAGCAGCTGTTAACAAGTACAATGATGATCTCCCCTCCCCTGAAATGTTTGAAATGGAGCTTATGCGATGGAGAGGTCGATACCTGGCGATGGAACCGGAATTAAGGCCAGCTTCACCTGCAGTGGCAATCAAAGATTGTGATGATGACCTCTTTCCAAACATCAGCATTCTTCTAAAAATTGCCTGCACCATACCAGTAACATCATGCGAATGTGAACGAAGTGCAAGCACGTTGTGACGACTGAATAACTACATGCGAGCGTCAATGGGAAAAGAAAGGTTGTCCAACCTTGCGCTTCTGCACATTCACTACGATACCCCCGTGGAGCTAGACACGGTAGTCAACTGTTACGCCCACCTTCACCCCCGTCGACTACAACTGGAAAATCTTCTTCAGTAACGGTATTTTTTTAAAATTAGTGGGACACTGGTAACTAATGGTCCGTTCTAAAAGAAAACGAACCTACCCGGGCAAAAACCAGCCTACGGGCCTGATGAGGATGTCCTGTGGGCCTGGGAACTTTTGTTTAAAGGTGTTTGTGATAACCACGCTCCCTACAAGGATGTGAAAGTGAGAAGTCTGTCAGCACCTTGGATTAACAACACAATAAGACTCAAAATGAATCGCAGATTTAAATTATTCAAGAATGCTGTTGACAGTAAGAACACGGAAGACTGGGCCAACTACAAGATTTTAAGAAACGAAATAACTTCTGACATAAGAAAAGCCAAGGCTGCATATTTCCAAGCTAAACTGGATGAAGTGAAGACATCCAGTGCGTACTGGAAACTATTAAATGATGCAACCAAACCCAAAGCTGCAAAGTCCATTGGACCGCTGAAGCGCGAAAACGAAAGCCTGGCGGTAGATGACGAAGAGAAAGCTAACCTAATGAACACTTATTTCTCCTCCATCGGCGAGAAATTGGCTAGATCTGTTGAACCACTCCCTTTGAGACCCATAATAGAGGAGGCAGTTCCACGCTTATCCGACATACCTCTATCGTGCAGTATTATCGAAAAGAAACTATCGTCGTTGAAACCATCCAAAGCTACTGGCCCGGACGGTATTTCACCAAGGCTACTAAAGCTCGCCGGACCATCCGTCGCCGCGCCACTAACGAACTTATACGTGCGGAGTATGGACCAGGGAGTCTACAATGACTGGAAAATAGCCCGCCTTAACCCAGTATTCAAGAAAGACGAAGAGACCGAAATAGGAAATTATAGGCCTATCTCCCTTTTAAGTGTACCAAGCAAAATCCTGGAATCTTGTGTTGCAGATGCATTAGTTAAACACGTCTTGTTAGATAATCGCCTACTTACCAACAATCAGTGGGCCTACCGTAAGGGATACTCAACTGAACTGCTGTTAGCCCATCTTACAGAGACTTGGCGACGTGCTATTGATTCAATGAAAGTGGTTGGTGTTGTCTTCATCGATTTTCAGAAGGCATTTGACAACGTATCACACTCTATTCTTATCCACAAATTGAAGCATTATTTTGGAATTGATGGTAATCTGCTTGATTGGTTGAAGGACTATCTTAGCAACAGAAAACAATTTACCGTCATGAACGGAAAGAAATCAGATTATGCACAAGTTACCTATGGTATACCGCAGGGGTCAGTACTCGGACCTACTTTATTTAATTTGTACACGAGCGACCTACCTGATTCAGTTACCTCAGGTGAGGTTTATATGTACGCGGACGATACATCAATCTATTGTGTGGGCAACACGATTGACCATGTCACTACACTACTTAACGATGCATTGAACGAACTACTTTTATGGTGTAGGGTGAACTCTCTTTTTCCACACCCTAGGAAGTGCGAGGCTATGGTTTTATTTAGAGGAAGATTCATTGGTCCCTTAAAACCACTACGCCTTGGAGACCAAAATATTGACTGGGTGACCCATTCCAGACTTCTCGGAGTGACTATCGACAACAAGCTCACATGGTCACGCCACATCTTGGAAGTTAAGAAGGCGTTTGCACTAAAATTAAACCTCATCAAAAGAAGTAGATTCCTTCCTAGAAACATGCTTTTAGACCTGTATTTTAAGATCATTTTGCCCGGCGTGACCTATGCACTGCCCATCTGGGGTGGTCACTGTAACAAAGACGGCTTTAAGTCACTTGAATCTTTACATTGTAGAGCCGCACGTATTATTTTTAATTTCCTGCGTGATATGCCCTCTGAGGAAGTTTTAGAAAAGGCGAAATGGGACTCTATCTTTTATAAGTACAAGCTTGGTTTAGCGAAATTAGTATACAAGGTCTACAACGATTTAACACCACCAGATATGCGCCATATCATTGTAAAAGCGGAAAACAAGCATGGACTAAGGAACGGTTACAAGGTAGTGGTACCGCGCTTTTTCACCAACTTTATGAAAAACTCAATCGCTTACAGGGGATCCGTTATTTGGAACGCCCTGTCACAACGACTACACGGTAAAACTAGTAATTTTAAGTCGTTTTTTAACATAGTAAAAGGCAAGAACATTCTTAAAAATATTAGCTTCGAGGCGTTATCCACGCAGACTGTCAGACTGAACGATGATGTTTTTAAATTTTATTGAATTTTTAAATTGTTATTATAATAGTGAATTTTTTTTTTTTTTTTTTTTTTTTTATCTTCTCAATATTAGGATGTCTTTTTATATGTCTTTTTAAATCTTTAATTTGTACACGGCCCCACAAGCTTTTAGCTTTAAACTTTTTTACCGTGTTTAAATAAAGTTGTTGTATTTGTATTTGTATTTGTATTAGCGAAACATTACATATTATTCTTTTTGAAAGAAAATCGTTGAGTTCCCATACAAACCCTTATAAATCGCATCTTTGTAACACAACACCGCTCAAAGGCAAGGGTCACGTTCGCTAAAACTTTATGAATAATTCACATAGTGCGCTTGGGCCGCCTGTGATTACATCACACCACCAAAGACGCCAGACGATCTAGACTGTTCACAGTCCCCTATTTTTCCGTGAAGTCGTAGAGATCGATCGTTCAGTCCGACGGGCCGCCATCTTGGTTTACAAACGCGAGCGAAAACTGGGGAGAGTGCAAAAATCCCACCCCCACGCTATAAGCATCCCGCCCCGCCACCCACGGGATTTTTGCACTCTCCCCAGTTTTCGCTCGCGTTTGTAAACCAAGATGGCGGCCCGTCGGACTGAACGATCGATCTCTACGACTTCACGGAAAAATAGGGGACTGTGAACAGTCTACAGACGATCGTGCCAGTGACGAAAACTACGACCTTTAAATGTGACTGACCTGAGCCTCACACAAAATCAGCCTTTGCAGAAATCAAATTTTAAAAACCATCCGATCAGCTCGTAATGTGAGTCTTATGCGTATTTTTCTCGTCTTTTGCCCGATAAAATGTGCGAAACATTCATTTTTCCGTGCTACGGCGGAATTTTAAAATAAATAAATATTATCGCTGAAAAGGGTTTCTTGAAAGTTGGGACAAGCATGTTGCCTCATCCTCGGTGTAAGAAGAACGCGAATAAATGATTATTTACTCGTGTTTAGCGAGACTAACGCAATCGATTGTCGGGAATGTGAAAGACTTGTAAAAGTACAAATTTGCATTCTTAATCGTTTTAGGTTAAATATTAGCGCTCCTTTAGTGTGTTAGACGCTTGTACCAGTCCAAACTTGCGTTCTTACGTTCTTGGTTACATATTAGCGTCGCTTTAGTCTGTGAAAGACTTATACATTGCCTTCAAGTGTTGGCTGACGCTTTGTTCACCCACACCGAAAAGAAATCCCTTGAATTGAGAACGCGAATGATTATTTACTCTTGTTTAGCGTGACTAACGCAATCGAGTGTCGCGAAAACAAATCCTTTAGGTTAAATATTAGCGCGACTTATACGTTGCCTTCAAGTGTTGACTGACGCATTGTTCACCCACACCGAAAAGAAATCCCTTGAATTGAGAACGCGAATAAATGATTATTCACTCGTGTTAAGCGTGACTAACGCAATCGATTGTCGCGAAAACAAATCCTTAGTTGTGTCATATCGGATTTGAGATACTCACGCATAAAAATAATTGTTATATAACGTTTATACATGTGACAAGTCACGTTTTTAACACGAGATAGCAATGCAAGTGTTGACGCAATACTAATGAGATACCCTTTAAGTCGCGCTAATATTTAACCTAAAGGATTTGTTTTCGCGACAATCGATTGCGTTAGTCACGCTAATCACGAGTAAATAATCATTCGCGTTCTCAATTCAAGGGAGTTCTTTTCGGTGTGGGTGAACAAAGCGTCAGCCAACACTTGAAGGCAATGTATAAGTCTTTCACAGACTAAAGCGACGCTAATATGTAACCAAGAACGTAAGAACGCAAGTTTGGACTGGTACAAGCGTCAAACACACTATTAAAAAGGAGCGCTAATATTTAACCTAAAACGATTAAGAACGCAAATTTGTACTTTTACAAGTCTTTCACATTCGCGACAATCGATTGCGTTAGTCTCGCTAAACACGAGTAAACCACTCACATTCTCGATTAGTTGTGTCATATCTCATTTGAGATACTCACGCATAAAAATAACTGTTATATAACGTTTATACATGTGACAAGTCACGTTTTTAACACGAGATCGCAATTGTTTACGCAATACTAATGAGAGACCCTTTCATCACCTACAGCGGAATATGTGACAAGTCACGTCTTTAACACGAGATCGAAAGTGTTGACGCAATAATAATAAGAGACCCTTTCATCGCCCACTAAGCGGAAAGAACTCCCTTGAGAAATTAAAACAGTCCCTTGAGAAATTAAAAAAGTCCCTTGAGAGTAGACAAGAATGTTCCAAATTTTGCCCACATCACTCCTAATCTCCTATTTGCTTGTAAACAAGCAAAATAGTCAAAAAAACGGGTTTTCACTGAATTGCTTGAAGTATTTTGAATTGCTTGAAGTATTTTTAGACGTGATAATATTGGCTTAATCAAATTACATTGTGCACGAAATATTTGTTATTCTTTTGTCTTGAAACTTTGAGGAAATTGAAATTTTTGTTTGACAGTAGTGTATGAAAGGCATTTTATAGAACTGAATAAAAAATTAGAAACTTTGATAAAGGTTATTTCAAAGATTTATTTTGCCTGATTTTGAAGGGTTTCAGGAGTTTTAAAGAGTGCTGGTAAACGGCTGTATGTTGTTTGTGATTACGGATCTTATTTAGTTTCGAACGCTCTAATTTTTGAAAGGTTAAAACAGGTTAAAACCGGGCGGTTTCATGAGTTTTTTGGGTAGAAAGGTACGGTGGTGGTCAAAAAAAAAATGTTTAGAAAGGAATGACTGTAGTAGCACGTAAGTCGGAGGTTTGCGTGAGTCACGGGGTATAGTATGCGTGAGCTGGATTTCCGGCGTCACAACGGCATGTTTTGTTTACTGAAAGATACACTCGACGTTTAGTTAGCTTAGTCGGCTTGGGAAACTATTTTAAAAATGAATGTTGTAATAGTTAATTAATAGTAATCTAGAATTAACCCACTCTCGATTGGAGTCTGTTCTGGATTCGCGCTACCTTTTCGCCGCGAAGGAATTTTGTAAAATTTCGCTAGTGGAAAGAGGTACTGTAAGAACAGTATCAATAACTCAAAAGGAGGAACTTCTTTGTAGCTCTGAATTAAGACGTATGATAAAATTTTAGAATAAGAAACTTTCGATATATGGTTTTCATATTGTTTTTGTCAATTTCCTTTTGTGGCAGATTTTTTGAGAATCAGCTTTTCTTTCGTGTGATGACAGACACAGGACAGAACGAGAGGTGGATGAGAAAGATGCCGAAGATGAATATATAGGCACCGAAAAACGACAAGAACCGTCAAGGACTTATCTTTAGAGGGCGGGGAGTTTTGGCATACTGTATTTTGAGGACTGGACTGGACTAGTAAAACGCGGACTAGTAAAACGCGGAATTGTAAAACGCGGACTAGTATAACGCGGACTAGTAAAACGCGGACTTGTAAAACGCGGACTTGTAAAACGCGGACTAGTAAAACGCGGACTCAGGTAAAACGCGGACTTGTAAAAGGCGGACTAGTAAAACGCGGACTAGTAAAACGCGGACTTGTAAAACGCGGACTTGTAAAACGAGGGCTTGTTAAGCACGGACTTGTAGAGCGCGGACTTGTAAAACAAGCGCTTTTAAATCGGATAAAACTAAACGGTTTAGCGAGCGAAACAATTTGTGTTTGAAGCTCTTGTGTGTTTCTTCGACGGCATATTTCTAGCTTTTTTGAGCACTCTATGGTCTGTTTTAGCGTGGAGATGTTTTTGCAGTATAGCACATGTACGTTCTGCAAACCCCTACTAAAACAACGGGATTGATGCTATGAGTTGTGTGCATATGTTTCTTTCTTTCCACTACTTGACGTCTGTTGAGTGCAGTCGTTTTTATTGCTCGCACGAGGTAGAACGGGGCCTGTCCAGAAATCAACAGTCAATCGTAAATAAAGGTGACGGGCCTACACGACTCCTACGTTCGTGACATTAGAATATTTGCCGTTAAATGTTTAAATTCGGTCTTTCGACCTTATTTGCTTCTGACTTCTTTCTGAGGGTACTGTTTTAATTTGGGGGCAGTATGTGGTAAATAAAGGTGACGGGCCTACACGACTCCTACGTTCGTGACATTAAAACATTTGCCGTTATATGTTCAAATTCGGTCTTTCGACCTTATTTGCTTCTGACTTCTTTCTGAGGTTACTGTTTTTTTGAGACATTATGTATTGAAGAGAGCCGTAAGATGATTGTGGCCAAGGAATTCGAAGTGTCTAGAGGCGTTTTACAAGTCCGCGTTTTACTAGTCCGCGTTTTACTAGTCCAGTCCAGTCTACAAGTTAAAGACACATCAAGACCACCCCACTGTGAATTGCCATAGCACAGACAAAATTATAGTCAATATCTTATGTGTTTTTAAGAGAATTACATAAGAACCAAGGCATGTCTTGTCTTGCCTTACATTGACATGCAATAATTTGGAAATACTAAGCTCGTAACAGTTTAAGACAGAATCCATCGGGAATTTGAGTAACATTAATTTTAGTTACGCAAAAATTGAGCACCAGAATAATTTAAATCCTTGTGTTCTTTCATACCTTGTTAAAGGCTTGACATGTGATAACACCAACATAACACCAACAACAGTTCTTTATCAGTGGGGATTGAAGAAAAAAATGGAAACATCATCACACAGTTGACCCCCATGCAAAAACACTCCAGGATGTCACGGGGCTGTTTGGTGTCCGTCTGCCAATTTCTAACTTCAAATTCCAATGTTAAATTCACATTAAATTTTCAATATTTCTTAGTTGTCTAAATTTTACTAATTCTTTTAAAAAAACTATCACCTGCCAAACATCCCCAAAAATCACTCAAAAAATTACAAAATACCGCAATACATAGATACATGGGATGAGTGAAGTTTCCTTGGATTCCTTGAAACACCAACAAGATATTTCCGTTTAAGGTGGCTGATAATGGGTTTCAGTATTTCCCAGTCCTTATACTTTGGTTCAGGACTAAAAGCCTTCATCAATTGCTATTACAGTAATGGTATGAAACAAATGTTCAATCATTCATCAACAAGTTGTGATCATTTTCTTGACAATAGTAGTTCCCCGGTAAACAGTTGTAGTACTGTCCCATCAAAGTGCAATGCCTGGAAAATACCGAAAAGCACACGACCTTCAGGTGAAACCGCACCTTACAGTATTACCAATACACTGCACTTTGCTAAGTCTTAAAACTTTACATTGTCTATTCGTCTACTTCAATCGTTTATTTGTATTGTGTGAGATACATTTATAAATTGAAACCATCATGTCTTTAAGTAATAATGCAATCTCGACAACGTTCTAGATATTATATTATGCACACTAATACAGCTCATGCAAGCCCTGTGACTTACACAAACACAGTCGGACTGAGTGCTTAACTTAAGTAACTGCTTCGTGGTTTCTGCTGTACTGAACCCTGCCTTTAAAGGCAAAGCGCCCGATTTTAAGCTTCTCAAGCTTCTCAATGTTCTTGTTCTTATAGAAACCACAGTTGTTCCTTTTCTCCAACTTTACAAAGGATACCCCTCTTGTTCTTATAGAAACCACAATTGTTCCTTTCCTTCAACTTTACAAAGGATACCGGTCTTGCTCTTATAGAGACCACAGTTGTTTCTATCTCCAACTTTACAAAGGATACCGTAAAATTCCGGTTATAAGCCCTGGGGTATACTACTTCGTAAGGGGTTTTGGGTTTGCTTATAAACGGGAAGGCTTATTTCCGGGGGAGGGGGGCTTATAGAAAAAATCCTACAGTCTGTAGAAAAACGTCTAAGTTTAATGTACGGTTTATGTATAGAACTACAAAACTAACTACACAAAAAACAACAACAAACAAGTGTACATGTAGTATCGGCTAACGTGTACAACTATACAAAACCGGTCACTGAGCAGTTTCACTGCTTCTTGCAATTTCAAAATGGACCTAAGTTCCATCAATTATAAAATACCTAGTATCTATATACATAGCGTTACATTTGAATAATTCTTACTTTCGCTAAACTTATGTCGGCTTTTATTATCTGAGGAATAATTGTTTTACCTCAAAAAACTACAGTCAAGCCTCGTAAATAATGAAGCTAAAGGGACGGAAAAGTGTGTCCGTATTACAGAGGTGTCCATACGGAGAGGTTCGACTGTACCTACTGTTACAACCACAGCTAGGCAGATTATGTGCTTATCAAACATCGAAACTAAAGACAACAAACATTTGTTATTGTGCTCTGTTTGAAAGACTGAAACCGATGAAAACTACCTTTGAAATCCACAGTGGTGGTGGGCAGTTATTATTTAAGGAATTTTGTAGCTTTCAATAACGCAAGATAACTAATGTTCACCTAATTGTAGAAACGTTGTCCCCGTTAAAAGCATAACCATGAACGATATGACCCAATGGTATTTTAAGTAGACAGCCTTTGTCAGCCTAGTAATGTTCCTTTTACTGATAATCAAGACATTTTCTTTCTTTAAGAGCATGATGTATGCAACTTGTCTTATTATCGTGTTTATTCTCTTACAGACGACGACTAGTTTTCCGAATTCCTGGTAAACATTTGAGACGCATCGTTCGTGGTTTATGCTTTTACTGAGTTAACGATTTTTCAATCAGGTATACGTTCCAGAAGGTGTGGCATCGATAGTAAAAACAGAAATCCAAAAAACTCAAGTACAAACTTGTCATTTAGTTCTTTGAGCTAAGTTTCTAAACAGAATTTTTCAAAAAGAATATTGACATGGAGTTAGTCATCATCAGCTTCCTCGTGTGCAGTGATCAGCACCAGCATGGCTAAACATACAATACTAACCACCAAAATAACAACTCCAAACATCACATTGTGCAGCCTGAACCTCTGAAAGAAAAAGAAATAAGTTAACAAAGTTAAAAATGAAATAAAAATCTGAATCTGGGTTAAAATAGGTCCTCAGTTGTGCCATGGTTATGCTATAGTCATTGGCAACTTAAATGCACAAAACAACTCTGCCGGAACCACAGTTTTAAAAACACCACGTCAAAATCGTTTATTTTGAAAATGCAGCCATATTCATAGTATACATTTCAAGTTATTCAGTTTTCCATTGTTCACAAACCGTCACAACGTTTCTCAATCGAACTGTTCCTTTGAGTATGAAGGAGTTTCGTTTCAAATATGCACGTTGTTCTTACATTGAGTGAGTCTTACCTTTTTTATATCACTCTGAGTGCGGCTTACTGGTGCTGGAGTAAGTTCAACCTCGTCATCCTGAGGTTTAGAGAGCACGCGATAACTGCTAATATCTGTCGCTTTCATAACAGCCAGGTAAATTTCAAACCCCACCACTGCTGCCAGTACAACCAGATACACTATCATCGCATACACTGCAGAATTGTCCAGGTGAAAGGCTGGTAGTACAGATCCCAGGAAGATGTTAATCACTAGAAAAGAAATGATTATAACAAAAAGTTTAATATTTGCCGCTGGAGTCCTAGTAAGCGAGGCCATACAAAACCGACTGTCCAGTCCTGTCCTGTCTTTAGCCACGGTTATTCATTCTACCTTTTTTATGAATTCCTACCATTTACCAAGTACTGGCTGTTTTAAAGAACCAAATGATTACTCTTCTGTGTTGTGATGAAGGCGCGTTTTTAATCTATTCAAAATTGAAATCAAAGAACAGTGCTACAGTGTTTATACCTGCTAATGCTAAGGCTATTAATCCAAAACTTCGATGAGCCCAGTTGAATTGTATGCGCCTTGAACAAAAAAAAGAAACCAATCTTACACTGGAAGTCAATTAAAAATGATTAGAACTTGCTATGAAACAAAATGATGGTGATGATGATGATCACAATGATAATTATGATTAAAATGATGATGATGATGATGATGATGTTGATGATGATGATAACATTTAAAATCAACAAAGCTATTTTTAGAAAGGTCCTTGGAAACACGAAAAACTAAAATAAACTGATAAACAAGTAAAAAAAATAAACAAAAAAGAGATAAAAGCTTAGTACTTTCAAAAATGTTCTCAAATTGATTTAAAAATTTGCGTGTTAAAAATCCCAGTGTAATAGAAAAGATAAATTTATTTTCAACCTACACACAAAACTAAATCTCAAGTGAAAACTGAGTTTTTAAATACCTCATTCCATCAACAGGTCTGAAAAAAGCTATAACTGGCTGTATAACAGCTATTGATAGTACAACAATGCCAATATATGGATGTGCACCAGCATCCTACAGAAACAAACATGTATGTCATGTGATATTTGGTAGTAAGAACCACAGGATGCCCAGGCTGCGATTACACAAGGTGTTTAGGTTAAACATTTTGCAGATTGCAACATAATGAAAACAAAGTTCTATTATTTCTATGTTTTCAGAATTTTCCCCATACGGTGTAAAGGAGGTGTTTGCAGGGCCGGGACAAACAATAATAAAAAACGGGTCACATATTTAGATCTGTGGGGGGTATTCAAAGAGAGTGACAAACCAGATGGTTTTGAATTATGAAAAAGAAAAATAATTGCATTGTGTAAACATTTGTAAGAAATGAGAAGCCTCAGTTATTAGTTACCTCAGACCAATGACCAACATATACAAAGGCAAGAGCGACTCCTGTTACAGTTAATATTGCTGTAATAATCATCAAGGCTCGATGCACCTGAGTCATCAAAGTAAAAAAAAAAAATCTAAAAATATAGAAATTAAGGTTTTCCAGTTCAGATAATCATGTTGTAAACAGCTGGAGTGTAATCATAGTCCTGATTGTCATTGTGTTGTGTTCTGGTTTAGCAAGACACTTGAATTTCAGTGTTTTAGAGTCTTTTGTCTTCTTTTGCAAGTTACCGGTACGCGCTGACCTACTCCACTGACACTGGGGAAATGATGGAAGATAAGAAGATAGCGTGGGTTCTTGGGAGACGGGTGGAAAAGCTATCAAAAATCTATGTTAAAAAATGTAGAATGATAAGTACACTGTGCTACTCCTTTCAACTGTATTATTCCCAACTAAATCTTTTTAGAAATTTGATGCTGTGTCGTTGGCCTACATTACTTATGACTCACCTGAAACCACATCCTCTTCCCACACATATTCCTTTCACCCCAGACTGGCCGCATGTATCTTGCTATAAACATTCCTACTGTGGCAAATCCAACCCAAGTGATCACCATCAAAACCGCTTAAAGACAAAATTCAATACAAAAGGTAACATACGGTAAGTAAAATCTTAGACTTTTAACCTCTCCTATAAATTATCCAAATTTTTAAAACACTACCACAGCACACCTGACACATTTTAGATACTTTGAAAGTGGATCTAGACTTGGTTAAAAAATGTGATGGAATTCTTTGCTCCTGATTTATAAATGTACATTCAATTAAGTTTTCAGAGGATTACAGACATGTTATGGTTAAATATGTTTACTACACATATTGCTACAAAACAACAACAACAAAAACAAAAACAGGGAAAAAACTCTGCTTAAAGTACAAAAAATGTATGAAACAAACTAGCCAAAGTTCTATATTTGGTGAAAACAAAGTGTCTGTCATTTAATTTGATTCACGGCTATTTACCATGTACTTGAATGACTGACAAATCATAAGCAGAAGCTTCAAGGATCTGAATTTCAGCCAGATTCACTGGGCTCATGGAGTGAGCCTTCCAACCGTGTTCACTGAGGGAATTATCAGGCCCTGAATAAGTTTAAACAGGAATCATTTGTCACTGCACAATTGAATTAAAAAAATATGTATATATTAGTAGCTTTCATAACCTTCTAACTAAAACAAAGCGAGGATCCTGGTTTTCAAAGAAAGGACAATGGTTGGTGACCTTATTTGGCAGAATGACAGAATAACACTACCGGTAGTTTGATTGCCGGTGGTTAGCTATCCCCCCCCCCCCCCCAAAAAAAAAAAAAAAAAAAAAAAAAAAAAACGACAAACAACATTCACTTGGTTTGTTTGCCGTTAACTTTCACTCTGGTTTGCTTGCAGTAAACTTTTATTTTTTGGTTAGGGCAATAAACTACCGCCGTTCTGCCATTCAGCCAAATAGGGTTTAACATACAACTGTACATATTAATTATCACATTATAAGAAACTCTAAATTACAACTTGTTTACAAATGAATTCAGTCTTTTTTTTAAAAAAAATACCTTAAGTCATATAAATTACTAAATTTGCATACTTCCACTGAAAATCTTTACCATATTATTATTATACAGTGTAGTTTAATTTTGTCAATACCTGTTGGCCCTGAAGCAAATATAACAAACAAACGCTTATTTAGATCAGCAGCCATGATATTATCCTGTTTGTCTCGTTTGAACCTACAACAACAACAGTTTATAAGCAACAACAACAATAAACCGCATGCAATGCATGTAGAAGCAATGATGTTTCACAAGAGGTCTTACATAATATTGAGGACATTTGCCAAAAACTTAAAAATAGCTGACACCTTGTGCATGATAAAAACTGCATAAAGCGATGATGACTTTACTTACACATCATTACTTAATCAAAGGCTCTTCGAGCAACCTCATGGTAATTCGATGAATGAAGTGCCGACCTCCGCATTTTTTCTAAATAAGTGTCCAATAAAGTAAAGCAATCTCACTTTGCTTTATTTTTCCACGTGAGTTGCGTCATTGATGGCTCGTGTTCGCAGGGGTCGTAGCGATATTCAGTTTTCACAACCAAAATATTTACCGGTTAGTGTATTACCTTTGATCCTTTTAAGCATTAAGTAAATTTGTTTTGTGAATATGTTTACTTTTCTGTCAGCACGTATAGCGTTATTTTGTGAGCAGCGGAAAAAAATTTGAGAGAAAAGATACGCCCGAACACTTCGTGTATCTGCTCGACTCAAAAAGACGAATCAAAGTCTCTTCGAGATACCGACTTTTTTGCATGAAGTACGAGTCGAAGGTTTATCCTGTGCATTGTTCTTCGAACTTATCATTACAGTTGCTTTGTAGTTTAGTTTAACAATTTCCTATCTTCGCGGAGGAAATGCAGCCATATAATTGTGTCAAAAAATGGCGCGTCCGCGCCGGGTATTTATACACATATTCCTCAACATTACACAAATAAACAGTGCAAATTTCACCGAGATCTGACAATTCTATACTTTAAAATTGCAAGGACCTTTCCAGGCGGTCGATTACGGCAGCGAAATTAGCAAATGAAACAACAACATGAAACAAAAATGAAACAACAAAATATGCGTTCGACGCTTTGTTTTTGCGACAAAAAAGCACGAAAAAACTACTGATATTTCCGACTACTGTCGGAGAAAACATTGCGCATATTATTGCGGCGTAAACAAATCGATACACTCAAGCTGCGTTTTGTCTAGGCTCTGCGAGGGTCGGATTTCAAGACAGCTTCTTCGTGGGCTTAAGAAGGATTAAACAAAAGCCATATATACAGTGAATGCTTTCGATTTATATTTGAAGATGAAATACGAAAAAAATTTGCTGTCTTTGACTGAAATTCCACTCGAACTGCGTCGATACGATCGCATGTTGTAAAGCCGATTTATGCAACATTGCTGTCAACGACAGGTTACGCCCTTAACGACCTAGGCTGATGACGAAATAGAATGGCGCTTGTAGCGACCAAATTTGGCCTAATTTTTAACCGCTCCTAAGCTAAAAGAAGCCCCCATCTCTTGCATTTGTTTTAACTTCAAAAATATCTTTGAAAAGAGCGAGTTTTTTTTTGGTATGGTTTATTTTTGACGTTTGTAACTTTTTAAACGATGTAAGTGCTAGTGATTATTTATTCGTGTTTTAGCGTTAGTTACGCAATCCATTGTTTGTACGACGCTTTTTATAGATCGCCTTTCAGACACACGTGCGTTGAGATAAGAAAGCTGACATGTCACTTTTAAAATTGTTATATAACGTTTGTAAATGTGACAAGTCACGTTTTTTTCCACGAGATCGCAAGTGATCACCCACAGCTGAAAGTAATCCCTTGAGAAATTAAAACAGTCCCTTGAGAAATTAAAAAAATCTCTTGAGAGTTTACAAGAATGTGAAATTTTCCCTAACATAACTGTTATTCTCCTACTTTCGCTTGTAAACAAGCAAAAAAGTCGAAAAAACGGATGACGTGACACGAGGTGACGTGACGTGAAACAAAAACGTGCCGTTGATGTTGTGTTGACTAAAACACGTCACAAGGCGAGCGTAATAATTTTTTATAACAGTTTAAGCGTAACTATATGTAGTTCATAGCGCGAATTCCGTATTTTATCACAAAAATATTTAAGTGTAACCTTTGAATCTTTTTAGCATTAAGTAAATTTGTTTTGTGAATATGTTTACTTTTTTTTAGCAGCGAAAAAAATTTGAGAGAAAGATGCGCGTTTCTGCACGACTCAAAAAGATCAAGAACGGATGACGTGACACGAAGATGATGTGACGCGAAACAAAAACGTGCATGAATGTTGTGTTCACTAAAATCCTTCTTTGAATGTTTTCTTACGTGAATGGGTCATTGATAGCCTATGCTCTGAGGCTTCGTTGAGCGAATTCTATTCTCTTTTATCACCAGAGGATAAGTGTAAGTGATCCTCTTTCGATTTGTTTTGTGAAATTCAATTTAGTTGCCTGAAAGAGAGAGACCCTGGAACGAGGTTGAAGAATAATTTGTTTCTGATTGACATGTGCTGAATGCGTTTAAAGGACCTTTCTGTCAGCACGTTTCTCGTTTAATGATGAATTAATTGCGGTTTGATATCAGAATCCAGTGAGTGATTGAGTGAGTGAGTGTTCGAGTGAGAAAATGCGGCCCATAACATAACCTCATTACCATTCGGTAAAAATGGGAACACAATGAGTTCATGTCTATTCTTAATATTGACAAACAGTGGTTATCTGACAATGATAACTAAACATTTTTTTAGCAAACCAATTGTATTTTCCATAGGACACAAAACCAACATAACCTAAACTACCTGCATTTGATGGCTCCATCTTCATAAGATTGTTGCTCAACTTTCAACCCTTTTACATTCTGAAAGAAATTATCACACAGTACACCATGAGTAAACATAGCCAAAAATATACTGTCAAACCAATAATTTAATAGGTAACCACCTTATTTGTTAAGCCTAAGTGGTCACTCATGCTTTCAAGAGGTCTGACCACTGAGGATCTGAATAACCTGTTGGTTTGCATGCACAAATTTAGTATTTCTATTCATACATGTATTTTATGACTGAAGTTTATTTTTGTAAAAGTGAATGCATGTAAATTGCTCATCAGTCTCTACCTCAGGGTCAAAATATTTCAAGGCATAAGCAACACTGTTCTGCTAAATTGTTCGAAAAAAAGTGCCAAGTTGCAGGGCTCGACAAAACTTTAATTCCAGCTTGCCCATGGGGCAAGTAACTCTCAAATTCTGCTTGCCCGGACACTTTTCCCCCTTTCCCAAGTTCTTAAACTAATTAATAATTCATGACAACCCCCCCCCCCCCTCCCAAAAACAAAACAAAACAAAAAACATAGAAAATCAGACACTGGGCTGGGCCTTCAGTTTGGCATTTTTGGCTTCAAAGTTACGAAGTTGTCAGGGAGAATCTTACCAGAGACAATCCATGACAGATACATGATGTACAGTATACCTGCCAACTCTCACGCCTTGGGCGTGAGTCTCACGCCTGCGAGTTGAAAACTTCGATCTCACGCCAACTCACGCTTACGAACCAATTTCTCACGCCTAGTCAAAAAATGTGAGTTTTTAAAACCACAAACGACACACTTCCCCAAAAATGTAAACTCAAACCAATATGAGAAACGAAAACTCCATGTAAAATGAGTAAATGACGATACTTTCCCCAAAATCTCATTGGGAAGGAGGTCGTGTTTGCAAAACACGTACACGCACTAGGTCGGAATACATGTATGATCGGAACGTCTTCGGAATACTGCGGACGTCTTCGGAAAACTTCGGATGTCTTCGGAAAAATTCCGACATTGTCGTATCGTTTTCGGAAATCCTGGCACTCTGAGGATAAAAATCTCACGCCTTTGACCCAGAAAAAGTTGGCAGGTATATGTACAGTTCAACAGTTTTGGGGTTTGCAATGCATTTTAGGGCGATTTTCAAATATCTACAAAACATGGAAGTCTGAAGCCCACATTTCTTGGAATGACAGCAAAAAACACCAGGGAAATTGTAACCCTATTTGTGAAAACGACCTTTACAGTCAAACCGGATGTTCTTTTGATGGGAACTTTGCAATGTTGCAGCGCATTGTTCCAATATTGATTGACAGTTGGCTCGTCGCAACTTGCAACTTTCAACTTTCAATTCAAATTTGCCTGAGCAAGTTGCCAAGTTCCGGTTTTCATTTTTCCCGTATGAAACATGATAATTCTACCTCTGTCTCAAAGAAGGATCAAATAATTGTCTTATGGTCGACTGCTTATCATCAGACTGCGATAGATTAGCGACAGCCTTAGTTGAAATCGCCAAACTTTGAATTTCGCTTAAAAATTCAAATTTGCTCCGCAAGTTACGGCCTACGTTTGTAATTTTGAAGCGTAATTCCTAACTTAGCAATGTAAACTAAGCCTGTCGCTTATTTCTCGCATTCTGTTGATGAACAGTTGAATAAGGGGCAATTATTTTCGGTTTCTTTGAAACAAAGGTGGTACAATCTCGTTTTATACGGCAAAATGAAAACCGGAACTTGGCAACTTGCTCGAGCAAATTTTAAATTAAAAGTTGCAAGTTGCGACGAGCAAACTGTCAATCAATATTGGAACATTGCGCTGCAACATTGCAAAGTTCCCATCAAATTGACAAAAGAACATCCGGTTTGACTGTAAAGGAAAGGACCATTAATACCATTTCATGTTTCAATGCATTTTCAAACATTGCGAATGCATTATAAAACAATATCAATGCGTTTTGGAATGTTGACCAGTGACCTCTTCAATGAAATGAAAATTCTGTTGTAAACCATTTTAAAAACATTTGGAATGCGTTTTGAGACATTGGCAACACATGTCAATGAATCCGACCTGGCCTGATCAATCGATGAAACCGATAATCGATGATAATCGATACCAATCGATAATAATCGATGCCAATTAATCGATTGATGTTGGAAATCGATGACCAATCGATGACGGAAAATGTTGTGACTTTTAATTTCATCGATTTTCATCGACTGTCATCGATTTTCATCGATTATTACCATCGATTCTCATCGATCGTTTTTTATTTGGTTTGTTTCAATATGGGTGTTATTACATCAACTTAGTGGCTCGTAAAAGCGATCAATACCTCATTTATTTCATTTTCGTGGTATATATACTGACGCCAGTTATGTCTGTTATGCAGCAAAAACAAAGTTATTAAGAAAAGGGGCAATTAGGTTTACACTAGCGTATAGGTTGCTTGAGAAGTTGGTAGCCTTTGACTACGCACTAAATATTAAACTAGTGTAATGTCCGTTGCTTTATCCCCGGCTTTATCGGCTTCTTCAAACATTGTGCGCCCAGTTCACGATCAGTAGTTTAAGGATTGCGAAAATCTATTTCCGGGTATCCTGTAGAATTATCCTGGGGATGCCTAAGTACGCCGCAAGATATCGATAACAATCGATGATAATCGATGAAAATCGATAGCAATCGATGTAATTAAGGAAATTTTATTTGTGACTATCGATTTGTCATTGATTGGCCGATACCAATCGATATCAATTAACTAACCATCATCGATTGATATCGATTGATTGATTGATTTCCGATCATCGATTTTGAATTCATTGATTGGTCAGGCCGGGATCCAATAACCATTGAGAATATTTTGAATAAAATCATTGATTGGAACAGTTTTTGATGCATTATAATTGTTGTTTTGCCTTACTTTTTTGGGTGGCTGATTCTATGGAAAATAAGAACCAAAAATTAAGGTCTTAAAAGCTTAATTGCAAACAGTGAATTTATTACTGTCGTGAAGCCTTGTTCAAAGAAGCCTTGTTCAAAACTTCCTTTAGTTTTTGTAAAATTTCATGTATAACCTTTGATTACCCATGACAAATAGGCTAAAAATGTACTGCTTTGTTTCAAAATCGTTGTTGCTAGAAATTAAGTTAATTGATGGTTTGCCTGGGCCCTTGCCCGTTGGGCAAGTGAGCATGAAAAGTCACTTGCCCGACAGGAAAATCTACTTGTCCCCGACGACCGGACGGGGATTTTGGTGAGTCCTGCAAGTTGTTTTTCTAAAAAAGTACTAAATAATAAAATTGTTTAAAAAAGTGCCAGGTTTGGTGACCCTTAACCCTTTGCATCATTTGGGACTGATACCACAAGGAAAGCACTAGCTCTTTCCTGATCGCTGAAGTTAACCCCTGTTGGGCAGGGTTAGAACTTGAATGGGTGTCCCTGGGTTGTGGGCTTTCTTTTTTTGTTTTCAGGCTATTACCAACTCACATTTAAATTTGTACCAAAATTGGGTGACTACTGATCATGAATTCAACTCGAAATTCCAACCCAAAAATCCAAGTCAAATTCAACTTGAAGTCCAACCCTAGATCAAGTACATGTAGATTAAACCTGTAAAAGTCTGAAAACTAAAATTGGTTGATTATTAAGGGAAGTATGGGGTAGTCTGTAGGGTAGCCCTGCAGAGTAGTCCCCAGGGTAGTCTTAGTGTTTTAGGCTCACTCCTTCCTCCACTCTCACCTACTCCTCCACTCTTACCTGCATAGTTTTGACAGGTGTTTTATGTCCCTTTACTGGATAATGACCAACTAAAGTAGAGCCATTTACAAGAGAGGAACATATAATGGAATCTGTTCCATCCTGAAATGATAATAAATAAATTAATAGCAACCTTTTATTTATCACAATGGCTACAATCCTATATGTGACTGTTTAGATACCTGTAGTTTCCTCACCCTGTGCACTCAATGAATGACAAGCATGGTGTGTCAGTACGCAGGAATTACGTGAGCAGTAAACAATTAGCCCAAACATCCTTGAGAGCTATTTACCAAACTATTATGCTGTTACAGTTATTAAAGAAGTTACCCCCAAAGGGAAAGAAAAAATTGGTTTGAGAAACTGGGAATTACATTCAAGTGTTCAATTGAGGGAAGGAAAACATTTTTTGAAGAAAAATTAGGGAAATCAATGTAGAATATTTAAAGATCCATGATTACCATAATAGCCTTGTGATTAAATCCAACAGCTGCCCACTTTTTGTTGCTGCTCATTTCAAAGGTAATGTAGGATTCTTTGGGTGTGTATGACAGGAAGTAATCACAGTTGCTTGGTGATGAACCACAAGATTCTGGTGTAAAGAAACAGCCTTTTGTTTTTCCACAATCAGCAGTTGAGAACTGTTGGGTTAGAAGTTTATAAAAAAACTAATTAATTCTCATTATTAATTATCAAAAATTGTTTCCATGTTGTTAATGGTTATACACAAAGAAATAATGGAACTAATGGTTTGCAGGCAGCAGACATTTAAAAAGAAACTCGAGAAACTCCTCTCATCATCCATCCTAGGCACTTTCCTTGTTAATATTCATCACTATGTGACTTTGAGATAACTAAATGAATAATTAAAAAAATAAATAGGTTGTAACCAGTGTAAAATAAGCAGCGACACACATGGTGAATGTTCTTAGCCAAGACCACTACAATCTTACCAACAATGGAGGATGCCCAGGCCTTTGTTGCTGTGGAATTCGACTATCACTGAGTGGAACTATTAGAAAAAAAAATCCTGAAGCTATTAAAGAGAAGTAAAGTTTCCCCTGGCCAAAAGTGACCTTTAAGTTGGGGACACAAAAAATCAATGCTAAATGCATGACTTTCCTCTAGACCTGACAAATACGATACAATCTAACTTAAAATTGAAGGATCATTTGGACTTTCTGTGATATGCACTTCTTTGAGTGAAATGTCATTTACACAGAGAAGTGGTAAGGGGGGGGGAGGGGGGGAGGTGAAGAAGTTACTGCATGTAGCTTTTTAACCTGTTTGTTTTTTAAATGGAGAATGGACAAGCATTTTTGGTCTGAGTTTCAATAGGGTTTCTTAGACCCTACCTTGACTCTTTCAAGTACACCTCCCTTCCTCCCCCACATAAACGAAAATGATACACTGTGAAACAACACTGACAAAACTCTTAGCCCACGGCAAACTATACTGACAAACATGCTTTTCACTTACAGTATTATTATTGAAACTAAATATGTAACTTCAAGTACTTAGAGAACTTTTATCTCAATGAAGATGGTAGCATTTACCATCATCTACTGCGTATTATATAATAACCTGAATTCTACGCGCATTTTGATTGGTTCTTACTTATGATCTATCAGAGTACAGACACATGGATGAGGTCACGCGGTGGTGTGACTCGCGCGCGTGATTAGAGTTCATAGTCCAGATCAGAGTTGTCGGCAAAGTTTTTCAAACTTGCGAGGCCACAACAAAGAAAAAAAGTTCAGCTTAATTACAAATGTCCAGTGAGAAACAATACGCCAAGCATCGTTCACCTTTCGAAGCATTTAACTGGGCGAAACAAGCTTGAAAACGACAGTGAATTATTCGAGAAATTATCCGAAATCTTTATGAAAGTTTGACCGATGTTGTGCACTTGGACGACGCCACGGGAAACAAACGAATTGTGGTTGAACGCTTCGGTTATGTTTGCAGATTTGAACAACTTTCCAAATCGGAATAAAGGTTAGAGTTTTCATTGACTTTCAATTGACCATTTTTCTGTTTATTTAATTAATCGAATTATAACAGTGCTTCGTGTTAACGGAAACTTAATAGTTAAATCAAAAAAAACTTAGCTCATCTTTACGGCGATATTGCTCACACCGAAGTGTGCTGAAGTCTTGTGTTATTATATAAAACAAATAGATTCCATTTTGCCGTGGGTCTGTTCAGTTATAGATCACAGAAGACGTCAAAATGTGGTATGAACATCAGTGACCCACTCGGCTAGCGCCTCGTGGGCCACTTCTCTGTTCATACCACATTTTGACGTCATCTGTGATCTATAACTGAACAGACGCACGGCAAAATGGAATCTATTTGTTATTATATAATAACCTGAATTCTACGCGCATTTTGATTGGTTCTTACTTATGATCTATCAGAGTACAGACACATAGATGACGTCACGCGGTGGTGTGACTTACGCGCGTGATCAGAGTTCATAGTCCAAATCAGAGTTGTCGGCAAAGTTTTTCAAACTTGCGGGGCCACAACAAAGCAAAAAAGTTCAGCTTAATTACAAATCTTCAGTGAGAAACAATCCGCCAAGCATCGTTCACCTTTCGAAGCATTTAACTGGGCGAAACAAGCTTGAAGAAGACAGTGAATTATTCGAGAAATTATCCGAAATCTGTATGAAAGTTTGACCGGTGTTGTACAGTTGGACGACGCCACGGAAACAAACGAATTGCGGTTGAACGCTTCGGTTAATGCTTACAGATTTGAACAACTTTCCAAATCGGAATAAAGGTTAGTTTTTTCATTGACTTTCAATTGACCATTTTTCTGTTTATTCAATCGGATTAACAATGCTTCGTGTTAACGAAAACTTAATAGTGAAATCAAAACAACTTAGTTAGCTCATCGGTACGGCAGCATTGCTCACACAGAAGTGTGCTGAAGTCTTGTGTTATTATATAAAACAAATAGATTTCATTTTGCCGTGCGTCTGTTCAGTAATAGATCACAGAAGACGTCAAAATGTGGTATGAACATCAGTGACCCACTCGGCTAGCGCCTCGTGGGCCACTTCTCTGTTCATACCACATTTTGACGTCATCTGTGATCTATTACTGAACAGACGCACGGCAAAATGAAATCTATTTGTTAAAATGCATACCGATCGTACGTAATCGTACACGTAAAAATAAACATACAGGCGGTTACACATCCAAGCATCAAAGTACAAATAGCCGTTTAATATATAGCCAATATCTCAGCATACACCTTCAAATTACAAGTGTGCCGCCAGAATATTTGTAAAATTACGATCAATTTCTAGACCGAACAATAATTTATATAAACAGGGTACGAGGAAATAATAGATGAATGCTCGTTGAACTGCAGTGCAAGTGATAGTATATTGCTCCAATCAGTTTTCACTCACCTTTAGAGAGCAAAACAACAAATGCTCCAGCGATCAGAAATCTGTAAAGTACTGTGAAGTGTGCCATATCCCGGGCAGCTCGACTGATAAACAACATGACTCTTTATAGTGAACTTGTTTTGAATTAGAACCCAGGTCTCTATACAGTGGACGCGGTGACAAAGCCATTGACAATGAAAATTAACTGAATGCCAACTGATAGGCTTTTGTACATCATGCTTTTGTTTTCCCACTTAATGCTCGGTCTCCACCAAAAAAGTCACTAAAATGCTCGTATACAAGTTCATAAATACAGCCAAAAAATCATAATCCTTGAAATCATCTACGACGCTAAGTACAGGAAGCAGTTGACTATCTCTAGAAAGCTATTTGTAGTTGAATTTTGAGTTTTAATAATGGATTGATGTGTGGAGTACCCTGGGTGCCAGAGGTTTTTCTTGCGCGGTTTCCGGTGTCGGTCATGTCTCTATTCAGAAATCTGAGTTCACAGATGGGACTCGAACCCACGACCTTCTGTACACTAGTCGGACGCTCTAGTCAATCTCAGGATTGAAGAGCCAGAAAATCATTTAAATACCACCAATCTAAATCATATCGGATAGGTTTCAACTGCTGAAAAAATAGGAAATCGGCTGACCCCATCTTTTGGTTTTGCCTGGTTTTCTCTGACAATGACACTTCAAATTAAAGGGATTTATTGTTCAAAATAAGCAACAAACATTCGTACACTGATGGAAAGTTTTTTTCCCTAACCAAGACTAGCGACACAACTTTATATCACTGTTCGCAGCCTTTATCGTGGGACGTGACTGAATCAATTGATTCCTCACAGCTTGTTGCGACAATTTCCTTCCCCACTTTTATCATGGATGAGACATATGCTAAATGTTTAAAATGGTTAGTTCTTGTAAGATTGCCATGTGAAAACTGTTCTATGTCATTGTTTAACGTTTGATTTGTAAAAGAGGAAACACAATGGAATAGTTTCTGAAACAATTTCACAGTATTGTGTCAAACAACAAGCTGTTGATTATTCCTGATCTATGTTTAATTTTCGATATGGAAATTGGTTGTTTGGAATCTTCGTACGCAAAGGAGTTTAACTTAAATTACGCCTTAAAATGGATAGGCCACCGTCTCATTTCACGAGACGAACGGCTTCAGTTTTTGTCTCTCTTGTGAGCTTAGCTGAAGGAAGAAGCCACCGTGCTGTAAATTCGGTGCGTTGATTATTGGTCAATTGAGACAGATAGGACTCAAGATTTACTTCAGTGATACAATTTTATTTTGACTGCCATGCTAATCATGATTAATTGTACTTGTGCTATAAATTAAAGTGACTCCATGTATATATCTTCTCATGGCTGTTAAATGTTTCCCTGCGATCACTCTCTCCTGTGAAGAACAAAACATAAATGATAATTAATTGTTGATGATCTTGGAAGGACATTTATTTTCTCTGCTGAAAATCAGGAAAAAGTCTGAATACAACACTGGAGCATTACTACAGACCAACCATATTTCAGATATTTCTCTTTCGCTGCTATCTACTAGTTAACAAATCCCAAGATATATTGGCATTAAAGCTACTGATATAAAACACAATCTCATCTCATCAGTGCAGCTTCAAGGCCTGTGAGGGATCTGAAAAAAAAGTGAATACCTACCGACTAAACACAGCAGATTCGTCCCCTGCATTGTCCCATTCCATAGTTTTTTCTCTGCCCCGGATCACACACATACTTGCATTTTCCTGACACACCATGGTAGATATAACAACCAAGTGATTCTTCCTCTGCAATTAAAATACGTTTCATTTGTTCTATCAACTTAAATAAGCCATTTGAAATCGACTTTACTCTTACTTGCAACTATTTGATCTGTTTGATGTGAGTGATAGGAAAAAACGTACTCACCGGGCTGTTTAAAACACCACTTAGTGTCAGGTACTGTCGGGTCCCAACAACAGGATTTACCCAGACATTCCTCCTTTGTTATGCCAGAGTAACCACATTCCTGGCGCTCAGAAGGAGCAACTGGGCAAAGTCCATCAGGAAGATCTGTGAATTTATAAAGGATTAAAATGGTAAAGTCAATAATCCCAAGATTTACCAAAATACCTCCATAAAAAAAATTCTTAAAAGGTGAACAATCCGGTTTAATTTTACCAAGACATGATACATAAGTTTAAAAATTACTTCACGACGATTTCTCCGGTCCAAATATTAAGGCTGCCTACCGATATGTCAAAACCTTTTATTTATAGCCGACTGTTATCTTGTTAAATGTTATTTCTGTCGATTGAGTAGCGTGAGAACAATTTCCTGACAGCAGCTCGTGGGTGACATTGTTGGGACCATTTTCGCGTTAAGCCAAATATGTTTCTCATTCTACGTCGGGCAGTCTTCATGTCCGCTCCCTTTTCGCATGAGTGTTTTATTTTGATAGGTTGTCTTACGAATCATTTAATCATTTTGCTTTGTCGTCTTCATATACTCTTTCGAGGTCTCTTACCGCTGCGTTAGATGGAAAATACGTTTTCACATATTTGTTGGCCACATTTTTGGCAAGGCCGAAGTTGTTAGCCTTCTAACCAATATAGCTGTAATTTGCAAGGATACAGAGTATCTCGAGTAAGTGACATCAAAATTACTATTAAGACTTACTGATACCTCTTTGCGTACGCAATAGCAAAAACCTGCTGAACAACCTTTTTTAAAAATGAGAATTTTTATTTTGTTGTCGAAAGAAATGTTAATGATACTTCTTATAAAACAAATGTATTTTCTTACTTTTATATTTTTTTACGAAGCAGAACTTGGCCTGTGGATCACTGTCATCCCAGCAGCAGTTCCTCTTCAAGCAGGTCTCTTCATCTATTCCAAGCCATCCGCATTCAAATCTGTAACTGGGATTGACATCACAGCTTCCAGCCAATAATTAAATCAGAACAGAACAAAATGGAGGTAATAGAAAAACAAAACTGCGTCCAAACAAAATAATCACAATGATTAGCATAGTTTTTTGGTTTAAACTGTTCTGAAATTAATGGTAGGCAACTTAACCTACGAAAAACTTTTTCTTTAAACATTAAAAGAAAGATATGACGTTTATTTGCAGCTACAAATCAAACTGCGACTGTATAAAAATATCGAATTTTTAGAAGTCACCCGGAAACAACAAAGCTATACGCGGAAACAACAAAACTTTTTTATCCGGATTTATTTTTGCTATAATGTTTCCGAACTGTTTGTTTTGTTTCCTTTTATTTATTTTCCTGTGCAAATAATGACAGCGAAGTATCATTTTAAAACAATTACTGCGAACGCCTATTTAACAATGCGACGCCCGGTGCCGCCATGGTATTCTTAATTCCTGTCAGTGGCACTTGATGTTTGCGTTATCATAAAAATAATGACTTTTAATGTTAAGAATTACTTGTTCTTCGAACATGATAATCTTTTGAAATAAATTATTAAAAGAATTGTATTACATATAACTGAGGAGTGAGGAGAAAACTGAATTTTCAGATAAGAACTCTTAAATGCACGCACTTCGATTTGTCCTTGTTTAATCTTGTTACCCGCTATTCTCATCTCTGGAACTAATTAAATTGCTGTTTCCAAAGTCCACTTGGAGCAATCTGTGCCAAACAGTAAAATTTAAATGACTATGCCAATATGTATAAAGAATAATGTGTAATAGTCTCTGTGTTCCTCGTAAATTAGATCTTTTCCACTTAGTTTAGGTGAACTGGGACAGAAGCAGTGTTTTTTTGCTTTTGTGTTCATTTTGCCCTAATATTCTTTGTTTGACGATGTAATTCGAAGATATGGGTATATATGGCAGTCAGAAACTAACTAATCGGTTACAGGATAGGGATGTTAAAAACGTGAGGCACATGTCCATTAACTGAATACAATCCTACCTATCCCTCTGATTGTTTAACACCACTACCCTACCTTCATCCTGGTTTGCTGGCTTTCCCAACACAACTACTGCTTCAATAACTAACAAGAAAATCACGAATTTCATATCCATGCTACCTGTGGATACAAGAAAGAAATACATCGGTTATCTGCTCTTTGTCTGGTCTCAAGCCCAGGATGTGAACGGAGAAGGGTTGTGCGTTGGGCTTGAAACCCACCACGTAAAAAAGTTACTTGTTTTCCAAAGAAACATCAATAAGCCATGAAAAGTGCCTAAACGTTTACAGGAATTGCGACAAGTTAAGAGAGATCGCTGATTAGTTGACATTTTCTGGGGTTTCGATCGTTTTTTGTTTTTTCTTTTCTGTGTCCTGAAATTAATGCGTATCCTTAAGAAGTAAAAAAGGAACTCAGCTAACATCAAAATACGTTACGAAGCTTTTAAGAAATGTTTTAACATGATGGTGTTAAGTTGGAAAATCTAGGATTATCTAGTTAATTGCTCATAATTTTATAACTTCTTACAATCGATCGTCCACTTATTTTCTACGCCTAAATTTACCCAGGAACCAACGCTATTCCGATATTATATTAATAAGTATTTAAACTTACCCTGTCAATATAAAAGAACGTGATATCAAAGCACTTCCTGACAAACCTGCGGGAAGAAGCCTTCTGATCAAAGATTCGGATTCTATAACGCTGTATAACGTCAGCGAATAGGCCAACACAGAGCAACACGTGATACACGTTCAGATCCTTCAGTGGCTGCGGTTCTTCTTTCAATGGATAATAATGCCCTTACAATATTATTTGTAGACTCAAGGCTAAACCAACCTAAACCTTCAAGGTAAGCAGGGGAGGTAAACAATTTTACGGGTGTTAACACTCAAATGACAATATATGTCTTGCATGTGGCTGACGGTGTTGTTTTTTAAACCCGGACAAAGACCCTTGCATGTAACAATCACTTTTTGTGGTACTACGGTTTCTTCGTACGTAAACTAAAGACAAAGCTACTTTACTTTATGGTTTTGAAGACCAAGATCGTATTTCAGTTGACAATGGAATAATCGATAAATGCAGAAAATTGTATCATTAATTTCAAACTTTAATCGTGTTTCGATCTACCACCAAGGTAATCCTTCATTTAATATGGTTTGTGAATCTGTTATTCACTGCTTGTGTTTACTCTACAAAATTATTTTACTCAGTGTAAATGAACAGCAGAGAAACAAATGATTTCTATGAAATCTTGGAAATTATCAAACCAGCCTACAAGTCAGAAATTTGTTGACTCAGTTGCCCAGCAAATCTGTTGTATTGACTTAATGCATTGTGATATGTTATCATCAAAAGCAAACTAAACCAGACCAAAATGATTAAACACCGCAGCTAAGACCTACCCTAAGGTGAAAGACGAAAACAATTCAAAACCATGGTACATTGCAAATATATATATATACGTCATATACATAAGAAGAGAATGCGTTTTATTTAGTGATTTTTTTTTATCTTAACATGTATCTCAGCGAATTCGCAGAAACCTGGCCACGAGGTTTTCGCTTAAACTCAAGCTTCGCCCGAGTTCAAGCCTAGCCATGTTTTTTTACCCTCGGGTTATATTATCCAACCATTACAAAAAAGATCCGCTATGGAAGAGAAACGGATAGTAAGGGGCAAATGTATTACATCGTCAGCAGATGTTTATTGATAAAAGTAAATAGAATATATTCCCCGGTATTTCTTAGAAAAGTAATGACTATACTGATCATTTTTAAGTAAGTTTATTTTCTTCGGTTACACTTTTCGTTTTCAAGTGAGTTGTTTTATTTTATGTCCACTGCTACTTTTGAGACATTTCGATCATGTCTTATTAATTATTAATTATGTTACTCACAATAAGTTGTGCTATTATTTGCGGTTTTTTTCGCAAATGTATCCACGTGAAACTGGATACCAATATACATGATTGCACTTGACATTATTATAGTACCCGTCCTGACCCTGATACGAAGCATTGATTTCTCCACAATTTTCAACGCCATGTTTGGTGTTGGGCTCCCCTTTTTGCCAGGGAAACTTCTTATCAGTTATAGAGACACCAGGCGAACCTTCCCCGACCCACCTCCACGTTCCATTTTCTTTACGGAGTCCAATGTACCAGTGCACATAATCACTGTCACCCTTGGCCACTCTTTCTTTTATGATTTTCCTAATATTTTTCCACTTTTCTTCCGTTTCGAAGGTAGCCAGGTGGGCTCCCATTTTATCGCACTCCTTGCGAGCCTTCTCCCATGCAACTGGAACGTCATGGAAGGTGTAACAGCTGTCAGTTACAGGGTTGTTGCTTGATGAACTTTCCTGAGCTGAAATATTGAATCACAAAATTATAGAGCAGTATAACATTTTCGTGTCGAACAACTAAATTCAAAGTATCACAAAGGACACAAACAATCCAGTGAATCAATCAAAACTCGAAGCAGAAAATATTGTTGTCGTGAAGCGAGGGAAAACGTGTGTGAGCGAGTCACGATTGGTTTTGGTTTGACTTCTAAATGGCTAAGAAAAGAGTGGCGATAGCTTTTTTAAACCACTTTACGTGGTAATGCAAAACCAAAGCAAATCCAAATTACCAAATTACCTTCACTCAAGTGAAAATCGCTGTTGAAAACGTATCAGGTTTTGCGCATGCGCATGAGGGCTAGACAGAATTATGCACGTGTACTTTTCTGGCTTGTACTCGTTAGCTAGAATAAAAGTTATCTTCACCACGGTTGGAATATCTTTACATGGTGTCAGAAGTGGGATCGTGAAGTAACCAAACATATTATTTAGCTCGATACACTGTAGAAGGTGGAAGGGTGAAGTAATTTCCGAACGACACGTGTACGATCGATTCAAGAAAAAAACATGGCCGCCAGCTCCTCATTCATTGACAAGGGTCTAATCATGGACTGGAGCGCGGATGAAAACCTATACTCACGCTTCAAAATGTGGAAACAACGCTGTGAACTGCTCTTTACGGGCCCGATGGCCAAAATTGACGAAGAAATTCAGTGTAAGCACCTATTTTACTGGGCCGGTGAGCACGCCTTAGAGCTGTTCAACAGCTGGGGCCTCTCGGCAGAAGGACAAAAGAAACTGAAAAACTACTGGAAGAAATTCGAAAACTACGTGAAACCTCACTCAAACGAGCTGATCGCTGCCTGGGAGCTACACAATCTCCGACAATCAATCCTTGTCAAAGCACAGGCAGACCATCCTATGTGTTCGTGGTTAATAATTGTTGACAAAGGTTACATGTTGAAATCAATGGCGTGTACAGAAGACATATAGAGAAACATTGTTTCGGCTTCGATTTACTACAAAATATAAAATCTACTCTAAATGATTCAATAAGAGTTAGATGAAACGTTGAATGAGTCTTGTGTCAGTTTTTTGTCGCCCCGAGCCCTTAAAGGCGTTATTTTTGCGAGATAATTTAGCGACCGGTAGAAGAGAAAGAGAAGAAAACAAGGCAGGCAGCTTTACCGCTGGCGGTCGCGACCTTGTCTAATTCAAGATGGAACTGACGCTAAACCATCAAAATTATCGCCTCGAAAACACCGGCATCCGATCGACTAGATAGTTCTCTGTCCTTGTGCCGAATTAGAGCTTCACACTCCCAATATTTTTCGAGAAAAGCGATCCCGAATTCTCAAAAGTAGCTTTCTCCATATGATCAGTGCAAAATTCTGGATCAAAGGAATTTGAAACATGCAAATAACAAAAGAAAATAAGGGTGTGCGTTTGATGTTTGACAGATGTGTCAAATGTTCTTTTGTATTTTGTTAGTCTGCCTGTGCTATCCATCAGAACATCACGATCGATTCTTGAGAGACTTCCTTGTACTCGGCATGAATTCAGACCACGTCAAAAAGGAATGTTTCAAAGAAGGAAATGCTCTGACATTTAGCAAAGCTAGAGAAATGGCAAAAGCAGACGAATCAGCAGAGAAGCAGCTTCAGCTAATGAACCCAGTAGTGTCAGAAGTACACCCTGTTAACTCAACGATGAAAACCCAATTCCAAAGCGACCAGCTGAATCCAGTAGCCGGTGGATCGAGGCAAAACCCAAAAGGCAACAAGTCAGGAAAAACGCAGCTCTGCAGGAATTGTGGTTGGGCCCTCACTCTCGTGAACAGTGCCCAGCAAGAAATGCGACATGTCATTACTGCCAAAAGGTGGGACACCTTGCCAAGGTATGCTTTTCAAAACTTAAAAAGAAGGATGTGCATGAGATTGAAGCTACTAGTAAGAACAATGCCATACCTGAGTCAGGGCCTACCCAATCATTAAGTGATTATGTGTTCCTGGGTCCAATTGAAGCAACACCCCTGGCCATGAATGTAAATGTTGTATTCTGAAGAGAAAAGGCTCTGCTAGAAGTCTCTTTGGCATTGAAGCTTGAAGGAAAATAAATGAATGCACTTTGTAAGATAGACTCAGGTGCTGAAACAAACATTTTACCCAAGTCCCAAAAACAAGCAACTAAGCCCTGAGATACTAAGCTTACAACAACCTACAGCGGAGTTAACTGCTTATGGTGGAGCATCGATCCCAAATCTTGGATCTTGCCAAATATATGTGAAGGGTCCTAACAATCCCAACCCCAGAGTTATCCAAGCAGGAGTTGTTGACGTTTATGGCTCTGCCATAATTGGTAACATGTCTGGCCAGTCACAGCCAGCACAAATGCAACCACCCAGAATATTGTACAAAGTGAAAAGCCAATGCTCAATCCACATACGGTCAAACTATTTGACATCAGAGCCAAGCAACACCCCTTCCCACTGACAAAGGACTATTTGTAACAAGAATATCAGGATGTCTTTACAGGAATTGTCTGCTTCCCAGGACCCTCGTACCACATCGAAACTAACCCCGACATTCCCCAGTACAGCATGCTCCAAGGCAGGTTCCAGTACAACCACAGCAAGCCTACATAGAAGAGCTAGACCAGTTAAAAGAATCCGGAATTCTGGTCGAGGTCCAAAATGAGTATACCCTTGGGTCAACTCCACTGTGGTCACCATAAAACCCAACGGCTCGATCCGTCTGTGCTTGGATCCTTGGGATCTCAATAAAGCAAACAAGCGCAACCCCTACTATGTGAGAACCATAGATGATGTAATACCGAAAGTCAGCGGCTCCAACCACTTCAGTATCCTTGACACACGCAGTGGATTTTGGCAAGTTGGTCTTGATGAGGTGAGCAGTAGGCTGTGCACCTTCAATACCCCATGGGGGAAGCATAGATGGACAAGGCTTTCATTTGGCCTTACCTGCAGTGGAGATGTGTTTCAAGAAAAAATGGATATGACCTTACAGAGCTGCAGTGCTTTTTGGGCATGATTAACTACCTGAACACGTTCTCACCTATTCTAGCCCAAGTGTCAGAACCTGTGCGACAGCTGACGCCTGTTGGTTGCTTGAAAAGCTTAACCATTACGTGTTTGGTAAGAAGGTGGTCATCGAAACCGACCACAAGCCACACGAAAGTATCTGGAAGAAGAGCATATCAAGCGCTTCACCACGCCTTCAGAGGCTCCTACTTAAAATGGCCAAATACAACGTGGAGATCAGGTACAGTCAAGGAAAAAGCAACGTGATAGCAGACGCCCTTTCCAGGATTAGCCACATAGAGCCCTCTGTAGAAGACAACGAAGTCCGTGTGGTGGAACTGGACAAAATCTCTCGAACACTGCCAGCTAGCCCTGCCAAACTAGATGAAATACGAGAGTGCACTGATCAAGACGTTGTACTCAGTCACTTAAAAGATGTTGTGCATCATGGTTGGCCAGAATATCCAAACGAATGCCCACAAGACCTGAAAGAGTTCTGGAACTTCAGAGAGTACTTGAGTGTTGAAAATGGCCTCATTCTTAAGGGACACAAACTCGTAATTCCCAGTAAGCTACGCCCACAGATGTTACAAATCATACACCAAGGTCATATGGGAACAGAGAAGTGTCTCCTGAGAGCAAGGGACAGCCTGTTTTGGCCAGGCATATCAAGGGACATTAAGGAGATGACAAAGAACTGTCCGACATGCGCACAATTTTCTAAACAGCAACCAAAAGAAACATTGCATCCACACAAAATACCCAGTTATCCATGGCCGAAGCTTGGATGCGATCTGTTTGACCATGGAGGTGCTCAATACTGAATAGTCGCAGACTATTACAGCAAATACCCCATAATTAGAAAGTTGAGCTCAACGACATCTGTTGCAATAATCAACCACCTCAAATCAATCTTTGCAGAACACGGCATACCAGAATCCCTGTATCTGACAATGGCCCTTAATACAGCAGCAAGGAATTTGCAGCGTTCTGTGACCGTGTTAGAAGCCATCAATCACATAACTAGCTCACCAGTGTATCCAAAGAGCAATAGATCCATAGAAAGGATGGTGCAAACCGTAAAAAACCTTCTAAGGAAGTCCGAGGCTGCAGGACAAGACCCGCATCTTGCGCTCTTATCATACCGGGTCACGCCTGTCGATAGCAACTTACCATCAGCATCCAAGTTACTGAATAATAGTGCCAACAATAATGACCTTCGAGTCGAAAACGTTTTGTTTTTAAGAACTTTATAACTTTTATCTCTTTTTAGCCTTTTTAAAATTATTTTATAAGCAACATTATGAAACAAATTAAATTAATTAATAGAGAATATCGCACATAACTACCCAGCAGTGGACGACTCCAACGATCACAAGCAAAAGAATGCCACCAAGATCAGCTAAGGGGACAGTAAGCAGAAACAGCAGCATGAACAGCACCAATTCCCGTCACCAGGATTATCCCAGACACCCCAGAAACCAGCTAAAGGCCGAGGGAAGTGCCGACCAGAAGTCTGGACCTTTAAACTTTGTTAATCAGAACGACTCAGCTTAGCCGTCTGAGAATTTTGTTGCGTTGGATTCAGTTTAAACAATATTGCGTTATTTAGGTTCCAATTTATAGGCCAAGTTTGTTTTTTCGCCCGGCAAAGTTTTCAGGGTGGAGATGTTAACATATCACGTTTTGCGCATGCACATGAGGGCTAGACAGAATTATACACGTGTACATGTCTGGCTTGTACTCGTTAGCTAGAATAAAAGTTATCTTCACCACGCTTGGAATATCTTTACAGCTGTTTTAAAAGTTAAATAAGCAATTCTATCGATCGTTGCTCAATTTCGTGTTTGAAATTTTGTTAATTCTGAGAGGGTCCTGAGGTGCGGAGAGGGGTATAAAATCCTATTATATTTCGCAGCCCAATTTTTGCCTAGATCCCATTTCCCAGCCAATGTTTTCCCGATTTTCCAAATCCTAGTCCCAGTTCTTTTGTCTATTTGTTTGTGATTCCCAGTCTCAGCAAACCAAATTTCATTTTCCCAGTAAAATTTTCCCAACTCTCAGTCCCAATTTTACCCCTCAGTGACTCATACTGCAAACGTCAAAGTTTTGCATCTTTTCCCCGACTACTAATGTATATATTGTGGGCGTGGAAGCGAGATGTTTTGCATCTTTTCGCCCATTGGCCGTAGGAAGCGAAACGTTTCGCATCTTTTCCCCTACTAATAATCTACATATTGTGGGCGTGGAAGCGAGACGTTTCGCTTTCACCCGCTATTAGCTTTGGAAGCGAAACGTGTGGCTTCCGCGCGCACAATATAGGAACGCACGACTGGCTTCAAAAATCACATTATGTTCGAAGGAATTCTTTTGCATATTATGCCAACTGCTAATGCCCCAATTCATACTGATACAATCTTCGCTTGCTGTTCAAAGTCGATTCAGTTCACAAATGAAGCAATTCACGTCTTTGCAAAATTTTAATTATAATGGCTGAATGTTTCGATTGTTGAGGGATTTTTCTGACTGAAACATGTTACAACAAACTGCCCGACATGCGAGTTTCTCTGTCGAAACAAACCGGCGAAACCGCCCTACTTCTTTGTAAATATCTCTTTTGATATAAAAGCAGCTCTAATTTTTATTTAAATTAAACTTGGATAAAATTCCTGCTACTCAAAATATATACAAATCAATTTACACTTGAAACAGTTCATGCCCATCACAAATTGTACTAAAACATCTGCCGCGCATGTTTATTTAAAAGTAACTGAATTAGAATCTTCAAAATATTTGCGAGACAGCGTCTATGCGAGTTTCCCTTGAATTTTCTGTTAATCACAAGGTGGTCCTGTTTTATTGATCAACAAAATCCAAAATTGAGCAAAGAACGGCTTAACTGAGGTTATGCTGACGAGGAAGTGTTACAACCGCTTTCAGTGTTACGTTCACAGCGGCTTTCTGTCGACACGGATCGAAATCCGCCAATCGCAGCCCACTAGCATGACCTTCTGACCTTGTGGGCCATTTGCATGGAACCAACAACGGTATCCATCGGTTTTGATTGGCTCATTTCAAACAGCACGTCGAAAGATGCTGGCGAAAAATGATGTCGAAAGATGGATGTAAAAAGATAGCTATGAACGTAAAACTGAAAGTGGGTGTAAATTATTCGATTACGTACAGAGAAGACCGCTAAACTTTATATAAAAGTTAAAATTTCAACTATCGCCTGTTAGACCTTAACTGAATTTCTTCTCTTATACTTTTGAACTTATAAGGATCAACATTTGTGGCGAATTTGTGAAGGAAATGCTTTTTTCCGACTTGAAATGGCCCACGCGCTTTTGTATAAACTTTATAATTTCTAGCTGGCGAGGGCCACTTAGCCTAGCTTCCATGCAACTTCCGGTTTTGCCCTTAATCGGTTCTAAAAAAAATTTAAGGCTTTCCCCTGAATCGGTTCTTAATTTTTTTTTAATTGACCCCACCCGACCCTCAAGTCGGCGTTTTACCGACACCCCTCTTTTCCGCCCAAGTGTTAAACTTTCAACCGTGGGAACCAAAGCTTCTGATTGGCCGGTCTGTAATTGCATTAAAGTTCAGTCAACAAAGTCTGTCAACACAGCCACTTCATCTAGGACTCGTCTAGCTAGCATGCAAATACAGAAATGATTTCCTTGTTGTGTAAAACAAGTTTTCCAGTTAAATGTACAATTATGTAACAGAAATTGTGATGGTAGTTCAATGCTGTTAACGAGGTAAAAAGTCATCAGCTGATATCAAGTTTTAATGGTCTGGAAAATGGGAATCACCAAGTACCCATCCTGTTGGCTTGTCATATTTTTATATTTAGTACAAGCTACTTGTCACGCAATGAAATATTTGCTAGCAAGATCATAGATTGAAGCAATTGTGAGTCTGATAGCATGTACAAACGTTCTTAATTTTTTGCCACTTTTACAAAGTGCATGTAAGGAAAAATTTTCAATTCGTTATTGTAGTGCATTCAAATCTCTTGAATCTACGGCGTAAAATGTGCATACTTTGTGCCTACAGTGTTCCCAAATCGTGCCTGAACCGTGCCAAAATTGTGCATGAACCGTGCGTTAGCCGTGCGTAAATCGTGCCTTAACTGTGCCTAAACTGTGCCCAAGCCGCGCCTAAATTGTTCTTATGCACACAAACCGTGCAATTCGCCGAAGCACGAATTTCGTGCACTGGTACGATGTTACGGTCGTGTACACCAGTAGCGTGCGCCAGACCTGTTGTTGTTGTTTCTTAGCCAGTATGCGAAATATCGGTAAATCCCCGGGTAAATCTAAAAAAAGACTTATCATGCTATTTTATATTCGAAACTCGACCTTATGTAATGATGTAATGGACAATCCCCCAACACCAACGTGCCATGGTTTCACTTATGTCCAGGATTGAACGCAGGTATTGTTTAATGAGTACTTCATGTTTGACTGTATTATTTGACATTTCCATATTACTTCATATTTGACAAAATTTGGTGTGTTTTGGTGAATTTTTATTAATAAGGACACTTTGTGATGCCTGTCATGAGGAACGTGCATCTCATTAGCGTTCAATCCTGGACATATCTGCATGGTTTAATTGACTACCTTCATAAACCAAATTCTCACTTAAAATCGAATCATTAAGTACAATTCGGATTTCTAACCTTTTAACATATGCGCAGGACAAAAGAGCATCATAAAGAGCTTGAATAAAACCACCGACCTCATTTTTGACCTGAAAAAAGACCAACATTCCAGATAAAAATAGCTGCATCTTTTACCTAGCTTTCACGTCTTGCTAGTTAACAGTATTAAGTTCTTTCATGGCCAGACCCTCCAGACTGAACAAATATGTTTTACTAAAAAAGATAAACAAAAACGCTAAGGCTATCAAAAGTAAAAGTGTCAACTTAGGTTGGAAGATTAGCTATGTTGTTTGATTTTTCGATTGGACAAGACTGCAGTACCCAGTAAAGAAATCTTTAACCTGAGATAAACAATAACGTTGGTCTTTCTTGAGCCCACCCTGTATTGTCAACTATTGACTATTTGTTTACCCGGTTTTTACACACGAGGTAAGATTATGCTTGGACAAATTCTGCTCGGAAATTGGCATTTTTTGCCTCCCTGACCAGAGAGCGTAAAACAGGTATATTCTGCTCGGAAATATGCTGGCAGAATTCCAACAGGCTTAGGCTAGAATAACTAATGCGTTGAAGCGAATTTTGGTGAATTTGATTTTTTTTTTGAAAAAAATATTTAGTTGGCAAGCCACCATGTTAATTTATTTTTCGCTTGCGTGACATAAGGTTGGTTTAATTGGCCTGATTCTGGAAATGAATTTTAGAATATTCCTTTGACATGACAATATAAGAAATTGTTAAGGTTTGCACAGTTTGCTCCACTAGATGTCTGCTTACGTAAGACTACGCTTGGATAAATTCTGCTTTGAAATTGGCATATTCTGCGTGTTCAGCCAGTGAGCGTATAAAAATGTTCATTATATTCTGCTCGACCAGCAGAAGTCATTCAAGCCTAGAAAAGACAAACTTAAGTGACTCTTTGGTTGCAAGCCATAATTGTGTAGGCAACATATGCAAGCTGATTTGCTTTTTGCTCGCGTGATTTAAGGTTGGCGCATTTAGGCTATTTTAGAACATTCGAAACATAACATGAGGGTATATCAATTTATTAACATATTTTGCCCAGTATGGTTGTCTAGGTTAATGTTTTTTCACGCTATCGGCAAGCTACGCTTGGATAAATTCTGCTCGTAAATTGGCCTTTTTGGCCTGGACAGTGAGCTTAAAAAGTGTCTACTCTGCTCAAATACTGCCTGTAAGAATTTACTTAAGCTATGAAAAGAAAAAACTTATGTTTTAAAAGAAAATAATGGTTTGTCTAACCATAATAAAGTGAAATGTAATTGCCTTCATTTAGATAATAACGAACAAAAATGCAATCTTCTTCTTGTGCCAATCTGGACAGTGTAGCAAATTGTTGTGTTAATACCAACTGTTAGTGATGGTGATACTAACCTGACAGATCTCTTCTAAATATCGACTACAAATTTTTGGCAGAGATTTTGGCATTGAGACTAATATTTACCTAAATTGATTCATAACGACCAAACGGGATTCGTTTAAGGGAGATATATAGGTCAAAATACAAGACTTCTTCATAAAAAATCTCTTTGAATTATTTTCTATTTAATGATTTTAAAAAACCTTTCAACACTATGGAATGGAATTTTTTCTGGATACCCTTAAAGTTTTTAACTTCAGTCCAAATTTTAACAAATGGTTCTTCACTATTTATAATGGCTCTCAAAGCATCGTATTGAATTGTGGCCACTTGAAAAATTACTTTGAATTATCTAGGGGGGTGAGAAACCTCCTGTCTTTTAGCGAAAGGAATCAACTTGTGAAAGTAAAAAATAAGAACATTCCTTACGCTGAAAGCAGAATACCGTTACTTTGTTTTCTAAATCCTTCCTTTGGCAAAATGTTGTTCGGTGACTCCTTAGCTCTTACGCCTACGACTTATGTCAGTTCGCAGAAAGGAGAAAAGTTATCAGTTAATTGTGACTAACCCACCATGTTTTAAAATTAATAAGATGAAATGTCATTAGACGGCTAAGGGACAGAGTTCAACCTGCAAAACGAGGCAAGTACCCGTTTTCTGGTTCCCTGGCGTATGTTTTCTGATGAACATAGCTTTAAACGGGGACACTGACTTTTAAAGTTTGTGTAACGTTTGGAAATCTTTCTATTAAATGGCGATTTGCTTACTCTGGCACCAACACCTCCCTTCACCACAAGTGAAGAATATTTTTTCTCACATGAGGCAGCTACCTGTTAGAGTCACACTTAACTGGTATTTATATGAGTAGTGATCACGGAACGTTAACTTGGCCTGCACTTCTAACTTATTGTCAACACAACAAACTGCTACTGCTACACTGGCCAAATTGGCACAAGACCCCGGGGGGGGGGGGGGGGGTACTCGAAAAAGTTTTGTACGGGGAGGCTCCGCCCGGAGATCCAACCCCTTACCCTTTTATATACCATTTTGATAGAAAAGGTACCCCTTTTGTATACCTTTTATTGCAAAAAGGCACCCCTTTCATATACCTACACGACATCACATTTACCAAAAACGGGAAGTTTTCTTGTTATTTTTATGTAGCGCTTAATAAATTAAGACGATACAGCCAAAAGTTGCGTCTGCTCGAAATATTTAATGTAAAGGCCTTTAAAAATATCATTATGGCAGATTTCCATACCCTTTCATATACCTAAATTTGTGAAATCCCTACCCTTTTATATACCTGGAGCCTGAAAAAGGTACCCCTTTCGGGCGGAGCCTCCCCGTATAGGCCATTATAGGGAGTACCCCCCCCCCCCGGGCACAAGACGAAGATTACATTTTTGTACGTTATGATCTAAGTGAAGGTAATTGGTTTTAACTTTAAGATACATAAACCACAATTTCCACAACATGAGATTTTTCTTGTCATAGCTTAAGGAAATTCTTATAGGCAGTATTTTAGCAGAGTAGACACCTTCTACGCCCACTGCCCGGACAGACAGAAAAGGCCAATTTACGAGCAGAGTACTGTTCGACTGTGCGAATGAAAATCATATTTTTGATGCTTAAGACAGCGTTCAACACATGGAAAAAAAATTTGAAGAGGGCTAGGAGAAAAATCTGATTCTTCTATTTGAGGTTGCTCTATAGTGGATAAAATATTGATTTCCAAAGAACAACTTTCATTTTGATTTGATTTAAGCTGAAAAATCATAGAACATAACAAGGAAAAATTAATTTGTGAAAGAAACAAACAAGGAAATAACTCACGCTGAAAACAGATAACCGTTAATTTGCTTGCTAAATCCTCCCTTTGGCAAAGTGTTCTTTGGTGTCTCCTTAGCTCTTACGGCCAATGTCAGTTCACAGAATGGATAAAAGTTATTTATAGTTAACCGTGATTAACCCACCATGTTTTAAATATTAATAAGTTGAAATGTCAATAGATGGCTTAGTGACAGAGTTCAACCTGCAAAACGAGGCGGAATATTTTAAAGTACCTGCTTTCTGGTTCTCTGGCGTAAGTTTTCTGATGATCTTAGCTTTAATCGGGGACAACTTAATCGAAACTTAAGTTCGTGTAACTTTTGAAAGTTTTTCTAGTAAATGGCAATTTACTTAGTCTGGCACCAACACCTTCCTTCACGAAAAGTGACTGAAAAATATTTTTCTCACATGAGGCAGCTACCTGTAAGAGTCGCCCTTACTTAGTATTTATATAAGTTGTGATCACGGAACGTTAACTTGACCACTTCTGACTTATTATTAACGCAATAAATTGCTACACTGTCCAGATTAGCACAAGAAGAAGATTGCATTTTTGTACGTTTTATTGAAGTGAAGGCAAGTAAAATGGTTTTCGCTATAGATGGCTACATAAACCACTATTTTCTTAACATTAGGTTTTGTCTTGTCATAGCTAAAGCTTTCTGGTGATCTTAGCTCTAAACGGGGACAACTTACGTTCGTGTAACGTTTGAAATTTTTTCTAGTATATGGCGATTTGCTTAGTCTGGCACCAACACCTTCCTTCACCACAAGTGAAAAATATTTTTCTCACAAAAGGCAGCCACCTGTAAGAGTCACACTTAACTGGTATTTATATGAGTTGTGATCACGGAACGTTGACTTGACCTGCACTTCTAACTCATTATTAACATAACAAACTGCTGCTGCTACACTGTTCAGATTGGCACAAGAAGAGGATTCCATTTTTGTACGTTATTATCTAAGTAAGGGAATTAAAAAATGGTTTTCACTTTGAGAAGGTTACATAAACCACTTTTCCCTCAACATTCACTATTTGAATCATCTTTTATGATTTTACAGCTTAAATCAAATAAAATTGAAATGTATCCTTTGGAAATCAGTACTACAAGCAAACTCGAATAGAATAATCAGTTTTCCCACTAGTCCAATCAGTGCTCTTCGGAAATTTTTTTTTCGCGAAAGTTGACTAATAATTAAATATTTTTCTTGGATCATCATGTAAAACAAACGATATTTTATTTGACAAGTTATTCCGTGCGTTACTAAACAAGTATCATGTCTTCTTTACACAGGTCAATGATGAAAATTGCCTTCGCCCTGTTGTTAGGATGGGGAATGCTTCTGATGGGTTAGCGCTTTGTTCATTCTTGTTAGCTCTCAAGGGACTTTTTAAGGTGGCTTAATACAGTTTTGAGAGGGCAAATCAGTCCAACCTTTAATTCTCTTGTACAATCTCTTATCACTGTTTGTTACATCCCAAAACCATCTAATGCGATATTTGGAAAATAAAAGTGCTAATAAACAGCTTAAATGAACGGCCGAGTGCTTAAGAGGGGACTGGCACTAGTATTTTAAACGGCGTTTTTCTCAAAATCTACCCGTACGACCCTACCTCAAAATTTCAGAAATAAGAAATTGGCCTTGATTTATCATTCATGCAAAATTATATAAAAATCTGTAAGACAGATTTTTCGCAAAATAGGAAAATGTGATATTTTGCCAATTTTTAAAATAGCTCAAAATCTGTCTTACAGATTTTTTCAAAATGTTGGCTGTGGACGTGGTTCACCCCTTAAAATTAATTGTGAAAGTTTCATAATAGGTTGTACGGTAGGTTTTCGAGAGAATCTGGATCAAAATCTGGCTTTTACGACCTCCGAAGCGAATCAAATTGCGCGTGCGAGCGCGCGCTAATATGACGCCATGCGTCGCGAGCGATAATGAAAGACAGAATTAGAACTTCTCTGTCGGTTGTTTATCCACCTTTTTTGTTGTATTGTTTTCCGTCCCAGGTTTCAAGACCTATCTGAAAGTATTTTAAAGTTTTCTTTTGTATACAAATTTGGTAAAGCGCGGAAAAACAGATGAAACTCTTTTTCGTTTCTGTTTAGAGTTGCTAGCGCCATTTTAGCCCGCGCGAGCAGTAATGACGTCAGGCAGAAAATCGTAGCGCGCGCCTTTGAGCCACGAAAAAACTGTATTCAGCCACCTTAAAGATTTTTCTTGTCATAGCTTAAGAAAATTTTTACAGGCAGTTATTGAACAGAGAAGACACTTTTTACGCACACTGCCCAAGCAGACGGAGAAGGCCAATTTACGAGCGGGGTACTGTTTTGCCTGTGCGAACTTAAAAAATCATATTTCGATGCTTAAGACAGCGTTAAACAAATGGAATCTTGAATACACTATTTGAAGGGGCTAGGAGAAAACTTGACTCTTGTATTTGTGTTTGCGTTATAGTGGATTTACTCACCATGTTAATGTGTAGAAACCTTTTTGTGTTTTAACAAAATTATTGTAAAATAATAAGTTAGAGGTGGTGAAGTTAACGTTTTGTGATCACAACTCATATAAATACCAGTTAGTGTGACTCTTACAGGTGGCTGCCTCATGTGAGAAAAATATTTTTCATTTTTCGTGGTGGGAGGTGTTGGTGCCAGACTAAGCAAATTGCCATTGACTAGAAAAACTTTCAAAGGTTACACGAACTAAAGTTGTCCCCGTTTAAAGCTAAGATCATCAGAAAACCTACGCCAGGAAACCAGAAAGCAGGTACTTTAAAATATTCCGCCTCGTTTTGCAGGTTGAACTCTGTCCCTTAGACGTCTACTGACATTTCATCTTATTAAGATTTAAAACTTGGTGTGTGAATCACAGTTAACTTATAACTTTTATCCATTCTGTGAACTGACATTAGCCGTAAGAGCTAAGGAGACACTGAACAACACTTTGCGAAAGGAAGGATTTTGAAAACAAATTAACGGTTATCTGATTTCAGCGTAAGTTATTTCCAATTTCTTTCTTTTACAAATTATTTTCTTCTTGTCATGATCTATGATTTTACAGCTTAAATCAAATCAAAATATTTATCCTTTGAATATCAATATTTCACCCACTATAAAGCAAACTCATATAGAAGAATCAGTTTTTCTTCTAGCCCCTTCAAAAAGTGTTATCTGGTATCCAAGTCTTTAACGCTGTTTAGGGCAGCGAAATATGATTTTCATTGGCACAGTCAAAACAGTTATTTGCTCGTAAATTAGCCTTTTCTGTCTGCCCGGGCAGTGACGCTAAAAGAGGGTCACAATGGGGTAAACCGTTACCCGTAAAACGGCCAAAAATGTAACCGTTAGGTATAAAACTTGGAAAATTTTTACCGTTAGCCGTAAATTGTGGTAACCGTGAAAAGTCGACCAGAAATTATAAATAAAACAGAATTGATCACTTCATCTTCCTTAAATGGCCTAAGACCTAAAATATGTTTTTCATTAATGGAAATTAATATTTAACTTCTGTTTACCGTAATGGAAATAAATTAACCGTTAGCCGTAAAAAGGCCTAAATTTTAACCGTTAACCGTAAAAGGCACCACTCCATTGAGACCCTCTTAAAAGTGTCAACTCTGCTCAAATACTGCCTGAAAGAATTTACTTAAGCTATGACAAGAAAAAACTTTTTATATTGAGAAAAAAGTGGTTAATGTAACCATCTTAAAGTGAAAACCATTTTGTTTGCCTTCGCTTAGATAAGAACGTACAAAAAAATGCAATCTTCTTCTTGTGCCAATCTGAACAGTGTCGCAGTTTGTTGTGTTAATAATAAGTTAAAAGTGGTCAAGTTAACGTTACGTGATCACAACTCATATAAATACCAGTTAGTGTGACTCTTACAGGTAGCTGCCTCATGTGAGAAAAAAAAATCAGTCACTTTTCGAGAAGGAAGGTGTTGCTGCCAGACTAAGCAAATTGCCGTATACTAGAAAAACGTTCAAAATTTAAAGTTAAATGAACTTAAGTTGTCCCCGTTTAGAGCTACGATCGTCGGAAAAGATTTACCAGGGAACCAAAAAGCAGGTACTTTAAAATATTCCGCCTCGTTTCGCAGGTTGAACTCTGACACTAGGCCGTCTATTGACATTTCATCTCATTAAAATCTAAAACATGGTAGGTTAATCGCAGTTAACTAATAACTTTTATCCATTCTGTGAACTGACATTGGCCGTAAGGGTTTAGGGGACACCGAACGACACTTTTCAGCGAAAGGTATTTCTTATTTCTCGCATATTAATTTCTTCTTGTCATCTTTTATGATTTTACAGCTTCAATCAAATAAAATTGAAATGTATCCTTTGTACGTCAGTATTACAAGCAAACTCGAATAGAATAACCAGTTTTCCCACTAGTCCAATCAGTGCTCTTCGGAAATTTTTTTTTCGCGAAAGTTGACTAATAATTAAATATTTTCCTTGGATCATCATATAAAACAAACGATATTTTATTTGACAAGTTATTCCGTGCGTTACTAAACAAGTATCATGTCTTCTTTACACAGGTCAATGATGAAAATTGCCTTCGCCCTGTTGTTAGGATGGGGAATGCTTCTGATGGGTTAGCGCTTTGGTAACCTATTTAAAATCTCCATTTTAATAAAAGTTCCCCTTCTCTTATAAGACCCAGCCTGGAAGTTCAATGTTTTATTTAAACCACCCCCTTTTTTATTAAGTCCACTTAACTTTTTTCATAATACCCCCTAACTGAAATATGATTTGATATGAGCACCTTCCTGTCTCTAAAAACTCCCCGTCTCTAAAAGTCGCTAAATGCAGTTTTTACGGTAGTTGTGACACATCTTATAAAGATGAATATAGGATAGAGAATAGTTCCAATAGTGGTTTTGTGCACTCCTAAGTCGAAGTAGCCTCTAGATTGCTTCGGAATACTGAACCCTTCAGAGCCCTTTAAGCGAGCCCTTCATACTTCTTATTGTCACAACTCGTGAAACGGTACCACTTAGTTAGTTCATTTTTTCTACTTTTTTTGCTTGTTTACAAGCGAAAGTAGGAGAATAGCAGTTATGTTGGGCAAAATTTGGACATTCTTGTTAGCTCTCAAGGGACTTTTTTAATTTCTCAAGGTACTGTTTTAATTTCTCAAGGGATTTCTTTCCACTGTGGGTGATGAAAGGCCGGGTCTTTTATTAGTATTGCGTCAACACTTGCGATCTCGTGTTAAAGATGTGACTTGTCACATATACCGCTGTGGGTGATGAAAGGGTCTCTCATTAGTATTACGTCAACACTTGTGATCTCGTGTTAAAAACGTGACTTGTCACATGTATAAACGTTATATAACAATTATTTTTATGCGTGAGTATCTCAAATGAGATATGACACAACTAATCGAGAATGTGAGTGGTTCAGCCCATGAAGGCAACGTTTAAGTCTTTCACAGAATAAAGCGTTGCACTGATACAAGCGTGTCACAAACTGAAGAGACGCTAATATTTAACCTAAAATGATTAAGAACGGAATAGTTAACCAAAGGGAACTTTGCACCATTAAGAATTGCAACATCATTAAATGTGTTAAGTGATATTTACAAGTGTTTTTGTAGCCTGTTGCGAAATTACTTCCGGTGGAGCAGTAAACGCTAAACGGTTTTGCTTCTGTTCAGAAAATAATGCATCGCCATTAGAAAAATAAACAGCAACTGTTTAACTGGAAATGTAGTCATTAGAAATGGCATGTGTAGCCGTAAGGTAAAGAATAACGAGAGGAGAAGCGGCTTTTGGTAAAATCCAAACGAAAATTTACTTCTCAATGTGGGGTTAAGATTGCGTGACGAGACAAAAGGAAACTCTGTCCTGCGTAACCTTTATCGAGAACCCTGCATTAAGCCAAGTAGAAATCTTTCTAACTCGAAAGGAAACAATTATTTCGATTAAAGGCAAACGTCAAAGTTTACCATTTTTAACCAAGCCAAACTATATGAGTCGCAAAGCACCCAGCCGTCGCGACTTACAAATACAGCATTTCCTCCGCGAAAATAAAAAAATGCTTGAACTGAAAGACGTTTGAGTTCTTCCATGATATGTTCGAACAACAATGCCCAGGATAAACCTTCCACTCATACTAACTTCATGCAAAAAAAGTCGATATCTCAAAGAGATCTTTGATTTTATTATAAGTTTATTTCCTTAATATTTTTTAGAGTTCTACAACTGTTCCTACACTTACATGGAGTTTGGGTTGATGTGTAGTGTTGTTGGTACTTTGAAATTATTATTTTTTTATTTTTTTTATGGAGCTACAGCAGTAAGCGAGAAGGGAGGATTGTTGCAGCCCACTATGCAACTCCAAAAGTATACACCTAATTGCAAATAAGAATTTGCAGCATTTTACAATGATATGTCATGTTACCTCATACACCAATCACATTAGTTTCAGCCTATGTGCTTATAAAGCTTGGTCGCTATGCAGTTAGTCGTTGTTTAATCTTGCATCTTGAATCTTATTGTGTTACAACTCAAGAAAACTTTACGTGTGTTGTCGTTTGATTTCTAGACTTTCTCAAAGTCCTTCGACGCGCGGTTTAGGTATGTCGCGTACGAAGGACTTTTCCAACTTGCAGCGCGCCAATTTTACCGACCCAAAAACGGGTCGGTGAATAAATTATAACCGCGGCCAATCAGAGTCGAGATCTCAAAGAAAGTGTCATTCAAATGTAAATCGATGCTTCTTCACACGTCATTTCTTGTCACGTCGAGCTCACATTATGCGAACAGCGAAAGATGCGTTGAAAATTGCTCAACAGGTCACGGGAAACGATGAGTTAAAAGAATATCAACAACAGGCCATAGAAGCGTATCTCTGCGGAAAAAAAAGTTTCTGTGCCCACGGAAGCGGGCAAAAGCTTTTAAACGAATTCAACTTTTACGTTCTTCTGCTTTCTTCACGATTTTCTCATTTTTGTCGGCTCAGTTTCTATTTGTAGTCAGTTCAGGTTCTGAGAATTGCCGTCCGGCGAGGATTTCCAGGTCTAAGCAAGCCTTGTTTTTCCCCCTGGGCCGATCAATGTTCGTCTTTAATCATTTGTTACGACATCCTTAGCGCAAAGGATACAAATTTGCTCTTTCGAGCAAGGAGAAACCGAAATTCGCGTGATTGTTTGACCCCGCGCTACTTTCCGCCATCGCAAACAAGAATTATTGAAACTTGACTCCTGCTAGAAAAGTCACGCGCTCGCAGAAACACCGCCCCCTGATAATTGATACCTCTTGCTTTTGGCGGGAAACTTGATTCAAAATCCTTCAAGCGGGACAAGTCGCCCTCTCGCGACTTCGTCACACGCGGTCGTCGCTTCGCGACTCACGGCGCGTCGCTTCGCGACGCTTTTCGGCTCGCTTCGCTCGCCAACAGAGGGCGACTTGGTGCAAGTCTATTTGATTTCACTCGAAACCAAATTACAACCGGACAGCCTATCTCACGTTTCTGTTGTGTACATATTTATTATGTAATCAGATAAATTGATTTATGCGTATTTTGAGGCATTTTGAGGCCGGCCGTTGCTAGAGGGTCTCAATGGGGTTAACCGTTAACCGTTAGGCGTAAAAATTGGAAATTTTTAATGGTTAGCCGTAAATAATGTTAACCGTAAAAAATCGATCAGTAGTTATATCGTCCCAGAATGGCCCAAGGCCCAAAATATGTTTTTCATCAATGGAAATTAATTTTTAACTTTATAAAACAATGGCAATTAATATTTAACTTCTGTTAACCGTAATGGGAATAAACTAGTAATACGTGACTCGCAGGGCCTCGCGAAGCTCTGGGTTGGGGAGGGGGGGGGGGGGGGTGTTATAAATAAGGAGTGGATTATTTGAAGTTGAAAATTTATTGAATTGTACATATTCAATTTTCCACAGTAGGCGGAAAGATATATTTGTTAGAAATTTCAACGGGCATGGCCGCGACACCCTCGTTCCCAGGGTCTACTCCGCTTTGAAGATGGTGGCTTTTTCTGGTTCGTAAAGAGGTATAAAGCGTTGGGAAGCGCAGGCTATTTTCAAAATCATCGACAAATTATTGGATAGTCGCATTTTGGACATTTATTTGATGGCATTAAAAAAAAAAGAAGAACGAACGGCAGGAGGATTCGAAGCCTCCGCCCGCGCGCCCCTGATGGCGATGAAAGATTTATAGCCTGAATAGGCGTTGAGGGAGTATTATGTGGAGATCAATGTTATTTTAATCCGAAAAGAAAAACGATAAAAATGAAAGGCTCAGAATTCGAACTCACAAAAAAAAAGAAAAAAAAAAAGGAAAAAAAAAAAAACCCTAGCCGGATTCGAACCCCCGACCTCAGTTCCGAAGATCTGACTTCAAGTTCGACGCCTTACCATTAGGCCACCAGCGCGCGGCGGCCGTGTGACGTCATTTCCGCCACACACCAAGCTCACAAATATATATATATATATAGAAATATATATGACCGTAAACTCCACACGAGATTTCATCCCGCCTGATCCTTTTGAGGGACAAAATTATACACCCCGCTACGCTCGGCCTTCGGCCTCGCTTCGCGAGGAATTAATCGTTAGCCGTACAAAAGCCAAATTTTAGCCGTTAACCGTAAAAGACACCAGCCCATTGAGACCCTCTTTCTAAGGGTATTTTAAAAAAATGATTATATTTTCCCTCTCATTATAAATTACTATTTGCCTCTTTCATTGGTTTCTTGTTACAGCACTATAAGATGTTTGTTATTGCTCACATGAGAATGCGTACGAAACTCTGTAACTCCATAAGTCCACACCAATGCTGTAGTTACAAATCTTTATCGGGTTAATAGATTTGATTAGGTCCCATAGTTAACTTGTTGCGTAACGTCGTATCTACTATTTGCTCAGTTACATATACATTTGAAATAAAAGTAGCCAAAAGCTTTGCAAAATTTTGAAAATTAAATCGTTTGTTTTAAGGTCGAGCATGATCTATCTTGTCTGATCAACGTAACGACACCGGCCTGATAGAAGGTAAGTTGTGACTGTTTGTGCAAGCCAGCTGTTGCTTTATTTTCGCCAATAAATATCACGACCCGTAATTTTCTTGCTGTACGTGGAAACATATAGTTGTAGGGCATCCGTCGGACAAGATATAGAGGATATTACACGGTGGCTTGAAGATATGAATTTTATTTTCGAGTGGTAAAGCAATATTTTACTCATTTGCCAGAATGGAGGAATAACACTAGTTTGCTAGGAGGCAACATTCACTTGGTTGGTTATAAGAAGCTAACTGCATCAGCTTCCCAATGTCATTTTGATGTATAATTTTTTCACAAAAGTTCAGCTTCATAAAAATTGTCCACACTCAACATACAACTGTATATACCAGATTATCAGAAACTATAAATTACAACTCAAATACATGTGGATTCAGTCTTGCGTTTTTAAAAAATTTAAAATACATTTGCATATATATACTTCCATATTTTAGTTACATTTTGTCAATACCTGTTGGCCCAAAAGCAAATATAACAAACAAACGCTTATTGAGGTCAGCAGCCATGATATTATCCTGTTTGTCTCGTTTGAACCTAAACCAACAATAATAATAATAAATAACAAATGTAACAAATGGCATGCACTGCATGCAGAAGCAATGACGTTTTACAAGAGATCTTACATAATATTGACTGAGGAAATTTGTCAAAAACCTAATGTTAATAAAAATAGCTGACACCTTGTGCAATTGATAAAAACTGCATAAAGCATAAAAGAGGGAACACAATGAGTGCATGATATTGAATACAGTGGTTATCTGACAATGATAAATAAACACTTTTTTAGCACGCCAAGTGCATTTCCATAGGACACAAGACCAACATAACCTAAACTACCTGCATCTTTTTTTTTTTTAAATAATGCAACTTTATTTACACACAACACTAGTTACATAAGTACTACAGATTAAAGATAAATACATATTTACAACGGGCTATTTACAAGAGACGTAATTTTTACATGTACACTTTCAGAAGGGAAAAAAAATAATTGTTAATTATAAGGATAACTAATTATGACTATTTCTAAAATATAATTCTTACTTACAATACCTGCATTTGATAGCTCCATCTTCATAAGATTGTTGCTCAACTTTCAACCCTTTTACATTCTGAAAAAAATTATCACACAGTACACCATGAGTAAACATAGCCAAAAAGATACTGCCAAAACACCGTAACCACCTTATTTGTTAAGCCTAAGTGGTCACTTATGCTTTCAAGAGGTCTGACCACTGGGGATCTGAATAACCTGGTTTTCAGATGCCAAAATGCATGCACAAATTTAGTATTTCTAGTCATACATGTTACAGCTGGAGCACCATTGAAAAACTGGCTAAAGATAGGCAGGGTTGGAGAAACTTCGTTGCTGCCCTATGTGCCACACAGGTATGATGGGCAGTAAGTAAGTAAGTCATACATGTATTGTATGACTTAAGTTTATTTTTGTGAAGTGAATGCACTTAAATTGCTCATCAGTCTCTAGCTCAGAGTCAAAATATTTCAAGGCATAAGCAACACCGTTCTGCTTAATTATTCGGAAAAAGTGCCAAGTACTAAAAAAGTACTAAAAAATCGTTTAAAAAAGTGCCGAGTTTGGTGACCCTTAACCATTTGCATCATTTGGTACTGATACCACTCAGCTCTTGCCTGATCGCTGAAATTAACCCCTGTAGAATTGAATGGGTGACCCTGAGTTGTGGGCTTTCTTTTTTTATTTTTTAGCTATAGGCCATTGCCAACTCACATTTAAAATTTGGTTTAATGTACCAAAATTGGGTGAGTACTGAATTCAACTCCAAATTCCAACCCAAAAGTTTAACCCATATGAAGTCCAACTCGAAAATGGAACTCGATAAATAGGCAACCCTAGATCAGGTTGGTTAAACCCGTAGAAATCAGAAAACTAAATTTGTTTAATTATTTAGGGTAGTCCGCAGAGTAGTCCCCAGGGTAGTCTACGGACCGGGGGTCAGTGTTTTAGGCTCACTCCTTCCTCCACTCTTACCTGCATTGTTTTGACAGGTGTTTTTTGTCCCTTTACTGGATAATGACCAACTAAAGTAGAGCCATTTACAAGAAAGGAACATATAATGGAATCTGTTCCATCCTGAAATGATAATAAATTAGTTAATAGCAACCTTTTATTTATCACAATGGCTACAGTCCTATATGTGTTTAGATACCGGTAGTTTTCTCAGCCGTGCACTCAATGAATGACAAGCATGGTGTGTCATAACGCAGGAATTACGTGAGCAGTAAACAATTAGCCCAAACATTCTTGAGAGCTATTAACCAAACTATTATGCTGTTACAGTTATTAAAGAAGTTACCCCCAAAGGGAAAGAAAAAATTGGTTTGAGAAACTGGGAATTACATTCAAGTGTTCAATTGAGGGAAGGAAAACATTTTTTGAAGAAAAATTAGGCAAATCAATGTAGAATATTTAAAGATCCATGATTACCATAATAGCCTTGTGATTAAATCCAACAGCTGCCCACTTTTTGTTGCTGCTCATTTCAAAGGTAATGTAGGATTCTTTAGGTGTGTATGACAGGAAGTAATCACAGTTGCTTGGTGATGAACCACAAGATTCTGGTGTAAAGAAACAGCCTTTTGTTTTTCCACAATCAGCAGTTGAGAACTGTTGGGTTAGAAGTTTATAAAAAAACTAATTAATTCTCATTATTAATTATCAAAAATTGTTTCCATGTTGTTAATGGTTATACACAAAGAAATAATGGAACTAATGGTTTGAAGGCAGCAGACATTTAAAAAGAAACTCGAGAAACTCCTCTCATCATCCATCCTAGGCACTTTCCTTGTTAATATTCATCACTAGGTCACTTTGAGATAACTAAATGAATAATTAAAAAAATAAATAGGTTGTAACCAGTGTAAAATAAGCAGCGACACACATGGTGAATGTTCTTAGCCAAGACCACTACAATCTTACCAACAATGGAGGATGCCCAGGCCTTTGTTGCTGTGGAATTCGACTATCACTGAGTGGAACTATTAGAAAAAAAAAAATCCTGAAGCTATTAAAGAGAAGTAAAGTTTCCCCTGGCCAAAAGTGACCTTTAAGTTGGGGACACAAAAAATCAATGCTAAATTATGCATGACTTTCCTCTAGACCTGACAAATACGATACAATCTAACTTAAAATTGAAGGATCATTTGGACTTTCTGTGATATGCACTTCTTTGAGTGAAATGTCATTTACACAGAGAAGTGGTAAGGGGGGGGGAGGGGGGGGGGAGGTGAAGAAGTTACTGCATGTAGCTTTTTAACCTGTTTGTTTTTTAAATGGAGAATGGACAAGCATTTTTGGTCTGAGTTTCAATAGGGTTTCTTAGACCCTACCTTGACTCTTTCAAGTACACCTCCCTTCCTCCCCCACATAAACGAAAATGATACACTGTGAAACAACACTGACAAAACTCTTAGCCCACGGCAAACTATACTGACAAACATGCTTTTCACTTACAGTATTATTATTGAAACTAAATATGTAACTTCAAGTACTTAGAGAACTTTTATCTCAATGAAGATGGTAGCATTTACCATCATCTACTGCGTAATGCATACCGATCGTACGTAATCGTACACGTAAAAATAAACATACAGGCGGTTACACATCCAAGCATCAAAGTACAAATAGCCGTTTAATATATAGCCAATATCTCAGCATACACCTTCAAATTACAAGTGTGCCGCCAGAATATTTGTAAAATTACGATCAATTTCTAGACCGAACAATAATTTATATAAACAGGGTACGAGGAAATAATAGATGAAGGCTCGTTGAACTGCAGTGCAAGTGATAGTATATTGCTCCAATCAGTTGTCACTCACCTTTAGAGAGCAAATCAACAAATGCTCCAGCGATCAGAAATCTGTAAAGTACTGTGAAGTGTGCCATATCCCGGGCAGCTCGACTGATAAACAACATGACTCGTTATAGTGGGCTGTTCCGAAAACGCGGAGTGCGGAGTGCGGAGTGCGGAGTGCAGAGTCCGAAAATGCGGAGTCTGTAAAAAAATTAAAAAAAAAAATAAAATAAAAATAAAATAAAAAAAGTGTGATAAAAAAATTAAAATAAAATGAAAAATATATAAATATTAAACTAAATATTAAAAAAATAATACACATTTTTGCACAGCTTCGCCCGAAGCAGTGAAGCGGATCGTTCAGACCGCGGCCATTTCTTTCTTCAAAAATGACTGCAGTTCACGTTTCACGAAATATTAACAAACAGTATTTCCAATTTTCCATGCACTATGTATGGAAACACACGAGAATGAAAGCGTTTTTTGTGTAAACAACGAACCGAGACAGTGTACATCTAACCCGTATCAAAATATACAATGTTACTTTTCAGCAACAGATGTGTCATTTGTAGTGAAAAGCAAAAGCTATTGCAAGCTTGACATAACCATTACCAGTTATCACGATTGTCCTTGACACAGACGTGTTTCCATGACACCTGAAATAAACGGTTCCCAGGTTCCGAGTTCCCAGCGAAAAGAACTTACAATCAAAAGAATTAGTATTCTTGCACTGAAAACATTATTTCAACCAAAAATGACATGTCCACAGATGGATGTAGATATCCACGGCACAAAGGCGGTTAAATGACTTTTGGGGAAATTTTTATTTATTATATTTTGCTTTTTTATTAAGTGCTGCGGAGTAGCGTATCGTTGTTGTACATTTTTCTTTAATTTGAACTTCGTCTAGCATAAAAGGCGGAGTTGAAAAGTGCCACGTTGCTGATGGTTCTTTTAGAGAGTTTACTGTGTATTCGTGGAAAGCCAGGCGAAGCAACATGGCTTCAGGCTCTTTGGTAAAAAAGAAACTAAAGTTATTTTTGAAGTTTACGAGTAGTGATTCCAAAAAATTGGAAATACTGTTTGTTAATATTTCGTGAAACGTGAACTGCAGTCATTTTTGAAGAAAGAAATGGCCGCGGTCTGAACGATCCGCTTCACTGCTTCGGGCGAAGCTGTGCAAAAATGTGTATTATTTTTTTAATATTTAGTTTAATATTTATATATTTTTCATTTTATTTTAATTTTTTTATCACACTTTTTTTATTTTATTTTTATTTTATTTTTCTTTTAATTTTTTACAGACTCCGCATTTTCAGACTCCGCACTCCGCACTCCGCGTTTTCGGAACAGCCGTTATAGTGAACTTTTTTTGAATTAGAACCCAAGTCTCTATACAGTGGACGCGGTGACAAAGCCATTGACAATGAAAATTAACTGAATGCCAACTGATAGGCTTTTGTACATCATGCTTTTGTTTTCCCACTTAATGCTCGGTCTCCACCAAAAAAGTCACTAAAATGCTCGTATACAAGTTCATAAATACAGCCAAAAAATCATAATCCTTGAAATCATCTACGACGCTAAGTACAGGAAGCAGTTGACTATCTCTAGAAAGCTATTTGTAGTTGAATTTTGAGTTTTAATAATGGATTGATGTGTGGAGTACCCTGGGTGCCAGAGGTTTTTCTTGCGCGGTTTCCGGTGTCGGTCATGTCTCTATTCAGAAATCTGAGTTCACAGATGGGACTCGAACCCACGACCTTCTGTACACTAGTCGGACGCTCTAGTCAATCTCAGGATTGAAGAGCCAGAAAATCATTTAAATACCACCAATCTAAATCATATCGGATAGGTTTCAACTGCTGAAAAAATAGGAAATCGGCTGACCCCATCTTTTGGTTTTGCCTGGTTTTCTCTGACAATGACACTTCAAATTAAAGGGATTTATTGTTCAAAATAAGCAACAAACATTCGTACACTGATGGAAAGTTTTTTTTCCCTAACCAAGACTAGCGACACAACTTTATATCACTGTTCGCAGCCTTTATCGTGGGACGTGACTGAATCAATTGATTCCTCACAGCTTGTTGCGACAATTTCCTTCCCAACTTTTATCATGGATGAGACATATGCTAAATGTTTAAAATGGTTAGTTCTTGTAAGATTGCCATGTGAAAACTGTTCTATGTCATTGTTTAACGTTTGATTTGTAAAAGAGGAAACACAATGGAATAGTTTCTGAAACAATTTCACAGTATTGTGTCAAACAACAAGCTGTTGATTATTCCTGATCTATGTTTAATTTTCGATATGGAAATTGGTTGTTTGGAATCTTCGTACGCAAAGGAGTTTAACTTAAATTACGCCTTAAAATGGATAGGCCACCGTCTCATTTCACGAGACGAACGGCTTCAGTTTTTGTCTCTCTTGTGAGCTTAGCTGAAGGAAGAAGCCACCGTGCTGTAAATTCGGTGCGTTGATTATTGGTCAATTGAGACAGATAGGACTCAAGATTTACTTCAGTGATACAATTTTATTTTGACTGCCATGCTAATCATGATTAATTGTACTTGTGCTATAAATTAAAGTGACTCCATGTATATATCTTCTCATGGCTGTTAAATGTTTCTATGCGATGACTCTCTCCTGTGAAGAACAAGAAATAAATGATAATTAATTGTTGATGATCTTGGAAGGACATTTATTTTCTCTGCTGAAAATCAGGAAAAAGTCTGAATACAACACTGGAGCATTACTACAGACCAACCATATTTCAGATATTTCTCTCTCGCTGCTACCTTGCCTAATAAGGAGAACATTCTGAGCTCCGACTAAAGCTACTGATATAAAACACAATCTCATCTCATCAGTGCAGCTTCAAGGCCTGTGAGGGATCTGGAAAATAAGTAAATACCTACCAACTAAACACAGCAGATTCTTCCCCTGCATTGTCCCATCCCATAGTTTTTTCTCTGTCCCGGATCACACACATACTTGCATTTTCCAGACACACCATGGTAAATGTAACAACCAAGTGATTCTTCCTCTGCAATTAAAAAACGTTTCATTTGTTCTATCACCTAAAACAAACCATTTGAAATCGACTTTTCTCTTACTTGCAACTATTTGATCTGTTTGATGTGAGTGATAGGAAAAAACTTGCATGTACTCACCGGGCTGTTTAAAACACCACTTAGTGTCAGGTACTGTAGAGTCCCAACAACATGATTTAGCCAGACATTCCTCCTTTTTTATGCCAGAGTAACCACATTCCTTGCGCTCAGAAGGAGCAACAGGACAAAGCCCATCAGGAAGATCTGTGAATTTATAAAGAATTAAAATAGAAAAGTCAATAATCTCAAGGATTGAACAAGATATCTTCGTAAAAAATTCTTAAAAGGTGAACAATCCGGTTTAATTTTACCAAGATATGATACATCAGTTTAAAAATTACTTCACGACGATTTCTCCGGTCCAAATATTTAGACTGCCTACCGATATGTCAAAACCTTTCATTTATAGCCGACTGTTATCTTGTGTAAATGTTATTTCTGTCGATTGAGTAGCATGAGAACAATTTTCTGACAGCAGCTCGTGGGTGATATTGTAGGGACCATTTTGGCGTTTAGCAGAATATGTTTCTCATTCTACGTCGAGCAGTCTTCATGTCCGCTCCCTTTTCGCATGAGTGTTTTATTTTGATAGGTTGTCTTACGAATCATTTTGCTTTGTACGTCCTCTTTCGAGGTCTCTTACCGCTGCGTTAGATGGAAAATACGTTTTCACATATTTGTTGGCCACATTTTTGGCAAGGCCGAAGTTGTTAGCCTTCTAACCAATATAGCTGTAATTTGCAAGGATACAGAGTATCTCGCGTAAGTGACATCAGAATTACTATTAAGACTCACTGATACCTCTTTGCGTACGCAATAGCGAAAACCTGCTGAACAACCTTTTTTAAAAATGAGAATTTTTATTTTGTTGTCGAAAGAAAATGTTCGACGCGTATCACAGTAATATAATGTTAATGATACATCTTATAAAACAAAGGTATTTTCTTACTTTTATATTTCCTTACGAAGCAGAACTTGGCCTGTGGATCACTGTCATCCCAGCAGCAGTTCCTCTTCAAGCAGGTGTCTTTATCTATTCCAAGCCATCCGCATTCAAATCTGTAACTGGGATTGACATCACAGCTTCCAGCTAATAATTAAATCAGAACAGAACAAAATGGAGGTAATAGAAAAACAAAACTGCGTCCGAACAAAATAATAATAATAATAATAAAGATATTTTAGCAGGGAGCCCACGTCACAAAAAGGTGGTTTTCAGTGGGGCCCTGCATAAAATAAATAACAAATATGATAAAAATGGTTAAAAAGTGAATATTAAAAATAGAAGATGAAAAAGTTAAATTTTAAAAAATGAATATAAGAAATTAAAAAACTTATCAAATACTTCTAATATGTCTTTTAAAAGTTAAAATGTCAAATGCGCTTTTTGCTTTGTCGGGTAAAATGTTCCATTCGTGAGCAGCTTGATTAATAAAACGGTTCTGGCCCCAGGAGCGACATGACTTGGGCCTACAAATGTCATTTCGTCCACGAGTATTATAATTATGAATGTCTTTAAAGCTATAAAAATTAAAATCCCAGTCAATCAAGCCATTTAATGCCTTAAAAAACAAAATTAATCTATGAAGTCTTCTTCTTTCCATTAAATTATCCCAGCCAAGCTGTTGGAGCGCCTCGGTAGCAGATGAATGCCTTGGCATATCGAGCACAATTTTGGCAGCTAAATTTTGCAGAACTTGGACTTTCTTCATAAGAGTCAAATTGGCTTTGTCTCCCCATGTGACATCCGCATAGTCTAACAGAGGTATTATAGTTGATTTAACGAAAAGTTCTCTGATATCTCTTGGTAGAGAACACTTAATTCTTCGAAGTACGCCCAACCTTTGTAATACCTTACTACGGAGGTTTTCTATATGATCTGTCCAAGTCAAGTTCTCGTTGATAATCACACCCAGATACTTAAAAGAATTAACTCGATCCAGCCTTCTGTCATTGATTGACAAGGCCACTTCGCTGAAATAAGTAAGCTTCTTCGGACCACCGATGAGCATAAATTTAGATTTCGAAACATTTAATCACAATGATTAGCATAGTTTTTTGATTTAAACTGTTCTGAAATTAATGGTAGGCAACTTAACCTACGAAAAACTTTTTCTTTAAACATTAAAAGAAAGATATGACGTTTATTTGCAGATACAAATCAAACTGCGACTGTATAAAAATATCGATTTTTTAGAAGTCACCCGGAAACAACAAAGCTATACGCGGAAACAAAAAAACTTTTTTATCCGGAGTTATTTTTGCTATTATTTTTCCGAACTGTTTGTTTTGCTTGCTTTTATTTATTTTCCTGTGCAAATAATGACAGCGAAGTATTATTTTAAAACAATTACTGCGAACGCCTGTTTAACAATGCGACGCCCGATGCTGCCATGGTATTATCAATTCCTGACAGTGGCACTTGATGTTTGTGTTATCATAAAAATAATGACTTTTAATGTTTAGAATAACTTGTTCCTCGAACACGATAGTCTATTTATAAAAATTCTTAAAAGAATTGTATTACATATATAAACTGAGGGGTGAGGAGAAAACTTAATTTTCAGATAAGAACTCTTAAATGCACGCACTTCGATTTGTCCTTGTTTAAACTTGTTACCCGCTATTCTCATCTCTGGAACTAATTAAATTGCTGTTTCCAAAGTCCACTTGGAGCAATCTGTGCCAAACAGTGAAATTTAAATTACTCTGCCAAAATGTATAAAGGATAATGTGTAATCGTCTCTGTGTTCTTTGTTCGTTCGTTGTCATATGTAATGAAGATTCAGCAGGTGCAACGCAGGTGTAACAGATCATGGCGCCCTCTTGTCAGAGAGAGATTCGCACGGATAATAGCTTCGTGACATAATTTGTGTAAGGGAACAAAAGGAAGTGTGTAAAATGAATAATAAATTAGGTCTTTTTTCTCTAAGTGCACTGAAACAGAAGCAATGTTTTTTGCTGTTGTGTCCTTTTTGCCCTGATAATCTTTCTTTGACGATGTATTTCAAAGGTATGGGTATATATGCCAGTTAACTTACTAATCTGTTACAGGATAGGGATGTTAAAAACGTGGGGCACATGTCCATTCACTGAATACAATCCTCCCTATCCCTCTGAGTGTTTATAAATTAACACGACTACCCTTGCTTTAAAACCTTTTTTCTTTACAAGTGCGTCATCCTCAATTTTTGTTTTACCTTCATCTTGGTTTGCTGGCTTTCCCAATACTGCTTCAATAACTAACAAAAGAATCACGAATTTCATATCCATGCTGACCTGTGAATACAGAGAGAAATACATTGGTTATCTGCTCTTTGACTGGTCTCAAGCCAGGATGTGAAAGAAGAAGGTTTGTGCGCTGGGCTTGCAACCCACCGCGTAAAAAAATAACTTGTTTTCCGACGAAACATCAATAAGACATGACGAGTGCCTAACCTTTTACAGGAAGTCCGACAAGTTTAGAGAGATCGCTGACTAGATGACATTTTTTGGGGTCGCGATCGATTTTTTTGTTTTGCGTCCTGAAATTTTTGTGTACCCTTAATAAGTAAAAAGGAACTCAGCTATCATCAACATACATTACAAAACGCTTAAGAAATATTTTAACATGATAATGTTAAGTTGGGAAATCTAGGATTATCAAGATAATTGTTCATCATTTTATAAATTCTACCAATCGTCCACTTATTTTCTACGCCTAAATTGACTCAGGACCCAACGCTATTCCGATATTAATAAGTATTTAAACTTACCCTGTCAATATAAAAGAACGTGATATCAAAGCACTTCCTGACCAACCTGCGGGAAGAAGCCTTCTGAACAAAGCTTCGGATTCTATAAGCCTGTATAACGTCAGCGAATAGGCCAACACACAGCAACACGTGATACACGTTCAGATCATTCAGTGGCTGCGGTTCTTCTTTCAATGGATAATAATGCCCTTACAATATTATTTGTAGACTCAAGGCTAAACCAACCTAAACCTTCTAGGTAAACAGGGGACGTAAACAATTTTACGGGTGTTCACACTCAAATAACAATATATGTCATGTATATGGCTGACGGCTTTGTTGCTGTAAACCCGGACAAAGACCTTTGCATGCAACAATCATTTTTTGTGGTACTACAGTTTCTTCTCACGTAAACTAAAGCCAAAGTTACTCTACGGTTTTGAAGATCACGATCTAATATAAGTTGACAATGAAATAATCGATAAAATTCAGTCCTTTCGCGATATAGCTCTGATTTATACCTACTAGAAGATGGTTTTCCATGTTCTATAAGAAAATAATGCACGCTTGAGGTCTAGAAAAAGCTGCTAGTGGATGCCCGAGCCGCTAGGCGAGGGCATTCAGCTGCTTTTCTAGACCTCAAAAGTGCATTATTTTCTTATAGCACATAGGAAAACCATCATTCAAGTTTGGTTAAGCCTACTTCAATTTCATTCAAATGAAATATTTTCATGCGTTCGTTTCGCACCAAGTTTTTTTAAGTTCGCCTCTAATTTCGATTTAAGAAGAACAAAAGTGGAGTGTTCTGTCTTCAGATTGTGTCTAAAAAAAGGTTTCTTACCTCAAAGCGTTTCTAGAGTCCGGATTGTTATGCTAAATAATTTCCAATCAATTTTGGGCAGTTCATGGCAAAATAGTGGCGTCAACAACTCCAAAGAAAAATAACAAATTTTAACGATTCTTTCTTCATCTGTCGCTTCCTTTGGCACTGTCTTACTTTAATTTAAGCAAGTAAAACGTTTATGATAAAAAACTTGCTGCTTTAGAGCATCATTTAAACAACAAAACAAGAGAATAGTGGCGAAGTCGACGAAGTCGTTCAGCGAAATTCGACAAACAATTTGCACATCCGGGGTACCGGGCTTCTATAGTTTTCAGCTATGTTCTATAAAAATAATGCCCGCTAGAATTCCATCGCGCGTACACCGCGGCTATATTCTAAACAATTATAAACTGTGCAGTCTGGACATTGCCCTCTACGTGTTTTGAGCTGCTTGCGCGCGCTGATATCCAACCTCACGTGCAAAAAATTATCCGGGTCCATTCTGTAAATTAACGTTTCTATTTACTTGAACTAGGGCTGATGTGGCTTCCTCTCTAAATATAGAATCATTTGCGTTTTCATCAAAACATATAGGAACCCATTCAAGAGCACCTGTCCAATGTCCAACAATAATCAGTACATGCAAATGATACTCTTTTTTGTCATTTCTAGGAACACTCCCGTATGAAGGTGGAAAACTAACAAAGATCGTGGCTTTAAGCCGAAACTCCGAGGCCAGAAGTAAAGTGCAAATGGTGAGGCTCAGTCTTGGTCTGTCCAGCTTTCCAGATTTAGAAAGAGTTGAAAATAAAGCGAAACTAGTTTCTTTCCAATCAGTTAATGAACCATACCCTACTTTGTCAGATCTTCCGACTTCTACTAACGTGCAATTTATCAACAAAACCAAGTTCCCATGAAGGTAGTATGCCCAAAAGCTGGTTATCCCTTTAACAACCTGCAGTTTACTGAAGTTGTTCAACCTGGTTCGTCCATTATGAAGAACCCAACTGACAGCTTTTCTGTTGGCGGATATATAATTCTTTACCTAGACGGAGAGGTGCGTCGGAAAAATCAACCTTCAAGACAAGACTGGCAGTGAGTTCTCCAAGGGGCAAGAGACCTACGACAAAATGGATGACGCTAAAAAGAAGACCATCTACTGGAAGACAAATGGTACGCATTATATGGCCTGTGGGGAGATGTTTTCCAAATTTGGATATGGTGTAGTAAAGGGTATTCCAGAAATCTGGTACCAATTCGATAAATACTCTATCCCTAGAGGCATGAAAATCAATGAAGTGTTGCATGGCGATTTTTTGTTAGAGATTTTCATCCCTTTTTGGATGTGAACCCCTTATTTCCCATTGCAGATAGTCCTTTCTACGCAATAAAAATATAAATCGAGGACTATTTAGTGAATGAAGTCAAGCAGTCAGCTCAGTCAAGAAAATGTGATATTTCTCGAAGTTTTAGGTCTATGCGTTAACCCAACCTTCAGATATTTGCCGAAACGTTTTGCGCAAATTTACACAGCCCAGTATGGAGCCGCCATATTGGTGTACCTCCGTAGCAGACTCGTACCCAATAGTCAACAAATTCATAGTGTGATTTTTAATTTCTTAAAGTTTGTTGTATTGTACGTAAACGACCCTTTTTGGTACGCTTCGGTGGTATATCAGGCGATTTTGGTGCAGCCATGTTTCGTATTTTGTTAAGAAGCAGTCGAGCCAAATTACCCATAGCGAGATCGAACGAGCCTAAAATTCTCCGAAGCATGGCAAAAAGATACGATTAAGTATTTATCGCACTTAAATTTGGCCAAAACACCGGCGATATCAGGTCATTGAACTGATATCGCGGAAAATCAGGACAGTAGAAAAGGCTTCAAATTGGCTAATTGCGTATTTGGATACGGTATAAGGTATGAGTGTCCATTAGACATTATATTATTATTATTATTATTATTATTATTATTATTATTATTATTATTATAAGGACACTCTAATTCCCTCAACTTATAGATTTACTGTTCTCACGGGAAATTTGAACAGGACCAATCGTTCTTTGTAACGTGATAATTCTGCCTTTCGAAATGTACCTCGTACACTGATTGGCTGTTTAGCTAAAAGACCTAAAAGAACTGTGGAAACTTTGATTTCCATTAGACGAACGTTGCCCAGTAACACAGCTGATAAAAATTAGGATAGTGTCCGTTGACGTTTAGACGCATTTTGTCCGGCCTCTGCAGTGATTGCTTCCAAAAAACTATAGTTTTGAAGTTACTTTCAGCTGAGCGACTCCAAAACTTTTGATTCAAATCGTCACTTATTTAGTTTTTACTCTAAGTACGAAGCGAGGCTGTTGGCTTCAAAGATTTGCTGCTAACAGTGCTAAAAAAGTACTAACGGACCAATCACAGCTCAGAGCGTGGACTCAAGGCGTGTGATTTTGGCAAAATGTGTGCAAGATCCATTGTATCGCTGCTTTCGTGAGGGAAGAAAATATAGAAAAGAATAAAAAGAAAAAAGCCAACGTAGAAAATAGTTCATAAACACTTCCCGTCGTTTTGTTGTGGATCATAACTGTAATTACCGTAAAAGTGTAACTGTAAGCGTTGTAACCTGTAGTAGCTTTTTGTTTAACTGTATATCTACCTGTATTACTTACTTGCCTAACTTAGCATTTGCTCTATCTAATAGAGCTTGATAAAAGCTTTTTTATGCCTTATAAATAGGCTTTTTTGGTTATGTAATCCCGCATCGCGTCCTTTTTATTACAAAATGTTATTTGGCTACAAATTAAAGTCTACGTTGGACCCAAGTTCTGCCCTACTGAGTGTCCTCAAGTTTTAAAAATGTGATTTCTCAGGCCAAAACCTGTTAACACACTTTGAGCTCTAAAACCAGGAGCTAAGGAATAGAATCGGTGCCGAATAAAAATTGTAGAATATCTAGAATAAAATATAAATACAGTAAGATTATATGTTTTCCGAAAAGAAGGGATATATTTTCTGTTTTAATTTCTATTCTATTTTCTGCCCCTGCTTTATGTTCCGGCGGCAGGGACATTTGATCGTCTTATGTGACCCTCGGAATGTGAATTTGAACAATCAAAAGTTAAAATGCCCGGAGGTTGCCCGGCTGTGGATGTTGAAGTTCCGATTTGATTGGTATATTACTTTAGCAATTGATTCTATTTGAAATGAATAATTGTTGACTCACATTTCAAAGAAAACAATATAAAACGGACTGTACTTACAAAAACAAGACCATCTAAGTTTGTGGTTTTATTTTGCTTACAATTTCCTACCAAACTCTTAAATGAAGCAGTTTAACTCACAGTAAAGTTTGGTTCAGAAATTTACATATAATTAAAAAAAGGGCGTTGGCTTTCTAAAAAAACTAAGAAGTTGACAAGACTAGGAAGCCAATTTCATAAAATGAATTACAGTATTAGAAGCGGAAAACACAACACAAAAGTAAAGGGAAATAAATCAAATAAGACTGCTATGACTACATTGGCCTGGTATTTTTCATCGCATTCTTTATTATTAAAGTGCCGGTGCACTCTTTGAATATATATAGTTTACTTCATAGAAAGTGCGCCGTACCGATTTATATTCACGAGTTGCAAAACTTTGGAAAACGAACGAGTGAGTTTTCCAAAGTTTTGCAATAAAAAGCCGTACAAAGCACTTTCTATGCTGTAATTTGTTTATTATATACACCTAATTGCAATAAGGTTGTCATAGAAAAAAGGAAAAGGAAAAAGTCAAATACGAATTAATTAAGCGCATGCATGAAATTTATTCGTACAAATGGCCTCAAAAAGCCTCAAAATACGAATAATTCAATTTATATCGTTACAGCAAAAAAGTGGACTCAAAGTGTGCAGATAAAAACTCATTAATTTTCTGTAAATGCTACCAGTTACGAAACTACGCTAATTAATTTCTAATTACCTTTTTTCTTTTTCCTTTTTTCTATGACAACGTTAACGTTATTGCAATTAGGTGTATATAACGAGAATTCGACCATTGGACACTTTACGCAGATATTTCCAGTTTATAACCTTTCACATACAACAGTTGCAGTTAACGGCGGGAGAAAACAAAGCTGCAAATGCAAATAGCTTTACAAGCGAATTCGCTATTTAAAAAAAAAATATTTAAAAAAGAAAAAATACAACGGTATTAGACTGTGAATACAAAACGTTATTTAAATAAACACACTGCGTTACATTTACGTTAAAAACTTCGTATCGCATTGAGGAAACTTCGCCACAAGCGAATGAACTACTAGCGAATCATCTGGCGAATTGTTAACAAATTGTAACAACACAAGGAG